>NC_091986.1:147766820-148070127 GCF_044704955.1 Pristiophorus japonicus
GGTGGAAATGACAGTTAGAACATGATGCAGATGGTAAGACAGATCACGTTATTCCAACCCGCGCCCCCACCCTCTTTACACCCACACCACGTTCTCCCATTCCTTCCCCGATACCAAGTTGATTTCTCATAAAGCTCAGTGCGCGGGTATGGTGAGTGACATCATTGGACTGGACAAAATCCAGAAGTCATGACACTATCACTCTTCACTTCATACCAATAAACGTGTTAACAAATCTGTGATATGCACACAATGTCCCATCTATGCAGGGGGTGGGGGGGTGGGGGGGGAGGCAGGAATTTCGAAATGTTCTAAAATAACAACAAAAAAAATCACAAAACCTTCAGAGGACCCTTTAACACAAAATCACTACAAAAGTAAAAGAAAAATCTCACTTATCTTTTCTTGCAGGTCTTCATACCTACTGTCCAGGTAAGACCGGCTTCCACTCGGTCTTTTCTACTGCAGGAGCAGAAGACGGCTCGGATGAATCTCGGGCGGGAGGACTTTTTTCTGCATTGCACACCGGTCGGTGCACGTCAGCAGACGCTCCCCAGCCGACCTTCCAGACCGCCTGCATGAGGGCCTCACCATGGAGGGGAGAGCGCCGAAAAAAACGGGGAAACTGCTGAAAAAACTCAGCAGCAGCCGGCGGTAGGACCATCAATTTCTGCCTCAATGTGTATTCCCTTTTCTTGCTCGTCCTCCCCAAATACATCGCCTCACACTTATCCGGATTGAGTTCCATTTGCCAATGTTCTGCCCACCTGACCACTACATTGATATCTTCCTGCAGTCCGCAGCTTTCTTCTTCATTATCAACCACACAGCCTATTTTAGTGTCATCTGCAAACTTCTTAAATCATATCCATAACATTCAACTCCAAGTCATTGATATATACCACAAGCAGCAGGGGATCCAGCACTGAGCCCTGTGGAACCCCACTGGATACAGCTTTCCCGTTACAAAAACACCCATCAACCATTACCCTTTGCTTCCTGCCTGTGAGCCAACTTTGGATCCAACTTGCCATTTTGCCCTGGATCGCATGGGCTTTTACTTTCATGACCAGTCTGCCATGTGGGACCTTATCAAAAGCTTTGCTAAAATCCGTATACACTACATCATATGCACTGCCCTCATCGACCCTCCTGGTTACCTCCTCGAAAAATTCAATCAAGTTAGTCAGACACGACCTTCCCTTAACAAATCCATGCTGACTGTCCTTGATTAATCCATATCTTTCCAAATGAAGATTTATCCTGTCCCTCAGGAATTTTTCCAATATTTTTCCCACCACTGAGGTTAGGCTGACTGGCCTATAATTACTTGGTCTATCCCTTTCTCCCTTTTTAAGCACATGTACAATATTAGCAGTCCTCCAGTTCTCTGGCACCACACCTGTAGCCAGAGAGGTCTGGAAAATGATGGTCAGAGCCTCTGCTGTTTCCTCTTTTGCTTCTCTTAACAGTTTGGGATACATTTCATCTGGGCCTGGGGATTTATCCACTTTTAAAGCTGCTAAGCCCCTTAATACGTCCTCTCTCACTATGTTTATCTCATCTAATATTTCACACTCCTCCACCCTCATTGCAAAATCTGCTTCTGCCCTCTCTTTTGTGAAAACAGATGCAAAGTATTCATTAAGAATCATAGCCACGCCTTCTACCTCCACAAACAGATTTCCTTTATGGTTTTGAATAGGTCCCACATTCCTTCTCGAGTTATCCTCTTGCTCAATGTATTTATCTATTTTAAGTACAGCCAGCCTTTCTAGTACCGCAGCATTATCAATTCTTATCCAATCCAGTATCTCCTCTGCCTCCTCCTATGTCTATGGCAGCATCTTCTTCCTTGATGAAGACCAATACAAGTACGCATTTAGTACCGCAGCCATACCCTCTGACTCAGTTTTTGGTCCCTAATCGACCTTACCACTTCTCTTACTACCCGTTTACTATTCATATGCCTATAGAAGACTTTTGAATTACCTTTTATGTTAGCTGCCATTCTTTTCGCAAACCCTCTCTTTGTCCTTATTTTCTTTTTCACTTCTCCCCTGAAATTTCTATATTTAGCCTGATTTTCAAATGTATTCTTGACCTGACATTTGTTATACTCACTCTTTTTCTGCTTTATCTTACTGTGTATCTCTTTCGTCATCCAGGGAGCTCTGACTTTAGTTGCCCTATCTTTTCTCCCAGTGGGAATGTATCTCGACTGTACCAGAACTATTTCCCCTTTAAAGGCAGCCCATTGTTCCACTACAGTTTTGCCTGCCAATCTTTGATTCTAATTTACCCGGGCTAGATCTGTTCTTATCCCACTGAAATTTGCCTTCCTCCAATTAAGTATTTTTACTCTAGATTGCTCCCTGTCCTTTTCCATAACTAATCTAAACCTTATGATACTATGATCACGGTTCCCTAAATTTTCACCTACTGACACTTGCTCCACTTGACCTACCTCATTCCCCAGAACCAGATCCAGCAATGCCTCCTTCATCATTGGGCCAGAAACATACTGAGCAAGAAAGTTCTCCTGAACACACTTCAGAAATTCTTCCCCCTCTCTGCCCTTTAAAATATTATCCCAGTCTATATTAGGATAGTTGAAGTACCCCATTATCACTACTCTATAGTTCTTGAATCTCTGCAATTTCTCTGCAAATTTGCTCTTCCATATTTTCCCACTAGTTGGTGGCCTATAGAATACACATAGTAGTATAATGGCACCTCGATTACTTCTTAACTCTAATCAAATAGATTCTGTCCTTGACCCCTCCAGGACATCCTCTCTCTCCAGCACTGTAACTGTCTCCTTAACTAATAGTGCCACACTACGTCCTTTCGTTCCTTCCCTACCTTTCCTGAACCCCACCCCATATGCCGGAATATTTAGTACCTAATCCTGCCCTTTTTTGAGCCAGGTCTCCATTATTGCCACAACATATTCTCCTCCGGCTATTTGCACCTGCAGCTCACCAAACATGGTTACTATGCTTCTTGTGTTCACATATGTACACTGTAAACCTATCTTAGCCCATCCTGTGTTCTCTCTTAATGTGACCTCTCCCAATACCCTACAATTTCTTGCTTTAGTGCTATCCGTCTCTCTCAATCCTGTGCCATTTGTTTCTCCTTTCTAATGCTACATCCTGGTGCCTACTTATTTAAGCACTTCCCAACAGCACTAGCAAACATCCTCACGAGGATATTGGTCCCAGCTCTGTTGAGGTGCAACCCATCCGGCCTGTGCAGGTCCCACCTCCCCCAGAATTGGTCCCAATACCCCAGGAGTCTTAAGCACTCCCTCCTGCATGATCTCTCCATCCACGCATTCATCTGCTCTATCCTCCTATTTTTATACTCTCGCGTGTCACCGGGAGTAATCCGGAAATTACTACCTTTGAGGTCCTGCTTTTTAATCTCTTTTCTAGCTTCCTAAAATCTGCCTGCAGGACCTCATCCCTCTTTCTACCTATATCGTTGATACCAATATGGACCACGACCTCTGGCTGTTCAGCCTCCCCGCCTCAGAATGTTCTGCAGTTGCTCAGTGACATCTTTAACCCTGGCACCAGAAAGGCAATATACCATCCTGGAGTCACGTCCGCGGCCGCAGAAATGCCTGTCTGCTCCCCTAACTAACGAATCCCCAACCACTATTGTTTTCCCTGTCTTCCTCCTCAATCCCTGTTGAGCCTAAACACCCATGCTGCCATGTACTTGGTCTGGCTGTACTCCCCAGAGGAACCATCGCCCTCACCATCATCACAGACAGTCCCTCGGAATCAAGGAAGACTTGCTTCCACTCTAAAAATGAGTCCTTAGGCGGGTGAACAGTCCAATACGAGAACCACGGTCCCGGTCACAGGTGGAACAGATAGTCGTTGAGGGAAAGGATGAGTGGGTCAGGTTTGCCGCACGCTCTTTCCGCTGCCTGCGCTTGATTTCTGCATGCTCTCTGGGTGGGGGACATCAATGTCCATCACCAAGAGTGGCTCAGTAGCACCATTGCTGGTCTAGCAGGCCAAGTCCTGAAGGACATAGATGCCAGACTGAGCCTGCGGCAGAAGAGCATGCCAGCAGCAGCACCAAGCATACCTAAAAATGAGGGAAGCTGCAACACAGGACTACATACAGTGAAACAGCGGAAGCTACAGACAGAGCTAAGCAATCCCACAACCAACGGATCAGATCAAAGCTCTGCAGTCCTGCCTTGCCACATCCAGTCGTGAATGGTGGACAATTAAACAACTAACGGGAGGAGGAGGCTCCATGAATATCCCCAATCTCAATGATGGCGGAACCCAGCATGCGAGTGCAAAAGACAAGGCTGAAGCATTTGCAACCATCTTCAGCTAGAAGTGCCAAGTGGATGATCCATCTTGGCCTCCTCCTGAGGTCCCCACCATCTCAGAAGCCAGCCTTCAGCCAATTCGATTCACTCCACGTGATATCAAGAAATGGCTGAATGCACTAGATACAGCAAAGGATATGGACCCCGACAACATCCCGGCTGTTGTGCTGAAGACTTGTGCTCCAGAACCAGTCACACCACTAGCCAAGCTGTTCCAGTACAGCAACACTGCCATCTACCCAACAATGTGGAAAACTGCCCAGGTATGTCATGTTCACAAAAAGGACAAATCCCATCCGGAAAATTACCGCCCCATCAGTCTACTCTCCATCATTAGTAAAGTGATGGAAGGCGTCGTCGACAGTGCTATGAAGCGGCACATGGTCACTGATGCTTAGTTTGGGCTCTGCCAGAACCACTTGGCTCCAGACCTCATTACAGCCTTGGTTCAAACATGGACAAAAGAGCTGAATTCCAGAGGTGAGGTAAGAATGACTGCCCTTAATATCAAGGCAGCATTTGACCGAGTGTGGCATCAAGGAGCCCGAGTAAAATTGAAGTCAATGGGAATCAGGGGGAAAACTCTCCAGTGGCTGGAGTCATACCTAGCACCATCACCTTCTCAAGGGAATTAAAGATGGGCAATAAATGCTAGCTTTGCCAACGATGCCCACATCCCAGGAACTAATTAAAAAAAAATCTAATTGAGGTGCTTGAAATTATTAGTTTCCATCAAGAGGTTACTGCATAGAAAAGTGAAACTTCAAGATGCTGCATCGAATCACAGTATCATCTGTGTAATGAACCAAATAAACTCTGTCACCTGATTTAATTAATTTATCTCAGTTACAATTGACCTTTGAGTAAGTCCCCAATATCAAGATTCTGGCATTTTACCAAGGATGCTTTTTACTCCAGGAAATGACTACAGATGAGCAAAATTGCAACATCTAAAATATAATAACTACTTGAAGTTAATAATTTCACATTATTAACACCCTGCAGTGAAGATACAATTATCATTAGTTTACAGTATTTTTTCAAGATTGAGAGCATTCTTTTTAATTTAAACTCATATCCTATTTCTTTTTCATTTTAAACTCATATTCTATGCATAATTCTACTTTTAACACAAAAAACTCGAAACATTTGATTTGGCACTGATGGAAATAATTAATATTTTACCTCTTTTCTCCTGAAAGTGCAAACTCTGGTAAGATTCATGAATAAAAATGCTAAGTGCATCTGCACATGTACAGGAATTGTGTTTATGGACCAATTATCATTACATCAGAAGTGCTAAACTAAACAATCAGAAAGGATATGTGTTGGCACAGCTCAATTCAATTTCAATGCCCTTAAATCATCATTTATTCTTTGAAGAATGGCTTTCTATAACTATATTCTAAAGAGAGTTCTGACGAAAGGTCATTGACCTGAAAAGTTAACTCTGTTTCTCTCTCCACAGATGTTGCCTGACCCGCTGAGTACTTCCAGCATTTTCAGTTTTTATTTTAGATTTTCAGCATCTGTAGTATTTTGCTTTTGTATTCTAAAGAGAGTGGATCATTACAGCACACGTGTCAAATAAGCAATCAGATTAGGCTAGTGTACTAAAGCTTGCTGAGTAAAAGAAACATCTAGAAGATGAAATAAAAGATTATAGAGATCGGTATCGATGATGGAAGTATGTCTCGGGAAGCTCAGTAATGAATTGGCATCCCTATGGTATGTTGGCCTTCACAGCTAGAGGATTTGATTATAGGAGTAGGGAGGTCTTACTGCAGTTGTACAGGGCCTTGGTGAGGCCTCACCTGGAACATTGTGTTCAGTTTTGGTCTCCTAATCTTAGGAAGGACGTTCTTGCTATTGAGGGAGTGCAGCGAAGGTTCACCAGACTGATTCCTGGGATGGCAGGACTGACATATGAGGAGAGACTGGATCGACTGGGCCTGTATTCACTGGAGTTTAGAAGGATGAGAGGGGATCTCATAGAAGCATAGAATTCTGACCGGACTGTGCAGGTTAGATGCAGGAAGAATGTTCCTGATGTTGGGGAAGTCCAGAACCAGGGGACATAGTCTAAGGATAAGGGGCAAGCCATTTAGGATTGAGATGAGGAGAAATTTCTTCACTCAGAGAGTTGTTAACCTGTGGAATTCCCTGCCGCAGAGAGTTGTTGATGCCAGGTCATTGGATATATTCAAGAGGGAGTTAGATATGGCCCTTATGGCTAAAGGGATCAAGGGGTATGGAGAGAAAGCAGGAAAAGGGTACTGAGGTGAATGATCAGCCATGATCTTATTGAATGGTGGTGCAGGCTCCAAGGGCTGAATGGCCTACTCCTGCACCTATTTTCTATGTTTCTATCCAATAAGTCAATAAAAATCAGGTAGAGACTATTAAAGCTAAAATGAAAAAGAAAGCAGTAATATTGCAAATTCACCCTGTAACGTACTGCATTTTAAAAGAAAATCCCCTTTCAGATAATTATAGGCATAGGTTATCAATAACTATGAATTACATTTGTTTCTTTGCCATTCTTAAGACTATTATATACAGTAAAGCTAACTAGAATAATTTTCAATCACATTTAAAACACATTTAAAATTCAGTGATACTGTAAGAGTCTGTTCCTTGTACTGTTACTTGTACACAAATCGAAAGTTAACATCCATGTACAGCAAGCAATTAGGAAGGCAAGTTGTATGTTAGACTTTATTGCAACGAGGTTGGAGTATAAGAGTAAGGAAATCTTGCTGAAATTATATCGGGCTTTGGTGAAACCACATCTGGAGTACTGTGTACAGTTTTGGTCTCCTTACCTAAAGTAGGTTATACTTGCCTTAGAGGGGATGCAACAAAGGTTCACTAGATCAATTCCTGGGATGAGATGACTGTCCTAGGCAGACAGAGCGAGTAGAATAGGCCTATATTCTCTGGGCTTGACAGAGTAAACATAGAAAATAGAAAATAGGTGCAGGAGTAGGCCATCCGGCCCTTCGAGCCTGCACCACCATTCAATAAGATCATGGCTGATCATTCCTTCAGTACCCCGTTCCTGCTTTCTCTCCATACCCCTTGATCCCTTTAGCCACAAGGGCCATATCTAACACCCTCTTGAATATATCCAATGAACTGGCATCAACAACCCTCTGCGGTAGGGAATTCCATAGGTTAACAACTCTCTGAGTGAAGAAGTTCCTCCTCATCTCAGTCCTAAATGGCTTACCCCTTATCCTACGAGTATGTCCCCTGGTTCTGGACTTCCCCAACATTGGGAACATTCTTCCTGCATCTAACCTGTCCAGTCCCGTCAGAATTTTATATGTTTCTATGAGATCCCCTTTCATCCTTCTAAACTCCAGTGAATACAGACCCAGTCGATCCAGTCTCTCCTCATATGTCAGTCCTGCCATCCCAGGAATCAGTCTGGTGAACCTCGGCTGCACTCCCTCAATAGCAAGAACGTCCTTCCTCAGATTCGGGGACCAAAACTGAACACAATGGGCCCAAGTTTCCACAGGATAAAAAACGGACGTCCCTCCGAGCTGGGCACCCGTTTTTCGCATCTAAAACGGCGCCAGAAAAAAAACGCGCTATTCTCGAGCGCTTTGCAACTCCTTGTCTGTTTGGCGTGGCGCCCAGGGGGGCGGAGCCTACACTCGCGCCGATTTTGTAAGTGGGAGGGGGCGGGTACTATTTAAATTAGTTTTTTTTCCTGCCGGCAACGCTGCGCGTGCGCGTTGGAGCGTTCGCGCATGCTCAGTGTGAAAAAAAACATTGGCACTCGGCCATTTTTGTAGTTCTTTGTAGCTGTTTAATTTTTGAACATTTTTTAATAAAATCACATTGCCATCAGCACTGAGACTTCCCTTCTCACTGTCTCCTTCCCCTCCCTCCCCTGCGCGGCAACAAGCCGCTGTCTCCTTCCCCTCCCTCCCCTGCGCGGCAACAAGCCGCTGTCTCCTTCCCCTCCCTCCCCTGCGCGGCAACAAGCCGCTGTCTCCTTCCCCTCCCTCCCCTCCCTCCACGGCAACAAGCCGCTGTCTCCTTCCCCTCCCTCCCCTGCGCGGCAACAAGCCGCTGTCTCCTTCCCCTCCCTCCCCTGCGCGGCAACAAGCCGCTGTCTCCTTCCCCTCCCTCCCCTGTGCGGCAACAAGCCGCTGTCTCCTTCCCCTCCCTCCCCTGCGCGGCAACAAGCTGCTGTCTCCTTCCCCTCCCTCCCCGGCAACAAGCCGCTGTCTCCTTCCCCTCCCTCCCCTGCACGGCAACAAGCCGCCGTCTCCTTCCCCTCCCTCCCCTGCGCGGCAACAAGCCGCTGTCTCCTTCCCCTCCCTCCCCTGCGCGGCAACAAGCCGCTGTCTCCTTCCCCTCCCTCCCCTGCGCGGCAACAAGCCGCTGTCTCCTTCCCCTCCCTCCCCTGCACGGCAACAAGCCGCCGTCTCCTTCCCCTCCCTCCCCTGTGCGGCAACAAGCCGCTGTCTCCTTCCCCTCCGCGGCAACAAGCCGCTGTCTCCTTCCCCTCCCTCCCCTGCGCGGCAACAAGCTGCTGTCTCCTTCCCCTCCCTCCCCGGCAACAAGCCGCTGTCTCCTTCCCCTCCCTCCCCTGCACGGCAACAAGCCGCTGTCTCCTTCCCCTCCCTCCCCTGCGCGGCAACAAGCCGCTGTCTCCTTCCCCTCCCTCCCCTGCACGGCAACAAGCCGCTGTCTCCTTCCCCTCCGCGGCAACAAGCCGCTGTCTCCTTCCCCTCCCTCCCCTGCGCGGCAACAAGCCGCTGTCTCCTTCCCCTCCCTCCCCTGCACGGCAACAAGCCGCTGTCTCCTTCCCCTCCGCGGCAACAAGCCGCTGTCTCCTTCCCCTCCCTCCCCTGCGCGGCAACAAACGGCGGTTTCCTTCGAACGATGGCTGAAGCACTTTCACACAGGTAGGAAGAGGGTTTATTTAATCTTTTCTTTGCTTATAAATGTTTATTCAGGTTGGATTTATTTGTATAATATTTGTAGAAGTATAAATAAGGATTGATTGTAGAATTTAATGAGTTCCCTTCTCCCCCCTCCCCCCCACCTCGTTCTGGACGCCTAATTTGTAACCTGCGCCTGATTTTTTTAATGTGTAGAACAGGTTTTTTCAGTTCTACAAAAATCTTCACTTGCTCCATTCTACTTTAGTTTGGAGTACGTTTTCACTGTGGAAACTTTGAAATCAGGCGTCAGTGGCCGGACACGCCCCCTTTTGAAGAAAAAATTCTGTTCTAAAGTAGAACTGTTCTACCTGACTAGAACTGCAGAAAAAAAAATGTGGAGAATTGCGATTTCTAAGATAGTCCGTTCTCCACCAGTTGCTCCTAAAAATCAGGCGCAAATCACGTGGAAACTTGGGCCCAATATTCCAGGTGGGGCCTCACCAAGGCCCTGTACAACTGCAGTAAGATTTCCCTGCTCCGATACTCAAATCCCCTTGCTATGAAGGCCAACATACCATTTGCCTTCTTCACCGCCTGCTGTACCTGCATGCCAACCTTCAGTGACTGATGAATCATGACACCCAGGTCTCGCTGCATCTCCCCTTTTCCTAATCTACCGCCATTCAGATAATATTCTGCCTTCGTGTTTTTGCCCCCAAAGTAGATAACCTCACATTTATCCACATTATACTGCATCTGCCATGTATTTGCCCACTCGCCTAACCTGTCCAAAGCACACTGCAGCCTCTTAGCGTCCTCCTCACAGCTCACACCGCCACCCAGTTTAGTGCCATCTGCAAACTTGGAGATATTACACTCAATTCCATCATCCAGATCATTAATATATATTGTAAAGAGCTGGGGTCCCAGCACTGAGCCCTGCGGCACTCCACTAGTCACTGCCTGCCATTCTGAAAAGGACCCATTAATCCCGACTCTCTGCTTCCTGTCTGCCAACCAGTTCTCTATCCACGTCAGTACATTACCCCCAATGCCATGTGCTTTGATTTTGCACACCAATCTCTTGTGTGGGACCTTGTCAAAAGCCTTTTGAAAGTCCAAATACACCACATCCACTGGTTCTCCCCTGTCCACTCTAGTAGTTACATCCTCAAAAAATTCCAGAAGATTTGTCAAGCATGATTTATCCTTCATAAATCCATGCTGACTTGGACCAATCCTATCACTGCTTTCCAAAGTAGATGCTGAGAGGCTGTTTCCTCTGGCTGGAGAGTCTGGAACTAGGGGTCATCATCTCAGAGTAATGAGTTGGCCATTTAGGGCTAAGATGAGGAGAAATTTCTTCAATCAGAGGGTTGTGAATCTTTGGAATTCCCTACCCTGCAGGGGGTGTGGATGCTGAGTCGTTGAGTATATTCAAGACCAAGATCTATAGATTTTTTGGGCATAAAGAGAATAGGGCGGGAAAGTGCAGTTGATGTACAAGTTCAGCCATCGAGGGGCTATATGGCCTACTCCTGCTCCTATTTCTTATGATATTAGTGTAAACACTATTATTACAATGATATGCTTCTATTCTGGCTTCCTAACTAACATGTGCTGTTTTTGATGTGTTATGTCTATATAACAGAGTAATATCACTGAAGCTTGACAGTTTATGCTCAGTCTTAAATTTCAAATTTCATACATAACAAAAGACTGTATAAATAAGACTGCTCATATTTGTGAATAAGATCAAGAGAATTGGATTCAAGTGCACTGCAACATCAAGAAATTAAAATTTCAAACTGCATATATGCAAAATTGTCAATTCGGTTATTCCTATAAATTAAAAATTGTACTCATTTCAATGTCAACTGTACTTCAAATAACTGTTGCTCCAGTGTAGCCAAATGTTTAATGAAGCCCAAATTAAAATTACATTGATATATTAAACTGCTGGCATTACTGCAAATTCTATGTAAAATCGTTTCTCATGCAGTAACTAAATCATTGGCCCCAAGTTTCCACATGATTTGCTCCTGATTTTTAGGAGCAACTGGTGTAGAACGGAGTATCTTAGAAATCGGAATTCTCCACATTTAGTTTGCTCCAGTTCTAGTCAGGTAGAACAGTTTCACTTTGGAACAGAATTTTATTTTCAAAAGGGGGCGTGTCCGGCCACTTACGCCCGATTTCAAAGTTTCGTGAGTGAAAACTTACTCCAAACTAACTTAGAATGGAATAAGTGAAGAGTTTTGTACGCTCGAAAAAACCTTGTCTACACTTTAGAAAATCAGGCGTAGGTTACAAATTAGGCGTAGGGAACGAGGTGGGGGGGGGGGGAAGGGAAGTCATTAAATTCTACAATCAATCCTTAGTTATACTTATACAAATATTATACAAATAAATCCAACCTGAATAAAAAGTTATAAGCAAAGAAAAGAATAAATAAACTATGTTCCAACCTGTGTGAAAGTGCCTCAGGCAGGCCTTTCATGTTGGAGACAGGCAGCGGTGTGGCGTCAGTGTCTTGACGGCAGCGGCAGCAAGCTTCGAGCTGAGCTGCAGTGCTTGAGGCAGGCCTTCATTCTCTTCGTGGCTGGCCGCGAAGAAGCAGTACCGGACGGACCCGAGGCCATTCGGCCATGAGACATCAGCGGCGTCAGTGGCTGGATCGCAGCCGAAGATACAGCAGCAGCCTTCGAGCTGTGAGGGGGACTGAGGCCATTTGGACAGGGAGAGGCAGCCACATCGACAGTTTTATATTTAAATTTGCAGAATGGGTGCTGCATTGTCAACATCACGTATTATTGCAAAGTTGAATTGGCACTCTTATTTCTCCAAACACACAGTCCTTAATTTGCATGCACCAATGCAGCACCAGTTCTGCAAGTTTAGCAGTGAAAAGCTGAACTCACTGATTTCAGCAGGTGATTTATTCAGCAGTGCTGCTAAAAGCACTCCCTCACACACAGAAATATCAAAAAAAATTAAATTACAAGCCTTTGCAGGTGTCCAAGAAACAAATCTTCACTTTTTCTGCAGTATTTTAAAAAATGGCCGAGTGCCAATGTTTGTGTGAGACTGTGCGTGCGCACACGCTCCAACGCGCACGTGCAGGGTTGCCGGCACCACGAAGGCTAATTTAAATTGTACCCGCCCCCTGCTGCTTAGAAAATCGGCGCGAGTGTTAGGCTCCGCCCCCTGCTGCGAAGAGCGCGCCGCGCCAAGCAGACATCGAGCTCCCAATATCGGATTTTTTTTTAGGCGCAGCTCGGAGGTGTGCCGTTTTCGCCGCGGCACGAAACTTGGGGCCATTATCACTAACAATGGCAGAGACGTTGAACAAATATTTTGTATCGACAATAAAAACATCCTAATAGTGGATAATCAAAGGGCTATTGGGAGGGAGGAATTTAATACTATCACTAATGAAGTAGTATTAGGTAAAATAATGGGACTAAAGGCAGACATGTACCCTGGACCTGATGGCTTACATCCCAGGGTCTTAAGAGAAATGGCAGCAGAGATAGTGGATGCATTGGTTGTAATTTACCAAAATTCCCTGGATTCTGGAGCAGCCCCAGCGGATTGGAAAACAGCAAATGTAACGCCTCTATTTAAAAAAAGGAGGCAGACAAAAAGCAGGAAACTATAGTCCAGTTAGCCTAACATCTGTTGTTGGGAAAATGCTGGAGTCCATTATTAAGGAAGCAGTAGCGGGACATTTGGAAAGGCATGATTCAATCAAGCAGAGTCAGCATGGATTTATGAAAGGGAAATCATGAGACAAATTTCCTGGAGTTCTATGAGGATGAAACAAGCAGGGTGGATAAGGGGGAACCAGTGGATGTGGTGTATTTGGATTTCCAGAAGACATTCGATAAGGTGCCACACAAGAGGTTACTGCACAAGATAAAAGCTCACGGGGTTGGGGGCAATATATTAGCATGGATAGAGGATTGGCTAACTAACAGAAAACAGAGTTGTGATAAATGGATCATTTTCCGCTTGGCAAACAGTAACTAGTGGGGTGCCACAGGAAATCGGTGCTGGATCCTCAACTATTTACAATCTATATGAATGACTTGGATGAAGGGACCGAGTGTAATGTAGCCAAGTTTGCTAATTATACAAGATGGGTGGGAAAACAAATTGTGAGGAGGACACAAAAAATCTGCAAAGGGATATAGACAGCCTAAGTGAGTGGGCAAATATTTGGCAGATGGAGTATAATGTGGGTAAATGTGAGGTTATCCACTATGGCAGAAATAATAGAAAAGCAAATTTTAATTTAAATGGAGAAAAATTGCAAAGTGCTGCAGTACAGAAGAGACCTGGGGATCCTTGTGCATGAAACACAAAAAGTGAGTATGCAGGTATAGCAACTAATCAGGAAGGCAAATGGAATATTGGCCTTTATTGCAAGGGGAATAGAGTATAAAAGCAGAGAAGTCCTGCTACAACTGTACAGGGAATTGTTGAGGCCACACCTGGAGTACTGCGTACAGTTTTGGTCTCCGTATTTAAGGAAGGATAAACTTGCATTGGAGGCTGTTCAGAGAAGGTTCACGAGGTTGATTCTGGAGATGAGGGGGTTGACTTATGAGGATAGGTTGGGCCGATACACATTGGAGTTCAGAAAAATCAGAAGTGATCTTATTGAAATTTATTAAGATAATGAAGGGGCTCGACAAGGTGAATGCAGAGACGATATTTCCAGTCATAGGGGAAACTAAAACCAGGGGACATAGTCTTTGAATAAGGGGCATCCCATTTAAAACTGAGATGAGGAAAAATTTCTTCTCTCAGGGGGTTTTAAATCTATGGAATTCTCTGCCCCAGAGAGCTGTGGATGCTGGGTCATTGAATATATTTAAGGCGGAGATAGAAAGATTTTTGAGCGATAAGGTAGTAAAAGGTTATGGGGAACAGGCAGGGAAGTGGAGCAGAGTCCATGATCAGATCAACCATGCTCTTATTGAATGGTGGAGCAGGATCAAGGGGCCAAATGGCCTACTCCTGTTCCTATTTCTTATGTTCTTATAGTCAAAATCATCTGACACTAAATATCACTGCAGCTGACTTTCTATTTAAAACCTTACTCCCTGACCTTCTCCCATACTCTTCCACAAAAAAACTGCCAGTCTACACCCAGCCAGATATTTATGGAGCGCAGTGTGACTGGAATGCAAATTTGTTGAGCATGGCATTCAATGTCATTGCATAATGTAGCTGCAGAATGTACATTATGTATGGTGATCTTCTGCATGGAGTTTTACCCTACAAGAGGCTGAATCTAATATGACTGAAGTATTATTTTAAAATTAGCTTTAAACTGATTTGAGGGGGGTTTCGGGAGTCACTGATCGGAACGGGGGGTCTCGGAAGTGAGCCATCGGACATTGGAGGGTGGGGGGGGGGGGTGATCTTGGGAGTCGGCGATCGGGGGGGGGCCTTGGGAGTTGGTGATCTGAGGTGGTGGGATGGTCTTGGGGATTGTCCATCTGGGGGTCTCAGGGGCAGGCCTGTGGAGGGGTTTTCAGGAGCCAGTGATTGGGGACGGAGGTCTTGGGAGTTGTCGATAAGGGGTGTCTCAGGAGTCACCGATCAGAGGGCTCTCAGGAGCCAGTAACTGGGGGGGGGGGGGGGGAAAGAGAGAGAGTATTGGTGTCTCAAGAACTGGCAATCAGGTGGCCTCAGGAATTGGGATTCGGGTAAAGATGGAAACTGTGGCATATGGGCTCTGGGAGAGATGGAGACTGGAGCCTCTGGGAGACTCGGAAATGGGTGCCCAGAGGAGATGGAGACTGATAGGGCTTATTAAAAGTGGCATTAACTGGGGACTGACCTGTTCTTGTGCAGTGCAGGAGATTTCTGGCTATAGTTTCATGGTGAATATCAGGGGTTATAGGATCACTGCTGAATTAAAGGTAGGATGTTGGAGTGTTGCATTTATTACTGCCAGTTACTTATGGACTATTGTATTACTGATAGTTATGAGGGAAATCTGAGTGTTACCAGTATTACTATCAGTTATCACTGTAATTTCAGTGAGTTACTGGAGTGATAATAATATGATAGAATTAAATAATGAGGTTGTGAGTGATTTAGTCAAATCTGAAACTAGGATCTTAAAACTGAAGAAGTAGGTATAAGGGGTGAGTTGGCTAAGATTGAAAAACCAGATTAAAATATATGACAGTAAATAAGCAATGGCAAATATTTAAAGAAATAATTCATAACAGATATACATTCCCTTAAGGAATTAAAAATCCCACAGGAAAAGTGGTCCAACCTTGGCTAACAAGAGAAGTTAAAGATAGTATTAGATTAAAGGAATAGGCTTATAATGTTGCCAAAAATAGTGAGCCTGAGGATTGGGAGGATTTTAAAATTCAGCAAAGGATGACCAAGAAATTGATAGAGAGAGAAAATAGAATACGAGTAAACTAACAAGGGACAAAAAAAAGATTGTGAAAGCTTCTGTAGGCATGTAAAAAGGGAGAGATTAGTGAAAGTAAACGTGAGTCCCTTACAGGCAGAGACAGGATAATTATAATGGGGAATAAGGAAATGGCAGATGCATTAAACAAATACTTTGCATCTGTCTTCACGGTAGAAGACACAAAATCATTCCAGAAATAGTGGGGAACCAAGGGTCTAATGAGAACGTGGAACTTAAAAGAAATGAGTATTAGTAAAGAAATACAGAGAAATTAATGGGACTAAGAGCCAAGAAATCTCCTGTACCTGGTGGCCTATATCCTTGGGTTTTAAAAGAAGTGGCTATAGAGATAGTGGATGCAGTGGTTCTGATCTTCCAAAATTGCTCAGATTTTAGAATAGTCCCCACTGATTGGAAGGTAGCAAATGTAACCCTGATTTTGAGAAAGGAGGGAGAGAGAAAACAGGGAACTATAGGCCAGTTAGCCTGATATTAGTAGGGAAAATGTTGGAATCTATTATTAGCGATGTAACAGGGCACTTAGAAAATCATAATATGATTGAGCAGAGTCAACACAGATTTATGAAAGGGAAATCGTGTTTGACAAATCTGTTCAGAGTTTTTTGAGGTTGTAACTAGCAGGGTAGATAAGGAGGGAATCAGAGGTGTAGTGTATTTGGATTTTCAAAAAGCATTCGATAAGGTGCCACACAAGAGGTTATTACACAAAATTAGGGCTCACAGGACTCGGGGTAATATATTAGCATGGAGAGCTTGAGCACAGAATTTGGAGACAGAGTTGGGAGAATGCAAACAGAGTGGAAGGCAAGCAGAATGGAGGAATTTTGTGAGCGCAGAATTTCGGTGGAGGAGGAAGGCGGTTGAGACGTCTGACTGAAAAGGAAGAGTGGAGCCACAGAACTCAAGGTCTTTAAGTTAATAGACACGAGAGCGGACCTGCAGAAGAGCGAGAGGAGTGGCCGCAGATAAAGATAGGCCCGAGAGCCTGGAGGGAGCGCGAGTGTCAGGGAGTGAGGTAATTGATGTCAGCACAAGGGAAGGAGCTGATTGGTGAGTAGTTGTTTTTTTAAGTCCTAAGTTTATTTCTATTAAGTTATTTAATAGTCTATTTGGGGGTATGGTAGCATAGTGGTTATGTTACTGGACTAGTAATCCAGAGGCTTGGACAAATAATCCACAGACGTGAGTTCAAATCCCATCACGGCAGCTGGGGAATTTAAATTCAGTTAATCAAATAAATCTGGAATTAAAAGCTAGCAACAGTAATGATCATGAAACCACCAGATTGTCGGAAAAATCCAACTGGTTCACTAATGTCCTTTAGGGAAGGAAATATGCCATCTTATATGTGACTCCAGACCCACAGCAATGGCCTTCTGAAATGGCCTAGCAAGCCATTCAGTTGTATCAAACTGCTACGACAAAAGTCAGCACTGTGGGAGTACCTTTACCACACGGACGGCAGTTGTTGAAGATGGCGGCTCAGCACCACCTTCTCAAGGGCAATTAGGCAATGGGTAATAAATGCCAACCTTGCCAGTGGCATCCACATCCAGTGAACGAAAAAAAAAGAGGCATGGCGAAGCACCTCGGTCAAGTGGATTACACATATTTTGCCATGTGGGAACTCCAGAATACTTCGAATGCCATGGACAACTACATGTGCAGAAAATGTTGTCAGGTGGAAGAGCTCAAGCACCAGGTTTCAGAGCTTGAGCCGCAGCTGGCGTGTATCCATGAGGCTGAGGCTGATTCCAGGATGCTATGTTGCCTCCCTGGTCAAGGATGTCACTGAGCGGCTGCAGAACATTCTGAGGGGGGAGGCTGAACAGCCCGAGGTCGTGGTCCATATCGGTATCAATGTCATAGGTAGAAAGAGGGACGAGGCCCTGCAGGCAGATTTTAGGGAGCCAGGAGATTAAAAAGCGGGACCTCAAAAAAGGTAGGAATCTCTGGATTACTCCCGGTGCCATGAACAAGTGAGTCTAGAAATAGGAGGATAGAGCAGATGAATGCGTGGCTGGAAAGATGGTGCAGGAGGGAGTGCTTTAGATTCCAGGGACATTGGGACCGGTTCTGGGGGAGATGGGACCTATGCAGAATGAACGGGTTGCATCTCAACATAGCTAGGACCAATGTCCTCCCCACGGGGTTTACTAGTGCTATTGGGGAGGGTTTAATCTAGTTTGACAGGGGGATAGGCACCAGCATGTAGCATTAGAAAGGAGAAACAAGGTGCACAAAGGATTGGGAGAGATAAATAGCACTAGAGTAAGAAATAGTATGGTATTAGGTAGGGTAAGACTTAGAGAGAATAAAAGGTCTAAAATAGGTTTACAGTGCATGTGTGTGATTGCACGAAACATGGTAAATAAGGTTGGTGAGCTGCAGGCGCAAATAGCCACATGGGAATATGATTTCATGGCGATAACAGAGACCTGGCTCAAAAAAGGACAGGATTGGGTAATAAATATTCCTAGATAGAAAGGTGTTCAGGAAAGATAAGGAATAAAAGAAAGGAGATGGGGAGGCAGTTTTCATTAAGGAGAATATTATAGTGCTGGAGAGAGAAGAGGTCCTGAAGGGGTCAAGGACAGAATCTATTTAGTTGGAGTTGACAAATAATAGAGGTGCCATTTCACAACTAGGTGTATTCTATAGGCTGACAAGTAGTGGGAAGGATACAGAGGAGCAAATTTGCAGGAAAATTAAAGAGAGGTGCAATAAATATAGAGGAGTGATAACAGGGGATTTCACCTATCCTAATATAGACTGGGATAAAAATAGTGTAAAAGGAAGAGAGGGTGGGGGAAGAATTTCTGTTCAGGATAACTTTCTTGATCAGTACGTTTCTGGCTCAACGAGGAAGGAGGCATTGCTGGATCTGGTTCTGGGGAATGTGGTGGGTCAAGTAGAGGAAGTGTCAGTAGGGGAACATTTAGGGAATAGTGATCACAGTATCATAAGGTATGATATGATAGTGATCACAGTATCACTAGCTAGGGAAAAGGATAGGGAGCAATCTAGAGTAAAAAAATACTTAATTGGAACAAGACCAATTTCAGAGGGTTGAAAATGGATCTGGCTCGGGTAAATTGGAATCAAAGATTGGCAGGCAAAACTGTAACCGAATAATGGGCTGCCTTTAAAGAGGAGATGGTTTGGGTACAGTCGAGGTACATTCCCATGAGGGGGCAAAGGTAGGGCAACCAAAGCAAGAGCTCCCTGAAGGACGAAAGAGATAGAGAGCGAGATGAAGCAGAATAGTATAATAGATGCCAGGTTGAGAATACAACTGAGAACCAGGCTGAATATGGCAAGTTCAGAGGGGAAGTGAAAAAGGAAATAAGAGCAAAGGAGAGTACAAGAACAGATTGGCAGCCAACATAAACAGGAATCCAAAAGTCTTCTACAGGCATATAAATAGTAAAGGAGGAGGAGTGGGGCCGATTAAGGACCAAAATTGAGACCTACGCATGGAAACAGAGTGCATGGCTGAGGTACTAAATGAGTACTTTGCATCTGTCTTTACCAAGGAAGAAGATGCTGCCAAAGTCATAGTGAAAGAGGAAGCAGTTGAGATACTGGATGGGATAAAAATTGATGAGGAGGTGGTACTTCAAAGGCTGGCTGTACGTAAAGTGGATAAGTCACCTGGACCGGATGTGATGCATCCTAGGATGCTGAGGGAAATAAAGGTGGAAATTGCGTAGGTACGGGCCATAATCTTCCAATCATCCTTGGATACGGGGCTGGTGCCAGAGGACTGGAGAATTGCAAATGTTACACCCTTGTTCAAAAAAGGGTACAAGGATGAACCCATCAATACAGGCCAGTCAGTTTAATCTCAGTAGTGGGGAAGCTTGTAGAAACGATAATCCGGGACAAAATTAACAGTCACTTGGACAACTGTGGATTAATTAAGGAAAGCTAGCATGGATTTGTTAAAGGCAAATCATGTTTAACTAACTTGATTGAGTTTTTTGATGAGGTAACAGAGAGGGTTGATGAGGACTTCCAAAAGGCGTTTGATAAAGTGCCACATAATAGGCCTGCCAGCAAAGTTAATGCCATGGAATAAAAAGGACAGTGGCAGCATGGATATGAAAGTGGCTAAGTGACAGGAAACAGAGATTGGTAGTGAACGTTTGTTTTTCAGAATGGAGGAAGGTAAACTTGGGTGTATAGGGCACAATTTCAAAATTTGCAGATGACACAAAACCTGGAAGTATAACTGTGAGAAGGATAGTGATAGACTTCAAGAAGACATAGACGGGCTGGTGGAATGGGCGGACACGTGGCAGATGAAATTTTACGCAGAAAAGTACGAAGTGATACATTTTGGTAGGAAGAATGAGGAGAGGCAATATAAACTAAAGAGTACAATTCTAAAGTGGGTGCACGAACAGTGAGACCTGGGGGTATATATGCACAAATCATTGTGGCAGGGCAAGTTAAGAAAGCAGATAAAAAAGCCTATAGGATCCTGGGCTTCATAAATAGAGGCATAGAGTACAAAAAAGCAAGGGAGTTATGATGAATCTTTATAAAACACTGGTTCAGCCTCAACTGGAATATTGTGTCCAATTCTGGGCATGGCACTTTAGAAAGGACGTGAAGGACTTCAAAGAGGGTGCAGAAAAGATTTACAAGAATGGTTCCAGGGATGAGGGACTTCAGTTATGTGGATAGACTGGAGAAGCTGGGGTTGTTCTTCTTAGAGCAGAGAAGATTGAAAGGAGATTTGATAGAGGTGTTTAAAATCATGAGGTGTCTAGACAGAGTAGATAGAGAGAAACTGTTCCCATTGGCAGAAGTGTTGAGATTCAGAGAACACAGATTTAAGGTGATTGGCTGACGAATCAAAGACAACATGAGGAAAAACTTTTTTATGCAGCGAGTGGTTAGGATCTGGAATGCATTGCCTGAAAGGTTGGTGGAGGCAGATTCAATTGTGGCTTTCAAAAGGGAATTGGATAAGTACCAGAAGGGAAAAAAAATGCAGGGCTGTGGGGAAAGAGCGGGGAGTGGGACGAGCTGAAGTGCTCTTGCAGAGAGCTGGCACAGGCCGCCTTCTGTGCTGTAACCATTCTAGGATTCTATGATTGTTTTCTGTCCATTAACCAATCCTCAGAGTAGGAATAAATGGGTCATTTTCGGGTTGGCAGGCTGTAACTCGTGGGGTACTGCAAGGATCAGTACTTGGGCCTCAGCTATTTACAAGTTATATTGATGACATAGCTGAGGGGACTGAGGCTAATGTATCCTAGTTTGCTGATGATGCAATGCTCGGTGGGAAAGTAAATTGTGAGGAGGACGCAAAGGGATATAGACAGATTGAGTGAGTGGGCAAGAATGTGGCAAATGGAATATAACATGGAGAAATGTGAAGTTATCCACTTTGGTAGGAAATATAGAAAAGCAGAATTTTTTTTTTATAAACGGTGAGAGACTGGGGAAGGTTGGTATTCAGATGGACCTGGGTGTACTTGTATACGAATCACAACAAGTTAACATGCAGGTTCAGCAAGCAAATAGGAAAACAAGTGTCAATGTTAGCCTTTATTACAAAAGGATTGGAGTATAACTGTAAAGAAGTCGTACTGCAATTATAAAGGACCTTGGTGAAACCACACCTGGAGCAACGTTCCCTCAAGCAACGCAGCCATGCAGATCTCTGCCGGTCCTGCGCAGCCCGGGACCGGGTTTTCCAATGTTAAAATTTTGTGCATGCGTGAAACTGTGAATGGACCGCCCAACTAAAAAAATTAATTAGGGGAAACATTGACCTGCAGTACTGTGTACAATTTTTGGCCTCCTTACCCAAGGAAGGATATACTTGCCTTGGAAGGAGTGCAACAAAGGTTCACTTGATTGATTCCTGGTATGGGGCGATTGTCCGATGAGGAGAGATTGAGTAAACTATGCCTAGTGTTTAGAAGAATGAGAGGCGATCTTATTGAAACATACAAAATGCTTAAGTGGCTTGACAGGGTAGATGCTGGGAGGATGTTTCCCCTGGCTGGGGAATCTAGAACACAGGGTCACAGTCTTAGAATAAGGGTTCGGCCATTTAGGACTGAGATGAGGAGAAATTTCTTCACTCAAAGGGTTGTGAATCGTTGGAATTCTCTACCCCAGAGGGCTCTGGATGCTCAGTCATTGAGTATATTCAAGAGAGTTCGACAGAAACATAAAAACATAGAAAATAGGTGCAGGAGTAGGCCATTCGGCCCTTCGAGCCTGCACCGCCATTCAATGAGTTCATGGCTGAACATGCAACTTCAGTACCCCATTCCTGCTTTCTCGCCATACCCCTTGATCCCCCTAGTAGTAAGGACTACACCTAACTCCTTTTTGAATATATTAAGTGAATTGGCCTCAACAACTTTCTGTGGTAGAGAATTTCACAGGTTCACCACTCTGGGTGAAGAAATTTCTCCTCATCTCGGTCCTAAGTGGCTTACCCCTTATCCTTAGACTGTGACCTCTGGTTCTGGACTTCCCCAACATTGGGAACATTCTTCCTGCATCTAACCTGTCTAAACCCGTCAGAATTTTAAAAGTTTCTATGAGATCCCCTCTCATTCGTCTGAACTCCAGTGAATACAAGCCCAGTTGATCCAGTCTTTCTTGACATGTCAGTCCCGCCATCCCGGGAATCAGTCTGGTGAACCTTCGCTGCACTCCCTCAATAGCAAGAATGTCCTTCCTCAAGTTAGGAGACCAAAACTGTACACAATACTCCAGGTGTGGTCTCACCAAGGCCCTGTACAACTGTAGTAACACCTCCCTGCCCCTGTACTCAAATCCCCTCGCTATGAAGGCCAACATGCCAGTTGCTTTCTTCACCGCCTGCTGAACCTGCATGACAACCTTCAATGACTGATGTACCATGACACCCAGGTCTCGTTGCACCTCCCCCTTTCCTAATCTGTCACCATTCAGATAATAGTCTGTCTCTCTGTTTTTACCACCAAAGTGGATAATCTCACATTTATCCACATTATACTTCATCTGTCATGCATTTGCCCACTCACCTAACCTATCCAAGCCACTCTGCAGCCTCATAGCATCCTCCTCACAGCTCACACTGTCACCCAACTTAGTATCATCTGCAAATTTGGAGATGCTACATTTAATCCCCTCGTCTAGATCATTAATGTACAATGTAAACAGCTGGGGCCCCAGCACAGAACCTTGCAGTACCCCACTAGTCACTGCCTGCCATTCTGAAAAGTACCCATTTACTCCTACTCTTTGCTTCTTGTCTGCCAACTAATTCTCAATCCACGTCAGCATACTACCCCCAATCCCATGTGCTTTAACTTTGCACATTAATCTCTTGTGTGGGACCTTGACGAAAGCCTTCTGAAAGTCCAAATGCACCACATCAACTGGTTCTCCCTTGTCCACTCTACTGGAAACATCCTCAAAAAATTCCAGAAGATTTGTCAAGCATGATTTCTCTTTCACAAATCCATGCTGACTTGGACCTATCATGTCACCTCTTTCCAAATGCGCTGCTATGACATCCTTAATAATTGATTCCATCATTTTACCCACTACCGATGTCAGGCTGACTGGTCTATAATTCCCTGTTTTCTCTCTCCCTCCGTTTTTAAAAAGTGGGGTTACATTGGCTACCCTCCACTCAATAGGAACTGATCCAGAGTCTATGGAATGTTGGAAAATGACTGTCAATGCATCCGCTATTTCCAAGGCCACCTCCTTAAGTACTCTGGGATGCAGACCATCAGGCCCTGGGGATTTATCGGCCTTCAATCCCATCAATTTCCCCAACACAATTTCTCGACTAATAAGGATTTCCCTCAGTTTCTCCTTCTTACTAGACCCTCTGACCCCTTTTATATCTGGAAGGTTGTTTGTATCCTCCTTAGTGAATACCGAACCAAAGTACTTGTTCAATTGGTCTGCCATTTATTTGTTCCCCGTTATGACTTCCCCTGATTCTGACTGCAGGGGACCTACATTTGTCTTTACTAACCTTTTTCTCTTTACATATCTATAGAAGCTTTTGAAGTCCGTTTTAATGTTCCCTGCAAGCTTCCTCTCGTACAGTATTTTCCCTGCCCTAATCAAACCCTTTGCCCTCCTCTGCTGAGTTCTAAATTTCTCCCAGTCCCCGGATTCGCTGCTATTTCTGGCCAATTTGTATGCCACTTCCTTGGCTTTAATACTATCCCTGATTTCCCTTGATAGCCACGGTTGAGTCACCTTCCCTTTTTTATTTTTATGCCAGACAGGGATGTACAATTGTTGTAGTTCATCCATGCAGTCTCTTAAATGTCTGCCATTGCCCATCCACTGTCAACCTCTTAAGTATAATTTGCCAAAATATATCCTAGTCAATTCACGCCTCATACCTTCAAAGTTACTCTTCTTTAAGTTCTGGACCATGGTCTCTGAATTAACTGTTTCATTCTCCATCCTAATGTAGAATTCCACCATATCTTCCCCAAGGGGCCTCGCACAACGAGATTGCTAATTAATCCTCTCTCATTACACAACACCCAGTCTAAGATGGCCTCCCCCCTAGTTGGTTCCTCGACATATTGGTCTAAAAAACCATCCCTTATGCACTCCAGGAAATCCTCCTCCACCGTATTGCTTCCAGTTTGGTTAGCCCAATCTATGTGCATATTAAAGTCACCCATGATAACTGCTGCACCTTTATTGCATGCACCCCTAATTTCCTGTTTGATGCCCTCCCCAACATCACTACTACTTTTTGGAGGTCTGTACACAACTCCCACTAGTGTTTTCTGCCCTTTGGTATTCCGTAGCTCCACCCATACCGCTTACACATCATCCAAGCAAATGTCTTTCCTTACAATTGCATTAATTTCCTCTTTAACCAGCAACACCACCCCGCCTCCTTTTCCTTTCTGTCTATCCTTCCTAAATGTTGAGTTCCCAGCCTTGGTCACCCTGGAGCCATGTCTCCGTGATGCCAACCACATCGTATCCGTTAACTGCTATCTGCACTGTTAATTCGTCCACCTTATTCCGAATACTCCTTGCACTGAGGCACAGAGCCTTCAGGCTTGCCTTTTTAACACACTGTGACCCTTTAGAATTTTGCTGTAAAGTGGCCCTTTTTGTTTTTTGCCTTGGGTTTCTCTGCCCTCCACTTTTACTCTTCTCCTTTCTGTCTTTTGCTTCTGTCTCCATTTTGTTTCCCTCTGTCTCCATGCATTGGTTCCCATCCCACTGCCATAACTCCTCCCCAACAGCATGAGCAAACACTCCCCCTAGGACATTGGTTCCGGTCCTGCCCAGGTGCAGACTATCCGGTTTGTACTGGTCCCACCTCCCCCAGAACCGGTTCCAATGCCCCAGGAATTTGAATCCCTCCCTGCTGCACCACAGCTCAAACCACGTATTCATCTGAGCTATCCTGCGATTCCTACTCTGACTAGCACGTGGCACTGGTAGCAATCCTGAGATTACTACTTTTGAGGTCCTACTTTTTAAATTTAACTCCTAGCTCCCTAAATTCGTCTCGTAGGACTTCATCCCATTTTTTTCCTATGTCGTTGGTACCTATATTCACCACGACAACTGGCTGTTCACCCTCCCTTTTCAGAATGTCCTGCACCCGCTCCGAGACATCCTTGACCCTTGCACCAGGGAGGCAACATGCCATCCTGAAGTATCGGTTGCGGCCGCAGAAACGCCTATCTATTCCCCTTACAATCGAATCCCCTATCACTTTTGCTCTCCCACTTTTTTTCCTGCCCTCCTGTGCAGCAGAGCCCGCCACGGTGCCATGAACCTGGCTGCTGCTGCTCTCCCCTGATGAGTCATCCCCCTTAACAATACGGTGTATCTGTTTTGCAGGGGGATGACCGCAGGGGACCCCTGCACTACCTTCCTTGCACTGCTCTTCCTGTTGGTCTTCCATTCCCTATCTGGCTGTGTACTCTTTACCTGCGGTAAGACCAACTCACTAAATGTGCTATTCACATCATTCTCAGCATCGTGCATGCTCCAGAGTGAATCCACCCGCAGCTCCAGTGCTGCAACGCGGTTCGTCAGGAGCTGGAGGCAGATACATTTCCCGCACACGTAGTCATCAGGATGTTTGCATCCTAAGGGAATCAAAGGATATGGGGATAGTGTGGGAAGGTGGAGTTGAGGTAGAATATCAGCCATGATCTTATTGAATGGTGGAGCAGGCTTGAAGGGCCATACTGCCTATTCCTGCTCCTATTTCTTATGGTCTTAGTTTCTACAGGGGATGCAACCGTTATAAGGTAATTGCAATAGAATTTTTAGGTGTCATGTGATCAGGTGTCACATGGTCAGATGACATGCTGTCAGAACATCATGTAATCATACCTCCAGCCAGAGTTGACAACCCTATTCTACAATGTGGCATGACACAGACTCACACTGTTAATACCCTGTAGTCAGTTTCTATACTGTTGGCAGAGCCTATCACTTCCCAAAAGACATAAATAATAACATGGTTGACAAGCTACCCCTAGTCACCAATTATAAAGGTGCAATGGAAATGGTCTGGGGTGCAGGTCACTGATCCATTCTGTGGCTAAGGGTAAGAATATAAGTTACATAGATTGATCAGTAAATTATGCAAAAATGGTGTAACTTTAACAATAAATGGATGAATTACTTCTGGACAATCAAAAACATATCAGCCATAATAGGTCCATAGTATATATATACTGTAGTTGTTTCTCAGCCATCAAATGGAGGGCTGTATTTCCAACTACACTTTTAGCTCTGTGGCATTTAACCACGTAGAAAACTAATGGTAAAAACCGTTATAAAAAGAGAATGTGTCTGTCTTCTGACATAATAGTGAAAAATGTTTCCCACGAGTAAAAGTATTAGACATTATTGAATTTATCACCAATGCAAATAAATATATAAAACATAAATTCTTTGGGAAATCAACCTCAATCACAACAAACTACTGAATGAATCCATCAATATACTTCCCAGTTGGGTACTCCAATGAGATTTATTTTCAAACAATAAAGAAACGATGAAGTTAAATGGTGTCGCAGAGCTCTTAACATCCTTTTAAGAAACCTGTCAAATACATACTCAGTGGACTGCATACTGATCAGCACTTGCAACAAGAAAAACAGCAACCACAAAGCTCCTGTTATTGCACAACATAGCCATATCATAACACCGAAACAATAATCTAAAATTCTAGAACACATGATTGTAGATAGACCACGCAAAACATGCTAAGTACAATTTATTTAGTTGGATACAGAACAAAAATTGCAACTACTGTCTAATTTTCTCTTTATTTTGGTTCTGTAACTTTCTTTTCTGTGTATTTCTAATCCTTTCTACCTTCCTCGCCTCTCTGCATAGAAGATATAGATAGTGTACACAACTATATATAAATTTAATTGTGTTGTCTCAGCTGTGATGGAAAGAAGGGAAGCAGCATGTACGTCAATGTCTGAAGGGTTGTCTCTTCACACGGTGGTGTGCATTGTAAGAAAGGGATAATTTGCTTGAAAGCTTGGGCGACAGCATTTATAACTAATTTAGTTAGCTATTGTGTAGCGAACAGCAAAGTCAGCAAACTATATCCTGTTATTGAAGCCGCAACAAACCTATGATATAATGCTAGGAAGACAGGACATGATCATGAATCTGATTGATGCAAGCATATAGAAAACATAGAAACATAGAAAATAGGTGCAGGAGTAGGCTATTCAGTCCTTCGAGCCTGCACCACCATTCAATATGATCATGGCTGATCATGCAACTTCAGTACCCCATTCCTGCTTTCTCTCCATACCCTTTGATCCCTTTAGCTGTAAGGGCCACATCTAACTCCCTTTTGAATATATCTAACGAACTGGCATCAACAACTTTCTGTGGTAGAGAATTCCACAGGTTCACAATTCTCTGAGTGAAGAAGTTTCTCCTCATCTCGGTCCAAATGGCTTACCCCTTATCCTTAGACTGTGACGCCTGGTTCTGGACTTCCCCAACATCGGGAACATTCTTCCTGCATCTAACCTGTTCAATCCCGTCAGAATTTTATATGTTTCTATGAGATCCCCTCTCATTCTTCTAAATTCCAGTGAATATAAGCCTAGTCGATCCAGGCTTTCTTCATATGTCAGTCCTGCCATCCCAGGAATCAGTTTGGTGAACCTTCGCTGCATTCCCTCAATAGCAAGAATGACCTTCCTCAGAATAGGAGATCAAAACTGTACACAATATTTAAGGTATGGCCTTACCAAGGCCCTGTACAACTGCAGCAAGACCTCCCTGCTCCTATACTCAAATCCTCTCGCTATGAAGGCCAACATACCATTTGCCTTCTTCACCGCCTACTGTACCTGCATGCCAACTTTCAATGACCGATATACCATGACACCCAGGTCTCGTTGCACCTCCCCTTTTTCTAATCTGTCACCATTCAGATAATATTCTGCCTTCCTGTTTTTGCCACCAAACCTCACATTTATCCACATTATATTGTATTTGCCATGCCATGCATTTGCCCACTCACCTAACCTGTCCAAGTCACCCTGCAGCCTCTTAGCATTCTCCTCACAGCTCACACTACCACCCAGCTTAGTGTCATCTGCAAACTTGAAGATATTACATTCAATTCCTTCGTCCAAATCATTAATGTATATTGTAAATAGCTGGGGTCCCAGTACTGAACCTTGCGGTACCCCACTAGTCACTGCCTGCCATTCTGAAAAGGACCCGTTTATTCCTACTCTTTGCTTCCTGTCTGCCAACCAGTTCTCTATCCATGTCAATACATTACCCCCAATACCATGTGCTTTAATTTTGCACACTAATCTCTTGTGTTGGACCGTGTCAAAAGCCTTTTGAAAGTTCAAATACACCACATCCACTGGTTCTCCCTTGTCCACTCTACTAGTTACATCCTCAAAAAATTCTATAAGATTTGGTCAAGCATGATTTCCCTTTCATAAATCCATGCTGACTTGGACCGATCCTGTCACTGCTTTCCAAATGCGCTGCTATTACGTCTTTAATAATTGATTCCAACATTTTCCCCTTTTTTCCTCACTCCCTCCTTTTTTTAAAAAAGTGGGGTTACATTAGCTAACCTCCAATCCATAGGAACTGATCCAGAGTCTATAGAATGTTGGAAAATGGTTAGATCAGAGCAGGAATATTAAGGAAAACAAGGTAAGTAAGTGTGGTGTCTGCTGATTGGATTAGGCTGTGTAGTTCCGTTTTCTGGTGTGTAAACAACAAGCGCTCAGGCTGCTTAGTGTAGGATTTCAAGGTGGGAGGCAAAGCACCCAAGAGGAAGGGAACAGACCTATCACATAACATTAAGAGGCACACTTCTAACCAGGATGGATCAGGTAATATACTTTCTGCTTGGTTCTGTAAACTATTGCTCATGTACTGCAAAATGTGTTAAGTTCTACAAGTCTTAAATAAAGTATCATTGTATCCAATTGGAGCCGAGTCGAATTTCTTACAGCACTTTATATTACCAGTTTTCCCTCTCTCCCTCCACATTGAGAAAACTCCCGAGTGCAAACATATGTCAATTTTAAGTTAAGATTGGAGTTCGAATAAAACTTCTATAAAACTTATATAACCTGGTAGTATTAGGCAGTCCCTCGTATCGAGGATGACCTGCTTCCACACCAAAAATACATGAGTTCACAGGTGTTTCAATGACAACCTGACAATGAGGGACCTCCACTTACCTGCACAAAGGAAAAAAGGAAATAAAAAGAATCAAACTGAGTAGAGTAATGCAAGGAGAGAGAAACAAATAAGTAGAAGATTAGATTTTAGAAGCAGTGAGGGTAAAGCAAATTGTGTAAATTTGCACAAAAGAGCCAACATCATAAATTGGTGGACATACCGCCGCTGCCGACATACCGCCCCAAATCGCAAAATTGATCGAAAAATACCAACATACCGCCCGGCGGAAAATTCACCAGCGACATACCGCCGGGCGGTATGTATACTGTCTACCCATGCACACCGCCGACATACCGCCCAAAATTGCCAAACTGATGACTTACCACCAACATACCGCCGACCCTGCAGACCGCCCTGGAAAAGGTGGTTTTAAGTCGATCTTCAGTCGGCGGAGGTGAAGATGTTTTTATCTGTCACCCCCCCCCCCCCCCCAGTCTCTCTCCCCCCCGCCCCCTCCCCCCACAGCGATCTGCCCCCCTCTCCCGCCCCCCAAGTAGCAATCTCCCCCCAAGAAGTGCTCCACCTCCCCTCCCCACCTCCCACACATACCTGCACAGCACTCTCAGGCCGGCAGTCTGTCGATTCTGGTCTGTGTCTCTCGGGGGGGGGGGGGGGGGGGGGGGGGGGGCGGAGCTTCGCAGCAGCATGCGTGTGTGCAGAACTCGGGACCCAAAGATTCCCGAGTGAAAAGGACTCACCGCTCGCACACTGCTCCACATACCGCCGAGAAAAGACTGGTGGAAATCGCGCACACTCCGCCCCAGCGATACCCGGCGGTATGAAACGACATACCACCGGCATACCGCTGAGAAATGAGTGGATGACCAATTTCGGCCCAAAGTGTTGGTTCTAAATCTTGGAGCATGTTTACTTTAGTGTAATATTTACAAGTTAACTTAGCAGTCGTACATTTAACAGATTGTTGCCAAACTACTGACTTAGTTATTGATTCATCATCATAGGCAGTCCTCCAGCATACAATGACAGGAAGTCAGTTAAAAATGTAGTTAAAATCTAATGATACCTATAATCTAAGGTCATAAATCAATATTTATGGAAGGAGAAATCAACCGTAACTAAAGGGATCAAATTTCCTCTGTTGACTATTGGGGTAATAAGCAAAATAAGTTTAGGTAGTTCAATCTTGCCCAGATTCCTATTGTGCACAGGTCCACACCTCAAAACCAAAGACAGTTTCAGAAGAAACTGCCAAGTAAAAAGGTAATCAGGATGGTTGGTATGGAATACAAGAAAATTCACACTGGTGCAGCGAATGGTTTTCTGAGATTGGAGTTAGTGACCATTGCTGAGGCAGAGAAAAGAGGTCTTTACCCGATCCAGAAGTTATTGACACTGAGTGGCTAAACAAAAATGTAAAATACTCCTTTCCACAACTGTTATGGTTCTGCATCCATTGGCCATTATTTCATGAAATGGACTTGGATGTGAAATAAAAGGGTTGAGCTTCCCAAGACTGAGCTGCGCTGTGGATCAGATGGGTAGATGTTTCTCAGAGACCCAAACAATTCATTAGCCATGTCTGGTCATTCAGCAAGGCACTTCATACCTTGGTGTTTCTGATCATAGTGGGGGCCGTGAGAGACCTTCTTAAAAATCAGAATACAGAAACCAAGGAGTTGAGCAGCAGAAAGCTGTGAAAGGAATGAACTGCTGTCCTGGACAAGGTAGGGAGAGATTGTACAGGAGCATTGTGCCCCGGTCTTGGGATGCAGTGCAGGAAGCAGTTTAATGGCCGAACCAGGTCAGGAAAGTGAATACATTTGCTGATTTACCTGAATCCTGTGGTGTAAACCCACCGCCATGTCCTTCAGTCTGTCAAGCGTATTCCATCTCATCACTTCTCACACCCACTTAAGTTTCAACAACACCCATTCTTCACTTTCTATGTGCTTCCTCACCTCCCTATGTATCCATCCACCATTCCCACTCACCCCAATCTTTATGCATGTGACTCATCTGTCTCATAGTCACCCTCACCGAGTGCACTGTATCCATTGGGTGAATACCTGACCTTCATTCACTCACGGGTCTCTTTTTTCACCCCTTGTAGAAGAGAATGTAAAACACAGGAGAGAAAGACTGGAGGTAGACTACCACAAATCATGCAGCTCACAGAGTCAGAGGAGGATGCCATGGAGTTAAGTGGCACATCTGCGACCCAGTGAAAAAGAAGGGTGGTAAGAGAAGGGATAACCAGCCGTGGATAACCAAGGAAATAAAGGAGAGTATCAAATCAAAGACCAATGCGTATAAGGTGGCCAAGGTTAGTGGGAAACTAGAAGATTGGGAAAATTTTAAACAACAGCAAAGAATGACTAAAAAAGCAATAAAGATAGGAAAGATAGATTATGAAGGTAAACTTGCGCAAAACATAAAAACAGATAGTAAAAGCTTTTACAGATATATAAAACAGAAAAGAGTGACTAAAGTAAATGTTGGTCCCTTAGAAGATGAGAAGGGGGATTTAATAATGGGAAATGTGGAAATGACTGAGACTTTAAACAATTATTTTGCTTCGGTCTTCATAGTGGAAGACACAAAAACCATGCCAAAAATTGCTGGTCACAGGAATGTGGGAAGGGAGGACCTTGAGACAATCACTATCACTAGGGGGGGTAGTGCTGGACAGGCTAATGGGACTCAAGGTAGACAAGTCCCCTGGTCCTGATGAAATGCATCCCAGGATATTAAAAGAGATGGCGGAAGTTATAGCAGATGCATTTGTTATAATCTACCAAAATTCTCTGGACTCTGGGGAGGTACCAGCGGATTGGAAAGCAGCTAATGTAACGCCTCTGTTTAGAAGAGGGGGCAGACAAAAGGCAGGTAACTATAGGCTGGTTAGTTTAACATCTGTAGTGGGGAAAATGCTTGAAAATATCATTAAGGAAGAAATAGCGGGACATCTAGATAGGAATAGTGCAATCAAGCAGACGCAGCATGGATTCATGAAGGGGAAATCATGTTTAACTAATTTACTGGAATTCTTTGAGGATATAACGAGCATGGTGGATAGAGGTGTACCGATGGATGTGGTGTATTTAGATTTCCAAAAGGCATTCGATAATGTGCCATACAAAAGGTTACTGCAGAAGATAGGGGTACGGGGAGTCAGAGGAAATGTATTAGCATGGATAGAGAATTGGCTGGCGAACAGAAAGCAGAGTCGGGATAAATGGGTCCTTTTCGGGTTGGAAATCGGTAGTTAGTAGTGTGCCACAGGGATCGGTGCTGGGACCACAACTGTTTACAATATACATAGATGACCTGGAAGAGGGGACAGAGTGTAGTGTAACAAAATTTGCAGATGACACAAAGATTAGTGGGAAAGCGGGTTGTGTAGAGGACACAGAGAGGCTGCAAAGAGATTTAGATAAGTTAAGCGAATGGGCTAAGGTTTGGCAGATGGAATACAATGTCGGAAAGTGTGAGGTCATCCACCTTGGGAAAAAAAACAGTAAAAGGGAATATTATTTGAATGGGGAGAAATTACAACATGCTGAGGTGCAGAGGGACCTGGGGGTCCTTGTGCATGAATCCCAAAAAGTTAGTTTGCAGGTGCAGCAGGTAATCAGGAAGGCGAATGGACTGTTGGCCTTCATTGCGAGAGGGATGGAGTACAAAAGCAGGGAGGTCCTGCTGCAACTGTATAGGGTATTGGGAAGGCCGCACCTGGAGTACTGCGTGCAGTTTTGGTCACCTTACTTAACTAAGGATATACTGGCTTTGGAGGGGGTACAGAGACGATTCACTAGGCTGATTCCGGAGATGAGGGGGTTACCTTATGATGATAGATTGAGTAGACTGGGTCTTTACTCGTTGGAGTTCAGAAGGATGAGGGGTGATCTTATAGAAACATTTAAAATAATGAAAGGGATAGACAAGATAGAGGCGGAGAGGTTGTTTCCACTGGTCGGGGAGATTAGAACTAGGGGGCACAGCCTCAAAATACGGGGGAGCCAATTTAAAACCGAGTTGAGAAGGAATTTCTTCTCCCAGAGGGTTGTGAATCTGTGGAATTCTCTGCCCAAGGAAGCAGTTGAGGCTAGCTCATTGAATGTATTCAAGTCACAGATAGATAGATTTTTAACCAATAAGGGAATTAAGGGTTACGGGGAGCGGGCGGGTAAGTGGAGCTGAGTCCACGGCCAGATCAGCCATGATCTTATTGAATGGCGGAGCAGGCTCGAGGGGCTAGATGGCCTACTCCTGTTCCTAATTCTTATGTTCTTATGTATGACCGTCTCAATCAGAGACAGAGAGACTGGGAACTCGCAGATGGCTGGTGACAGAATAAAAAATATCTCTAACACACACACTGACTTTATTTCATCAATGACTGAACTATAAGAAGACTGAGTATGGTGATCATTACTTTGCCACGATTAATTCAAATCCCTTTCAGCTGTGGCTGAGTGGGTAGCACACTCGCCTCTGAGCGAGAAGGTCATGGGTTCAAGTCCCACTCCAGAAACTTGAGCACATAAATCTAAGCTGACATTGCCAGTGCAGTGCTGAGGGAGTGCTGCCCTGTCAGAGGTGCCATCTTTTGGATGAGACGTTAAACCAAGGCTCTGTCTGCTCTCTCGACTGGATGTAAAAGATCCCATGGTATCATTTCGAAGAAGAGCAGGGGAGTTATCCCTCGTGTCCTGGCCAATATTTATCCCTCAAAAACAAAAACTGTTTATCTAGTCATTATCACATACTATTTGTGGGAGCTTGCTTGTGCGCAAATTGGATGCCGCGTTTCCCACATTACAAGTGACTACACTCCAAAATTACTTGATTGGTTGTAAAGTGCTTTGAGACGTCCGGTGGTCATGAAAGGCGCTATATAAATGTAAGTCTTTCTTTTGTCTTTCAAGGCCTTCATGCGTACAGCAAATGTTGATGCAGGAGGACGATTCCTCAGAGGACTTAATTTCTCCTGAAGGTGCACCGTCACAGGATGTATAGCCACACGCCAGTGCAAATACTCTCATTTCAGTGGGTCCAGTTAGGTGCAGGTAGAACAGTTTTTGGCAGGACCCTCAGGGGCTCTGAAACCCTGAAGTCATGGGCCAAAAACATCTCAGCAGTCAGGGCAAGGATATGAGCAGCCTGCCTCGAGCTCTGCTGAATCCACACAAAATGCACCATGTAGAACATAGGAACAGGAGTAGGCCATTCAGCCCCTTGAGCCTGTTCCGCCATTGGATGAGCTCATGGCTGATCTGCGAGCTAACTCCATATACCCGTCTTTGGGCCATATCTCTGAATACCTTTGGTTAACAAAAAGCTATCAATCTCCGATTTAAAATTTACAATTGCCTTTTGCACAAGAGAGTTCCAAACTTCTGCAACCCTTTGTGTGTAGAAATGTTTCCTAATTTCACTCCTGAAAGGTCGGGCTCTAATTTTTAGACTAGGCCCCCTAGTTTCTCTCTATCTGCCCTATCTGTTCCCCTTAATATCCTGAAAACTTTGATCAACCCTAATTTGTGTAATCTCTTGTCGTAGCTTAATCCTTGAAGTTCAGGTATCATTTTGGTAAACCTACGCTGTACTCCCTCCGAGGCCAATATATCCTTCCTAAGGTATGGTGCCCATAACTGCTCATAGTACTCCAGGTGTGGTCTAACCAGGGTTTGTACTGTTGCAGCATAACTTCTGCCCCTTGTACTCTAGTCCTCTAGCTATAAATGATGCAATTCCATTAGCCTTTTTGATTATTTTCTGTACCTGTTCATGACATTTTAATGATCTATGTAACTGAACAACGCCCCCCCCCCCACCCCGCCACCCCCCCCCCCCCAAGTCTCTTTGGATATCCACTGTTTTAAGCTTTTTACCATTTAGAAAATACCCTGTTCTACCCTTTTTAGGTCCAAAGTTGATGACCTCACATTTTCTTGCATTGAAATCCAATTGCCACAGTTTTGCCCATTCACTTAATCTATCAATATCCCTTTGTAATTTTATGCTTTCATCTATACTGCCTACAATTATAGTTAGTGCATCTGCAATGTGCTTACCTACTTCCTTTAAAACCCATGAATGGAAACCATCTTGCCCTGGGGATTTGTCACTCTATTGGGCAATTATTTTCTTTATTATTGTTATTTTACCAAGTTAATTTTGTGCCATTGACAAATTTGTATATATGACTTTCTATGCCAACATCCAAGTTGTTAATAAATATTGTGAATAGTTAAGGCCCCAACACAGATCCCTGTGGGACACCACTAGTCACATCCTGCCAATTAGAGTACCTGCCCATTATCCCTACTCTCCATCTCCTGCCGCTCAGCCAGTTCAATAATTTGCCCTCAACTCAACCTTAGATAACAGTCTCTTATATGGGAATTTATCAAATGCCTTCTGGAAGTCCATATGATTAACATCCATAGACATTCCCCTGTTCACTACTTTAGACACTTCTTCAAAAAATTTAAATCAGGTTTATCAGGCACGAACTACGTTTCCCAAATCCATCTTAGCTCCAACTGAAAATGCTCGAGGTGTGAAGTCGCCCTATCCTTAATTATAGACTTTTGCAATTTCTCCACAACAGACGTTAAGCTAATTGGTCTATAATTCCCAGGTTTCCCTCTATCTCCATTCTTAAAAAGCGGAGTGACATGCGCAATTTCCAATCTAAAGGTATGGCTCCTGAACCTAGAGAACGTTGGAAAACTATTGTTAGGGCATCTGCAATGTGCTCACCTACTTCCTTTAAAACCCTGGGATGGAAACCATCTGGCCCTGGGGATTTGTCACTCTATAGGGCCATTATTTTTTTTATTACTGTTATTTTACCTACCTTAATTTTATTGAGTCCCTGTCCACAATTCACTATTAGTTTCTTTGGAATTTCTGGCATGCTATCCTCTTCTTCCACTGTAAGTACTGACGCAAAGTAATTATTCAACGTTTGCCATTTCCCCATTGTCACTAACAACATGGCAATGCAGACATTACAATCAGGGAGGAATGTGAAATATTATATGAAATAAACAAAGTGAGAGAGGAAGTATTAAGGGGTTTATTAGCTTTGAAAGTGGATAAATCCCCAGATCTGGATGAAATGTATCCCAGGCTGTTAAGAGAAGCAAAAGAGGAAATAGCCGAGGCTCTGACCATCATTTTCCAATCCTCTCTCACTCCAGGTGTAGTGCCAGAGGACTGGAGGACTGCTAACATTGTACCTTTGTTTAAAAAGGAAGAAAGGGATAGACTGAGTAATAATAGGCCAGTCAGCCTAACCTCTGTAGTAAGAAAATTGTTGTGAGAAAATGCTGAGGGACAGGATAAATCTTCAGTTAGAAAGACACAGATTAATCAATGACAGTCAGCATGGATTTGTTAAGGGAAGGTCTGGCTAACTTGATTGAATTTTTTGAGGAGGTACGTTTGATGTAGTGTATATGGATTTTAGCAAGGCTTTTGATCAGGTCCCACATGGCAGGCTGGTCATGAAAGTAAAAGCCCATAGGATCCAAGGCAAAGTGGCAAGTTGGATCCAAAATTGGCTCAGAGGCAGGAAGCAAAGAGTAATGGTTGATGGGTGTTTTTGTGACTGGAAGGCTGTTTCCAGTGGTGTTCCGCAGGGCTCAGTACTAGGTCCCTTGCTTTTTGTGGTATATATCAATGATTTAGATTTGAATGTAGAGGGTATGATTAAGAAGTTTGCAGATGATACAACAATTGGCTGTGTGGTTGATAATGAAGAAGAAAGCTGTAGATTGCAGGAAGATATCAATGAACTGGTCAGCTGGACAGAACAGTGGCAAATGGAATTGAATCCATGTGAGGTAATGCATTTGGGGAGGATTAACAAGGCAAGGGAATACACATAAAATGGTAGGACACAGAGAAGCGAAGAGGAATAAAGGGACGTTGAGTGCAAGTCCACAGATCCCTGAAGCTAGCAGGCAAGGTAGATAAGGTGGTTAAGAAGGCATATGGAATACTTGCCTTGACTGAAGCCATTATCTTTGGTTCCCGCCACAAACTGCCTTCCCTAACCATTGACTCCATCCCTCTCCCTAGCATCAATTTGAGGGTGAACAAGACTGTTCGCAACCTAAGTGTCATATTTGACCGTGAAATTAGTTTCCAGCCACATATCTGCGGCATAAAACCGTCTTTTTCTACCTCCGTATCATTGCCCGCTTCCGCCCCTGCCTCAGCTCTTCTGCTGCTGAAACCCTCATTCGTGCCTTTGTTACCTCTTGACTTGACTACTCCAACTCACTCCTGGCCGGCCTTCCACATTCCACACTACGTAAATTTGAAGTCATCCAAAACTCAGCAGCCCGTGTACTAACCTGCACCAAGCAAGATCACCCATCACCCCTGTGCTTCTGACCTACATTGGCTCCCGTTTAAACAATGCATTGATTTCAAAATTCTCATCAGTGTTTACAAATCACTCCATGGCCTTGCCCCTCCCTATCTTTGTAATCTTTTTCAGCCTCACAACCCCACAAGATGTCTGCCTCCTCAAATTCTGGCCTCTTGAACATCCCTCATTTTAACTGCTCAACCATCGGTGGCCATGCCTTCAGATGTCTAGGCCCGAAGCTCTGGAACTCCCTCTGCCTCTCTTTTCTCCTTTAAGACACTCCTTAAAACCTCTTTAAACAAGCTTTTAGTCATCTGCCCTGAGGAGGACACAAAAAATCTGCAAAAGGACAGAGACAGGCTAAGTGAGTGGGCAAAAATTTGGCAGATAGAGTATAATGTTTGAAAGTGTGAGGTTATGCACTTTGGCAGAAGAAAATCGAAGAGCAAGTTATTATTTAAATGGAGAAAAATTGCATAGTGCTGCAGTGCAGCGGGACCTGGAGGTCCTGGTGCATGAAACACAAAAGGCTTAGTATGCAGGTACAGCAAATGATCAGGAAGGCCAATGGAATCTTGGCCTTTATTGCTAAGGGGATGGAATATAAAAGCAGGGAAGTCTTGTTACAGTTATACAGGGTATTGGTGAGGCCACACCTGGAATACTGCATATAGTTTTGGTTTCCATATTTAAGAAAAGATATACAAGCTTTCGAGGCAGTTCAGAGAAGGTTCACGAGGGTGATTCTGGAGATGAAGGGATTGACTTATGAAGAAAGGTTGAGTAGGTTGGGCCTCTACTCATTGGAATTCAGAAGAATGAGAGGTGATCTTATTGAAACGTATAAGATTATGAAGGGGCTTGACAAGGTGGATGCAGAGAGGATGTTTCCACTGATAGGGGAGACTAGAACTAGGGAGCATAATCTTAGAATAAGGGGCCGCCCATTTAAAACTGAGATGAGGAGGAATTTCTTCTCTCTGAGGATTGTAAATCTGTGGAATTCGCTGCCTCAGAGAGCTGTGGAAGCTGGGTTATTGAATAAATTTAAGACCGAGATAGACAGTTTCTTAACCGATAAGGGAATAAGGGGTTATGGGGAGCGGGCAGGGAAGTGGACCTGAGTCCATGATTGTATTAAATGGCGGAGCAGGCCCGAGGGGCTGTATGGCCTACTCCTGCTCCTATTTCTTATGTTCTTAATTTCTTCTTTTGTGGCTCAGTATCTGTTTTATCTCAGTATTCTGTTGTGAAGCACCTTACGTTAAAGGCGCTATATAAATAAAAGCTATCATTTTTATTATTCTTAGCTGAGGCAGAGAATACAAGAAAAGACAGTGAATGTTTTAAAGTATCACTAGAGAAAAAATACAAGGCAAACTAATGGGACTAAAGGTGGACAAGTCCCCTGGACCTAATGGCTTGCACCCTTGGGGTCTTAAAAGAGGTGGCTGCAGAAATAGTGGATGCATTGGTTGTAATCTACCAAAATTCCCTAGATTCTTGAGAGATCCCAGTGGACTGGAAAACCGAAATGTAACGCCCCTATTTAAGAAAGGAGGGAGACAGAAAGCAGGAAACTGTATACCAGTTAGCTTAACATCGGTCATTGAGAAAATGCTGGAGTCCATCATTAAGGAAGTAGTAGCAGGACATTTAGAAAATCATAATGCAGTCAAGCAGAGTCAACATGATTTTATGAAAGGGAAATCATGTTTGACAAATTTGCTTGAGTTCTTTCACGATGTAACGAGCAAGGTGGATAAAGGGGAACCAGTAGATGTTGTGTATTTGGATTTCCAGAAACCATTCGATAAGGTGCCACATAAAAGGTTATTGCACAAGATAAGAGCTCACGGGGTTGGGGGTGATATATTAGCATGGATAGAGAATTGGCTAACTAACAGAAAGCAGAGAGTCGGGATAAATGGGCCATTTTCAGGTTAGCAAACTGTAACCAGTGGCGTGCCACAGGGATCAGTGCTGGGGCCTCAACTATTTACAATTCATATAAATGACTGAATAAAGGGACAGAGTGTAATGTAGCGAAATTTGCTGATGATAGGTGGGAAAGCAAGTTTGAGGAGGACGCAAAGAATCTATAAAGGGATACTAGATAGGCTAAGTGAGTGGGCAAAAATTTGGCAGATGGAGTATAATGTGGGAAAATGTGAGGTTATCCACTTTGGTAGGAAAAATAAAAAAGCAAATTATTATTTAAATGGGGAGAGATTATAAAATGCTGTGGTAGAGAGGGATCTGGGGGTCATTGTACATGAAACACAAAAGGTTAGCATGCAGGTACAGCAAGTAATTACGAAGGCAAATGGAATGTTGGCCTTTATTGCAAGGGGGATGGAGTATAAAAGTTGGGAAGACCTGCTACAACATTACATGGCATTGGTAAGACGATACCTGGAGTACTGCATACACTTTTGGTCTCCTCATTTAAGAAAGGATATACTTCCATTGGAGGCAGTTCAGAGAAGGTTCACGAGGTTGATTCCAGAGGTGAAGGGGTTGTCATATGAAGAAAGGTTGAGCAGTTTGGGCCTGTACTCATTGGAGTTTAGAAGAGAGAGGTGATCAGATTGAAACTTATAAGATTCTGAGGGGGCTTGACCGGGTAGATGCAGAAAGTATATTTCCCCCAGTGGGAGAATCTAGAACTATGGGGCATAGTTTCAGAATAAGGGGTCGCCCATTTAACACGGAAATGAGGAGGAATTTCTTCTCTCAGAGGGTCATGAATCTTTGGAATTCTCTACCTCAGAGCTGTGGAGGCTGGATCATTGAATGTATTTAAGGTGGCGATAGACAGATAAGGGAGTCAAGGTTTATGGGGAGGGGGCAGGGAAGTGGAGTTAAGGCTAGGATCAGATCAGCCATGATCTTATTGAATGACAGAGCAGGGGTCAAATGGCCTACTCCTGCTCCTATTTCTTATGTTCTTATGTTAAGAGTAGGAAGGTTATGCTTGAACTGTATAAAACACTAGTTAGGCCACAGCTAGAATACTGCATGCAGTTCTGGCCACCAGATTACAGGAAAGATGTGATTGCACTCGAGAGGGTACAGAGGATATTTATAAGGATCTTGCCTGGACTGGAGAATTTTAGCTATGAGGAAAGATTGGATAGGCTGGGTTTGTTTTCTTTGGAACAGAGGAGGCTGAGGAGAGACCTTATTACGATGTATAAAATTATGAGGGTCCTAGATATAGTGGATACGAAGGACCTATTTCCCTTAGCAGAGGGGTCAACAACCAGGGGGCATAGATTTAAAGTAATTGGTAGGAGGTTTAGAGGGGATTTGAGGGAAATCTTTATCACCCAGAGGGTAGTGGGGGTCTGGAACTCACTGCCTAAAAGGGTGGTAGAGAGAGAAACCCTCACCACATTTAAAAAGTACTTAGATATGTACTTGAAATGCTGTAACCTACAAGGCTACGGGACCAAGAGCTGGAAAGTGGGATTAGGCTAGGTAGCTCTTTGCCGGCCGGCGCAGACACGATGAGTCAAAATGGCCTCCTTCCGTGCTGTAAATTTCTATGATTCTAATATCACCACTTTCAGTTTTTAAGGGGCAACATTGCTCCTGACCACCCTTTTTTTCCTAATGTAACTATAAAAGTTCTTCGTATTGATTTTGATATCCCTTGCAAGTTTCTTTACATACTCTCTTTTTGTAGCTCTCACCATCTGTTTTGTGACCCTTTGGTGTTCTTTGTATCTTCCCTATTCGCCAGGATGTGTGCTATTTTTTGCATTTTTGTATGCCCTTTCCTTTAGTTTTATGCTGTCTCGTACCTCTTTAATTGTCCATGGCTGTTTTTTTTGGCAAGTAGACTCTTGCCCCTCAGTGGTATAAATTGGTATAAAGTGGTATAAATTTAAGGAGCTAGGAGCTAAATTAAAAAGTAGGACCTCAAAAGTAGTAATCTCGGGATTGCTACCAGTGCCACGTGATAGTCAGAGTAGGAATCGCAGGATAGCGCAGATGAATACGTGGCTTGAGCAGTGGTGCAGCAGGGAGGGATTCAAATTCCTGGAGCATTGGGACCGGTTCTGGGGGAGGTGGGACCAGTACAAACCGGATGGTCTGCACCTGGGCAGGACCGGAACCAATGTCCTAGGGGGAGTGTTTGCTAGTGCTGTTGGGGAGGATTTAAACTAATATGGCAGGGGGATGGGAACCAATGCAGGGAGACAGAGGGAAACAAAAAGGAGGCAAAAGCAAAAGACAGAAAGGAGATGAGGAAAAGTGGAGGGCGGAGAAACCCAAGGCAAAGAACAAAAAGGGCCACTGTACAGCAAAATTCTAAAAGGACAAAGGGTGTTAAAAAAACAAGCCTGAAGGCTTTGCGTCTTAATGCAAGGAGTATCCGCAATAAGGTGGATGAACTAATTGTGCAAATAGATGTTAATAAATATGATGTGATTGGGATTACGGAGACGTGGCTCCAGGATGATCAGGGCTGGGAACTCAACATTCAGGGGTATTCAACATTCAGGAAGGATAGAATAAAAGGAAAAGGAGGTGGGGTAGCATTGTTGGTTAAAGAGGAGATTAATGCAATAGTTAGGAAGGACATTAGCTTGGATGATGTGGAATCTATATGGGTAGAGCTGCAGAACACCAAAGGGCAAAAAACGTTAGTAGGAGTTGTGTACAGACCTCCAAACAGTAATAGGGATGTTGGGGAGGGCATCAAACAGGAAATTAGGGGTGCATGCAATAAAGGTGTAGCAGTTATAATGGGTGACTTTAATATGCACATAGATTGGGCTAGCCAAACTGGAAGCAATACGGTGGAGGAGGATTTCCTGGAGTGCATAAGGGATGGTTTTCTAGACCAATATGTCGAGGAACCAACTAGGGGGGAGGCCATCTTAGACTGGGTGTTGTGTAATGAGAGATGATTAATTAGCAATCTCATTGTGCGAGGCCCCTTGGGGAAGAGTGACCATAATATGGTGGAATTCTGCATTAGGATGGAGAATGAAACAGTAAATTCAGAGACCATGGTCCAGAACTTAAAGAAGGCTAACTTTGAAGGTATGAGGCGTGAATTGGCTAGGACAGATTGGCGAATGATACTTAGAGGGTTGACTGTGGATGGGCAATGGCAGACATTTAGAGACCGCATGGATGAATTACAACAATTGTACATTCCTGTCTGGCATAGAAATTAAAAAGGGAAGGTGGCTCAACCGTGGCTATCTAGGGAAATCAGGGATAGTATTAAAGCCAAGGAAGTGGCATACAAATTGGCCAGAAATAGCAGCGAACCTGGGGACAGGGAGAAATTTAGAACTCAGCAAAGGAGGACAAAGGTTTTGATTAGGGCAGGGAAAATGGAGTACGAGAAGAAGCTTGCAGGGAACATTAAGGTGGATTGCAAATGTTTCTATAGGTATGTAAAGAGAAAAAGGTTAGTAAAGACAAACGTAGGTCCCCTGCAGTCAGAATCAGGGGAAGTCATAACGGGGAACAAAGAAATGGCAGACCAATTGAACAAGTACTTTGGTTCGGTATTCACTAAGGAGGATACAAACAACCTTCCGGATATAAAAGGGGTCAGAGGGTCTAGTAAGGAGGGGGAACTGAAGGAAATCTTTATTAGTCGGGAAATTGTGTTGGGGAAATTGATGGGATTGAAGGCCGATAAATCCCCAGGGCCTGATGGACTGCATCCCAGAGTACTTAAGGAGGTGGCCTTGGAAATAGCGGATGCATTGACAGTCATTTTCCAACATTCCATTGACTCTGGATCAGTTCCTATGGAGTGGAGGGTAGCCAATGTAACCCCACTTTTTAAAAAAGGAGAGAGAAAACAGGGAATTATAGACCGGTCAGCCTGACCTCAGTAGTGGGTAAAATGATGGAATCAATTATTAAGGATGTCATAGCAGTGCATCTGGAAAATGGTGACATGATAGGTCCAAGTCAGCATGGATTTGTGAAAGGGAAATCATGCTTGACAAATCTTCTGGAATTTTTTGAGGATGTTTCCAGTAAAGTGGACAAAGGAGAACCAGTTGATGTGGTATATTTGGACTTTCAGAAGGCTTTCGACAAGGTCCCACACAAGAGATTAATGTGCAAAGTTAAAGCACATGGGATTGGGGGTAGTGTGCTGACGTGGATTGAGAACTGGTTGTCAGACAGGAAGCAAAGAGTAGGAGTAAACGGGTACTTTTCAGAATGGCAGGCAGTGACTAGTGGGGTGCCGCAAGGTTCTGTGCTGGGGCCCCAGCTGTTTACATTGTACATTAATGATTTAGACGAGGGGATTAAATGCAGTATCTCCAAATTTGCGGATGACACTAAGTTGGGTGGCAGTGTGAGCTGCGAGGAGGATGCTATTAGGCTGCAGAGTGACTTGGATAGGTTAGGTGAGTGGGCAAATGCATGGCAGATGAAGTATAATGTGATAAATGTGAGGTTATCCACTTTGGTGGTAAAAACAGAGAGACAGACTATTATCTGAATGGTGACAGATTAGGAAAAGGGGAGGTGCAACGAGACCTGGGTGTCATGGTACATCAGTCATTGAAGGTTAGCATGCAGGCACAGCAGGCGGTTAAGAAAGCAAATGGCATGTTGGCCTTCATAGCGAGGGGATTTGAATACAGGGGCAGGGAGGTGTTGCTACAGTTGTACAGGGCCTTGGTGAGGCCACACCTGGAGTATTGTGTACAGTTTTGGTCTCCTAACTTGAGGAAGGACATTCTTGCTATTGAGGGAGTGCAGCGAAGATTCACCAGACTGATTCCCGGGATGGCGGGACTGACCTATCAAGAAAGACTGGATCAACTGGGCTTGTATTCACTGGAGTTCAGAAGAATGAGAGGGGACCTCATAGAAACGTTTAAAATTCTGACGGGTTTAGACAGGTTAGATGCAGGAAGAATGTTCCCAATGTTGGGGAAGTCCAGAACCAGGGGTCACAGTCTGAGGATAAGGGGTAAGCCATTTAGGACCGAGATGAGGAGAAACTTCTTCACCCAGAGAGTGGTGAACCTGTGGAATTCTCTACCACAGAAAGTAGTTGAGGCCAATTCACTAAATATATTCAAAAGGGAGTTAGATGAAGTCCTTACTACTCGGGGGATCAAGGGTTATGGCGAGAAAGCAGGAAGGGGGTACTGAAGTTTCATGTTCAGCCATGAACTCATTGAATGGCGGTGCAGGCTAGAAGGGCTGAATGGCCTGCTCCTGCACCTATTTTCTATGTTTCTATGTTTCTATGTATCACGTTAAATTATTTTTTAAACATTTCCCACTGATCTTCTGTCATTTTACCCATTAACAGGTTTGCCCAGTTTACTTTGGACAGTCTCTGCCTCATCCCGTTGAAGTCGGCCTTACCTAAATCTAGAATCTTGGGATCCATGTTTCCCCAGGAGTTGCTCCTATTTTTTTGGAGCAACTAGTTTTTTTTGGAGTATCTTAAAAATCGCAATTCTCCCCATTTAGTGTGCTCCAGTTCAAGTGAGTTAGTTCTGTTTCTTTTTAGATCAGATTTTTTTTTCCAAAAGGGGACGTTACCAGCCATTTACACCTGTTTTGGCGAATTAAGCAAGTTTAACCAGCAAAAAGTTACTCCAAACTAATTTAGGCCAGCGTACGTGTCCACTTTTGTACGCTCAGAAAAACCTCACGGAGACTTAAGAAATCAGCGCAGGTAGCCAGAGATGGGGGGGGGGGGGGGGGCGGAAGGGAACTGAGAGGATTTTGAGGATTTTTCAAAGCACTAAACACCTTCGCAACAACATTAAAGAAGCATAAGTATATTTAAAGCACTAAACAAAGCAGTACATTTAAAGCACCAAACAAAGCACAAAAATAAGCATTCAATAAAAAATATAAGGAAGCTGAGAGGACCTGCACCAAGACTTACAAAGCACTAAACAAAGCACAAAAAGTAATAAGCAATTGATTAACAAATAAAAAATAGAAGGAACCCTGCACCTAAAGCACCAAGACCAAAGTAATAAGCAATCAATCAATCAATAACAAAAAAAAATAGAAGTCCTACCTTTATGTGAAGGGAAGGCTGGGGGGGGGGGGTAAGAGAGATGGGGGGGGGGGGCGCGGGAAGAGGAGGAAGTACCCTCTTGATCAAATAGTACAAATCCTCTGGAAGGTCTGGAGCCAGTCTCTTGGACTTCAGTATCCGGAGGATCTTGTTCCCAGGAACAAAACGTACCTGGGCAACACCATGGGAATCCCTTTTTTTTGATTCAGTGAGCTTGGATTTTATTGTTTCAAGTTCTGAATCTTTTCAATCTTTTCCGCTTGGAAGGCTGCGCCCATCTTCAGGATCATCGCTGGGGCACAATGAGAAACTCTTGCACAAGCACAGCATTAATTTCATGGAGATCGCCCCAATCCTGCCCCCAAACAGCAGGCAACGTTAAGCAGACGAGCCTGCCCAGGTCCTATCCTACTCATGGCTTGCCCCCAATCTCTTTGCTTTCTTGCTACCCCCGCCCCACCGAACATCTCCGAGACAGAAAGCCGAACAAGAAAGGGAGAAGGAGCTGGCAAAAGTGACCATCAAGGAGGAAGATGTCAAACTCATTATGAACGAGATGGAGATTTCGCGAAGTGCAGCAGAGCGTGATCTCCAGGAGCATCTGGGAAATGTCGTTGAAGCCTTGATTGCTCTCACTGACTGAGGCCATTGAGTGTTCCCAAGGAACACTCGATGGCCTCACTTCGAGAAATCTCCATCTCGTTCATAATGAGTTCGACATCTTCCTTCTTGATGGTCACTTTTGCCAGCTCCTTCTCCCTTTCTTGTTTGGCTTTCTGTTCCCGGGATCTCTGGTCTCCGATGACGGATACTGCCGTCTCCAGGTCCGAACTCAGGATCTCCTTCTCCTCCGCATAGTCAGTCACCTGCTCCAGGAGCGCATTCGGCTAGGGCTGGGGCGGCGTGCTTCGGGCCCCTCCCACACAGCCGGCAGAGATTCGGGGGCAAGGAGCTACTGTACATGCGCGCACACTATAGCACGCATGTGCAGAGGTCCCGCCTCCCACTGGATGTAGGGCGCTACGCCGTGTCCGAAGACATCCTGAGGTGCGCCGTTCTAAGTATCGCGGCAAACTTGGGCCCTTAGTAACTGTTTTGTGTTTCTTCCTTTCAAATGCTACTTTGAACTCGATCATGCTATTGTATAAATGTTCACGCACAGTTGCACAGTTAGGAATAGTGCAATCAAGCAGACGCAACATGGATTCATGAAGGGGAAACAATGTTTAACTAATTTACTGAAATTCTTTAAGGATATAACGAGCATGGTGGATAGAGATGTACCGATGGATGTGGTGTATTTGGATTTCCAAAAGGCATTCGATAAGGTGCCACATAAAAGGTTACTGCAGAAGATAAAGGTATGCGGAGTCAGAGGAAATGTATTAGCATGGATCGAGAATTGGCTAACTAACAGAAAGCAGAGAGTCGGGATAAATGGGTCCTTTTCAGGTTGGCAATCGGTGGTTAGTGGTGTGCCACAGGGATCGGTGCTGGGACCACAACTGTTTACAATATACATAGATGACCTGGAAGAGGGGACAGAGTGTAGTGTAACAAAATTTGCAGATGACACAAAGTGGGTTGTGTAGAGGACACAGAGAGGCTGCAAAGAGATTTAGATAGGTTAAGCGAATGGGCTAAGGTTTGGCAGATGGAATACAATGTCGGAAAATGTGAGGTCATCCACCTTGGAAAATGAAAACAGTAAAAGGGAATATTATTTGAATGGGGAGAAATTACAACATGCTGCGGTGCAGAGGGACCTGGGGGTCCTTGTGCATGAATCCCAAAAAGTTAGTTTGCAGGTGCAGCAGGTAATCAGGAAGGCGAATGGAATGTTGGCCTTCATTGCGAGAGGGATGGAGTACAAAAGCAGGGAGGTCCTGCTGCAACTGTATAGGGTATTGGTGAGGCCGCACCTGGAGTACTGTGTGCAGTTTTGGTCACCTTACTTAAGGAAGGATATACTAGTTTTAGAGGGGGTACAGAGACGATTCACTAGACTGATTCTGGAGATGAGGGGGTTACCTTATGATGATAGATTGAGTAGACTGGGTCTTTACTCGTTGGAGTTCAGAAGGATGAGGAGTGATCTTATAGAAACATTTAAAATAATGAAAGGGAGAGACAAGATGGAGGCAGAGAGGTTGTTTCCAGTGGTCGGGGAGACTAGAACTAGGGGGCACAGCCTCAAAATACGGGGGAGCCAATTTAAAACCGAGTCAAGAAGGAATTTCTTTTCCCAGAGGATTGTGAATCTGTGGAATTCTCTGCCCAAGGAAGCAGTTGAGGCTAGCTCATTGAATGTATTCAAATCACAGATAGATAGATTTTTAACCAATAAGGGAATTAAGGGTTATGGGGAGCGGGCGGGTAAGTGGAGCTGAGTCCACAGCCAGATCGGCCATGATTTTGTTGACTGGTGGAGCAGGCTCGAGGGGCTAGATGGCCTACTCCTGTTCCTAATTCTTATGTTCTTATGTTTAACTAAATCTAGCTCATTACTCATTACTCAGTCGAACATGGCTTGCCCCCTTATTGCCTTTAGGACATATTGTTGTAGAAAACTATCCTGGACACACTCAAGAAATACACTACCTTTCTGACAGGTGCTAGTCTGCTTTTCCCAATCTATATGAAAGTTAAAGTATCCCGTTAAAACCACTCTGCCTTAACTACACACTTATATAATCTCTGCATTTCTACAATCTAACACTTCGGAGTTGCTACCAGAGGGCCACTAGTGTCTTGGAACCTTTCATATTTCTTAATTCAATCCATAAGGCCTCTACTGCCTGCTTACCTCTCATCATTGAAGTGATTTCATCCCTAATCACTGAGGTTACTCCTCTCCCTCTGCCATTTTCCCTATCTGTCCTGTAAATCTTATAACCTGGTATATTTAGTTCCCAGTCCTGACTGTCCTGCAGCCATGCCTCAGTAATGGTTACCATGTCACACCCTCCAAATTGAATTCAAACCTGCAGTTCATTCAATTTATTTCTTATATTCCATGTATCTATATAAATAAAGCATAAAGAAGTGGTAGAAAGTGTAAATTAAAGCAAATATCAAGGGTATTGACATGAGTGTTTGATAAAAGTTTAATGTTAAATTTCCTTTTTTTTTTAAATAGCGCCACGTAAAATGCATTGATTACCACCACTTCTACATCTTGCTCATTATTGCATTCCGAATGACAACTTGCCGTTTCACTTGTTTCATGATGAGTATCAATACATGATGGGACCCATTGGGTGGATGTGCAATTGGTGTATGTGTGGTTGAGGGACTGTTAGTGCCCAAGGGGTGGGGAAGTGCTGGTGGTGGCTTTCATTTGATGTTTGTTCCAGTCACAATAATTAACTGAACCAATTAAATATTGGGAAGACCGAAGCCATTATCTTCACAAACTGCATTCCCTAGAGAACGACTTCATCCCTCTCCCTAGCATTTGTCTGGGCACAGCCTAGGTGTCATATGTGACCCTGAAATCAGCTTCTAGCCACATATCGGTGGCATAACTAAAACCACCTGTTTCCACCTCCATAAAATTGCCCGTCTCCATCCCTGCCTCAGCTCATCTGCTGCTGAAACCCTCATCCATGCCTTCGTTACCTCTAGACTTGACTACTTCAACGCACTCCTAGCTGGCTCATCATCCCCTTTGTCTCTCAAATCTCTTCTATCTTCCACCTTTTCACAGACCTTCCCTTTTGTTTTTTCCAATCCCCACCCCCACCCCCTCTCCTTTTCAGGGACCCAGCACTTCCTTAAGAATCTGTTACATTTCAAACAGTTGCCAGTTCGAACGAAGGATCATCGACCTGAAACGTTAACTGTTTCTCTCTCCACAGATGCTGCCTGACCCGCTGAGATTTCCAGCATTTTCTGTTTTTATTTCAGATTCCAGCATCCGCAGTATTTTGCTTTGTAAATTGATGGTGGTGTAGACTTTCACAATCACTGGTAAGGTGATTGCAGGTCTTCTTCTTGGAGGCTGCAGATATCTGCAACCAACTGGCATGAAAATCTCAGCCTGCAGAAGCACTGCACTTCCAAGAGCTCAAGGAAGCCGAGCCTCTGTCTGTACACCTTGTTACGTGGGTAGAACCTCTTATAATCTCGGCCCCTCTGTTGGTCTCTCTCCTGTGCACCTCTCTCCTCTGCATTTTCTGATCCTACCACAGCATGTGATCACTGCCATGGATGGTGATTCTCTTCCTCTTTTGATGTCATGTTAAAATCATCCATTGCGCCTCCCATCCTGCTGGTGTCTGTCTGATAGCCTCCAAACTTCTCCAAAACCTTTATGCTGACAAGAACTCTCTGTTAAATGTTTTCCAGAGGGAACTGACAAAGCAGCCGGAAGAACTGCGCCTTGATGAGATCGGGCAATCTGAAGTTTAAAGATTCCCATGAATTGCACCCGAAATTCACCTCCTTTTCACAGGCGAGTTTCCCGAGCTGTGGGAAACCCGTGTTGGAGGCGTTAAATCCGTAGGAGAGTAAAATTCATCCAAAAGTCCCTCCTTTGCATGTAATTGAGGTTAAATTGTGTCTTAATTGCACACCCCCCTGCGCTAATGATCGCGCCAACTCCTGCGAGCAGGTTACTCGCACGCAGCCAAACGCCCCTCACTTACTCGGAAGTCGGTACGTTTGAGCCGGATTGTGACCGCGCTTCATTTTTCTCAGATTTTACGTACTCAACCGACCCCAACCCACCCGTTTTTGCCTGTGAAAATTCCCCCATATGTACATATGAAATAGATATCACAAAAGAGTTTAATTGTTGCATTCCTGGGTCCTTGTACTGCATAATTAGATGTAGGGCAGTGGAAGACAACTTCCATAAAATAACTCAGGAGCAACTGGCACCACTATACCAATAATATATCTATAGGTTGCCCTAAATTTGTAACACCTACCATTGACAAAAATTACCATCTTTAAAAAAAAAAGTCAATGTTGAGTTGAATAGAATCTCCTGATCACTTAATATTAAAGAAAAATAACTAGAGGCAATGTGATGGAGCTCAGATTTGATCACCCAGCCAGCCTTATTGCTCTGGGTAGGAATAGCAAGAGGAAAGGCCTTTGCTACAGTGCTATTACATATAGCCAGCTCAAAGCACCATAGGCTGAAGCCTGGAAGCAACTAACATACCTTGCCTCCAATAGTGCATGATGTGGCAAGATCAGGGCATAAGAATTTAAAAATATATATTATTCGTTCTTAGGATGTGGTTGACACTGGCAAGGGAGCATTTATTGCCCATCCCTAGTTGCTGAGAGCATTAAAAGCCAACCATGTAGTGCGGGACTGGAGTTACATGCAAATCAGACTAGCTAGGAGATGGAAGGTTCCCTTCTCTGAAGGACATTAGTGAACTAGTTGAGTTTTTATGACAATCCAGCAGTTTTCCTGTTTTTTCTGGCACTCATCTATAAATTACCAGATTTATTGAATTAATTTTTACAACTTGCTACAGTGGGAATTGAATTCATGGCCTCTGGGTTACTAGTCCAGTATCATAACCACTATAAGAATTAAGAGAAGTCCCAGAGACTAAAGACAGAAAACATTCATCAAATTTGGAAAAAGTCTGACACATATGGACATCATTGAGGTGAGCTTGCAATTAGGCTGTTGAGGAGCTGAAAAGTTGAGGCTTACATAAGAACTAGGAGCAGGAGTAGGCCATTTGCCCCCTTGAGCCTGCTCCACCATTTAATAAGATCATGGCTGATCTGATCATGGACTCAGCTCCACTTCCCTGCCCACTCCCCATAGCCCTTTATTCACTTATCGCTCAAAAATCTGTCTATCTTCGCCTTAAATATATTCAATGACCCAGCCTCCACAACTCTCTGGTGCAGATAATTCAATAGATTTACAACCCTCAGAGAAGAAATTCCTCATCTCAGTTTTAAATGGGCAGCCCCTTATTCTGAGACTATGTCTCCTAGATTTAGTTTTCCCTATGTGGAAATATGCACTCTTCATCCACCTTATCGAGCCCCCTCGTTATCTTCTATGTTTTGATAAGATCACCTCTCATTCTTCTGAACTCCGAGTATAGGCCCAACCTACTTAACCTATCTTCATAAGTCAACATCTCCGGAATCAATCGTGTGAACTTTCTCTGACCAGCCTCCAATGCAAGTATATCCTTCATTAAATACGGAGACCAAAACTGTACGCAGTACTCCAGGTGTGGCCTCACCAATACACTGTACAGTTGTAGCAGGACCTCTCTGCTTTTATACTCTATCCCCCTTGCAATAAAGGCCAATATTCCATTTGCCTTCCAGATTACTTGCTGTACCTGCATAATAACTTTTTGTGTTTCATGCACAAGGACCCCAGGTCCCTCTGTACTGCAGTACTTTGCAATTTTTCTCCATTTAAATTATAATTTATTTTTCTATTTTTTCTGCCAAAGTGGATAACTTCACATTTTCCCACATTATACTCCATCTGCCAAATTTTTGCCCACTCACTTAGCCTATCTATATCCCTTTGTAGATTGTTTTGTGTCCTCACAACTTGCTTTCCCACCCATCTTTGTATCGTCAGCAAACTTGGCTACATTACACTCGGTCCCTTCATCCAAGTCATTAATATAAATTGTAAATAGTTGAGGCCCCAGCACTGATCCCTGCGGCATCTCACTAGTTACTGTTTACTAGTTAGGTTTAGAAAGAAAACTGAAATAAAAATTAACTCAAGATGTTCTCATTCACCAGTCATCTGGCGAATAGCAATCCAAGCAATTGTCTGACTGCACTTGCACCCCACAGATAATGATTACCTCTATTTGTAAGCAAATAACTCATTGCAAATAAACAGAATTGGAGGCTGAGTAATATACAAAGTGTCAATACTGTATTAGCAAGTGAAATTGACAGATATTCTGGTATTATACTATGACCAAAAGCTCCTTACCTTAGAAGCCATTCGGGAGAACCTTTCATTCTGATCCTCTGCAGAAGTCATCTTTTCTTGTCTGACCAAGTCTTGTAGACTCAAATTATCATCATCCTGGAAATACCTAATCCGCTCTCCCTCATGGTGAGTCTCAATCTGAAACGAAGACACCGTTATATTATAATTGCGTAAAATATTACAAAAACACCAAATTTCTAAAAGCCAATAAACTTTAGAAACAATTTTATGGCATTATTTATAATGCTGCAAGCTTCATGCAGGAGGTCTGTGAAGAATGAATCATGGCTTAATGAGAAAAAAGTAGTAACTTTATTTTCTAACTGCCTTTTTAGAGTCAAGACCTCCAGCAACTTTCCGTACTACACTGGTTATCTTCTCCTTTGACTGAATACACTAACCTTCATATAATCTGCAGCAGGTACTTTATAGCACTTATGTACAACAAACCTTACCTTTTTACTTGGACTAAGAGAATATATTAGACATCATCATTATCATAGGCAGTCCCTCAAAATCGAGGAAGATTTGCTTCACTCGAAAAGTGAGTTCTCAGGTGACTGTACAGTCACGGGAATTACAGTCTCCGTCACAGGTGGGACAGACAGTCGTTGAAGGAAAGGGTGGGTTTGCCACAACGCTCCTTCCGCTGTCTGCGCTTGGTTTCTGCATGCTCTCAGCGACGAGACTCGAGGAGCTCAGCGCCCTCCCAGATGCTCTTCCTCCACTTAGGGCAGTCTTGGGCCAGGGATTCCCAGGTGCCGGTAGGGATGTTGTACTTCATCAAGGAGGCTTAGAGGGTGTCCTTGAAACGTTTCCTCTGCCCACCTGGGGCTCGATTGCCATGTAGAGTGCTTGCTTTGGGAATCTCGTGTCGGGCATGTGGACGATGTGGCCTGCCCAACCATTTTGCTACTGAGGGTCCAGTGTATTTTAAGCAGTGTGCTGAAATCCACTTTAAAATTAAATGAACATAAATAAAAAGCCAAAATAACTGCCAAAAACGGTGTACATTTGAAACTTTAACTTGAGTGTTCTTTACTCAGATGCTGAGTATTTCCAGCATTCTCTATTTTTGTTTAAAAATAATTGATTTTATAAACTTCAGACCTTAGTCACACCTTTCATTGTATTCACAGAATGAGGAACAGAGGCAGGTTCACTTTTGGGTCAGACACCTTTCTCAGAGCACTGTGCTGACAATGTCAGGGCCCCCAATGTTGACCTGTTCTTTTTCTCTTCTCATGAATGGTAGATCCATTGTGGCTCACTTGCACTTTCTGTTTGAATTCAATTTCTGCTGTTTATGCAGTTGTTTTCCTTTCATTATACTTTTGCTGTACGTGGACCTTTCATGGTTTTTCACCCCTCTCTCACAATTTACACATTCTTTTATGCATTCTATATATGTCCGCATTATCTCATTGGTGATCTTTCATACACCTATTTTCTATTTAATTGTTTGCAAGTCATTTAATGCATTCACTCTCACTGTGATCCATGTAGCTGTTGGTTCTCTCTGCTTCTGCTCCCCCTCTTTTTGTCCTCAATTTTTACACCCTTACTAAAATGCCCATTTAGCTCTTAGTTTTCAGTCTGATGAAAGGTATAGACAAAAACATTATAACCCATCTCTTCTCTGTACAGGTGCTGACTGACCTGCTGTGTATTTTCTGTTTCTGTTTTAGATTTCCAACATTTGCAGTTTTCTTTTTGATTTATCAATTATTATTGCTAATACATTTTTATATAAGTTATGTTCAAGCTGGAAGAAGCAGCAACAATCTCAAAGAAGTAATACTTACCTGTTCAACTTTACATTCAGCCTCATGGGAATTCTCTTCTATAATGTTTTACGATTGACTGTTTTAGCAATTAACTGATATGGTTAGAATTTTAGCAGCCTCTTGGCCACTATAGCTTTTTCATTAAGAAACATCTTTATTTAGATTAATTTAATACTTACTAACAAATGTCATGCTTTTTATTTAAAGTCACGCTAAATTTCTAGGACAAAGCCATAAATCTATAATATAGTAAAAATCTTATGCCTGTATGCACTTCTTGATAACAAAACTATACTTCCTGTTGTTTTCACTGTTGTCAAATTCAAATTCTTCCAACATAAATGCCTCTGTCCACACTAATAATAGAAACTGCCTATGCTAACTTATCATGCTGTAATTACACACACCTGCCAGTGGCGGTGCTGCAGTGGCTCAGTTTTGCATCTCTCACCTGCTCAACCTATACTGAACAGAAACCCTATGCTGCAACCAGCTCTGCTCCCAAAATGTTTCCAAGTTTTGCTGTAAAATTATAAATAATAAATCAAATTAAGTATTTTACTAAAAGAAATATTATGTTCTAGTTCAATTATCTTCCCAGCCTCTAACCTTGCTTCACCGGAGGACTACATTTGTTTTTGACTTCTTGCATGCAATACCACAATAGATTAACAACTAAGTTATAACATTCTAGCTGAGATCAAGAGGATATTTCATGGCGAGCATTCAATTTGGCATTTGTAACCCCGTTCTAGAAAGTAAGATAAAGTTGTAGTTGACCAAACTCCATTTGTCATTTGTTCTAAAGAGATGCAGAATTCATGAGCAAGATTTGCTGTTGCCAGCAAGAGAATTCTAAGCACCATTTCACTGAATAACCACTGTATTCTGCAGCACAATGAGAATATTTAGACTGACAGATTATAAATATTTAAAATAGTGGAAAGATTTGGGTACCAATGGCACCAGCTGTTCTTATCATTCTCTCCAAGTTTAAGAAATTCAGGTAAACTGAAAGGAACAACACTGATGCCATTCAAACTTCAGTCCGTCAAGCAATAATCAGTACTTTGATTATATAAATTGCAAAGTTTAAGGTTTAACATTAATCGTCTAATTTCTTCACTGAACAGAGTGTCTGGAGTTTATACAGCTTTTCTTTAATTAAAAACACACAAGCTGCCCTGAAATTAATTCGAAGTGGAATCTTGACACTTCTGCTAAGAGCCAAGTCAAGTTCTTGGAAGCAGTTACCTATGTTTTAACCTGAGGTTATGGCTGTTAATAAAACTGAAGGTTATGTAAAATTTACCGTTTTTCTTTTCTTTTTTCCACCTTTATGCATTATGGATTCCGCTGAAGCATCAACAGGCCACACTCTCCCGGACTGATCGGTTCGAACTAGAATCACCTCCTGATTTTCATCTGCAGCCTAGATTAGTTTAAAAAAAATAACCCTTGCATAAATATATACATTGACTGCAAAAATTATCCTGTTTCAACTTTCAAAATCGTTGTGCAATGTAATAAGCAATTGCAATACATATTTTGTGTGCATGCAAGGCAGTTTCAGCATTGGATCAGTATAAAATATGTAATGCAAGTCTGGTACAAAGTTGTCAAACAAATTTGGAGGATAGTCTGAGAGAACTTTTATATTAGTGCTTGGGCTTTAGCAGAACTGCACTGAAAAAAAGACTTGTGGAGATAGAAATTGGTATACTTTGTGCCCATGTTCCGGATGTAAAATGGCCACAAAGCCTAAGAATTTAGCAGTGGGACAGCCTGCACCCAATCTGCAGAGACATTGGTTCCAGAAAATGGGCACAGATTAATTTTTACCCTGTGTTCTCGAGACAAGATCTACCCTTTCAGCTGTATATGTGTGCCACCAGTCTCTGTTCAATGACCAATAAGGAAAGGCCCATGTTACCCATGCCTCCAACGGCTGTTCTCAGGACCCACCAAAAGTAGGTTCCAGATATTGTCCTAAGCTTGAAGTTCACTTTAATAATTTTGTTGGAGTGCGAATGATGTGGGGAATATTGCATGCCTAGCACTGGCAACACACTATCAATACAGCAGTACCTTTACACCACAGCAGCTTCAAACTAGTTGCAATATAAACAAAAGTTTATTTTATGAATGATGATTACTATATGTTCTTGAAGATAAGTAGACAACCTTTTACACTAATTAAAAACTGGAGAGTTCGCTGCAACTAGATAATTTACAAGCAAGATCAAAGTTGAGATGGTTTTATTTAAAATTTTAAAGAATTAGTAAGATTTTCTATTTAATGGGTGTAAAACATATAAAAAATAATCTAATTGCATTTGTGTTATATTCTGGTGAAATGATTATAGAAATACAGAAATATACTTTATCAAGCTTTCTTTTTCCACAGCAAAAAAAATGACTCGTTGCCAATTTCTATTCAGATATAAACATGTTGAACTGTAGTGACATTTGGCAGGTTTCCCCAGTAATTTCCATCTCATACTCAATCACTGTCAAGTTTACTTCAGTTGCGTATCATATTTGATTTATTGTATAAACAAAGTCAGTTGGTTTTCATTCGAATAAAAATAACATTTATCCTACGAACCTGATCTTTGACTCTTAAAAGTTAACGGTTCCATATCTCTACCAAGATCATGCCATACTTCAAAAACAGTGGAAAACTTAAATGAACACAGTCAGAGATGCATATCACACAGTGTCAACAAGGCATGTTGTGCAGTGAAAAGTGTCAGATACATAGAGAAATCTCTACCTTTTTATGGAGATTTATCTATGACAGATCTGCTCGAATTACCAGCAAAACTGTGTGAAGAAGTTCATCTTGACATCACCCCTTAACTGTCTAGCTCTAATTTTAAGGTTATGCCCCCTTGTTCTGGACTGCCTCACCCCGATTTTTCTATCTTAAATTCCTTTATTCATCTTAAACACCTTAATTACATCATCTCTTAATCTTTGATATTTAAGGGAATACAAGCCCAGCCTGTGTAACCTGTCCTCATAATTTAACTCTTTTAGCCCAGGTATCATTCTAGTGAATGTGTGCTGCACCCACTCCAAGGTCAATATATCCTTGTAGCAGGTGAGGCCACAGTTAGGGAATTAGACAGAGTATTATCATTACTTGTTTCTCAATCCACTAAAACATATTAAATAGCATTTTAAAAGTGATCAAGAAGTAAAAATAGATGTTAAATATAGATGAAAGTTTTTTTTTTTAAAAAGTGGGTCAGTAAGGGCTATATGGTGCTGATATGGATATGTCAGAATAGATAACTCACACCATAAATGTTCATGCCGTGTGGAGATGATATAGAAAGCTGTGAAAAAAATTATATTAATGACATTGGGACCACTTTACAAGTCGCAAATCAATTTAGTTCCCATCAACTATTTAAAATGATAAACGTAGAAATCAATTTTATCATTTGCCTAAAATATAGTATAAACAGTGTTCAGTGTAATTCAATGACAAAAGTTTTTCATGGGGAACAGGTATACTTCTGACATCATCAAAACCTTAAAATATTTGCAGCATTGATTTTACTCATAGTATTTCAATTTATGATGACAAGGCATGACAGCTGTTATCAGTTTCTACATGGATAGATGCACTGAGGATCTAAATCAGCTGTCAGTGCTGTCTTACCACATTGTCTGTCCTCTTTGATGCTGTAATATGATTTTGTCCTTGAATCTTCAATTTACGAGCTTTCTCCAATTGAGCCTTAAGTTTTGATGCCAGTTCCTTAAATACAAAAATTAAAAATGTACTGATTAAAACACCCAGGGGCCGAAATTCATCAACTCACCGCCCGCTGCTGCCGACTGCTGCCCACTGCCGCCGACATTGCTCTTGCAGATCCACCCAGTGCCACTTTGGAGGTGGCCTGGAGCAGGCGGGAGGGGAGACCCGGCGGGAACCGTCCGCTGCCGATTGGCGCAACTGACCAAAACGCACTTACAAAAATGTTAATCAAAATGACTTGAGGGAATAGTCATAAAAACAGTTACATTGATGATGTTGGCACTATTATGCAATCTTACATAAGTATTTACTTCCCATTCATATTACATTGACATCCACCTTTTATCACTTTAATCATTCGCCTACAATGTGGTATAAACAGAATATAATATGAATAGGTTCGCTCCATGGTCTGAGCTGAGTTGGCTGGCAATAGGGGTACCACAATTGACCTCAGCATCTGTAGGCTAGAGAGCACAATTCCAGGTCCTGATCACTATCCACTGACCCATGCTGGAAAGAGCACGTGAACTTCCAGAAAGGACAGCTGTGATACAAGTACACCGTCTCGAATCCAGAACTCCGAAAACCAGAATTGTCTGAAAACCGGACATTTTGCACATAGCTGATGGAGTCGTCCAGAATCCGAAGTTCGAATACTGGACATTTTTGAGGCGGCCAAGATGGCGACATCGGACAGCGAGGGAAGAGGAAACCGGTAAAAATCTTAGTGCCGGGAATTGGCAAGCGGCGAGGACTGGAGGAGCGGTCTGAATCGGCGAGGTCCGAAATCCGGCAAAACCCAAAATCTGGTACGGATTCGGTCGAGAATTCTGGATTTCAGACAAGAAAATCAATAGTCTGAAATATGGAATCCACGACCTGATCCGTGCCGGATTTCAGGTTTTGTCAGATTTCGGACTATTGATTTTCTTGTCTGAAATCCGGATAAACCCAAAAACCGGCACGAGGCCGGTCCCGAGGATTTCGGATGGTGTACCTGTATTCTCTATAGATGAATCGCCGTTGACATCAAAAGTTTAGAAGAAAACTCAGAAGAACAACCATCAATTTGCATTTATATAGTGTCTTTAACATAGAAAAATATTGCAAGAAAGTTCATGAAGGAGTAATAGTGGGGAATTTGGATCGTGACCAACAGCATGGCAAAATAAGTGGGTTTTGTGATGGCACCTAAAACTGTGGAGAGAGGAAAGAGACAGAAAGAGTTCCAGAGATTAGGGCTGAGAGAACTGAAAACTCTGGCACTAATAATAGAACAGATATCGGCACATGGCAGGCCAGAGTTACAGGAACAAAGGAATTGGGGAAGAGCATAAGGATGAGGAGGTTACAGTGGCTGTGAACTGATTTGCAGATCAGGATGAGGAGTTTGAAATTGTTACATGGAGGATAGGGAGCCAATGTAAGTCAACAACAACTACAATTGTGTGATTGTGCTCCTTATTCTCAAATCCAAAAGTATAGACTGAACACAAAAGTGGACCCAGCATTGGCCCCACTTCCAAATCTCCTCCAATTCAAGCAACACCACTTCATCCTGACTTTGTTCCCCATCTGCTAGAAATTTTCTTACAAGCCACCTATAAGAGACGTATTGAATGCCTTCTGAAAATCCATATACACTACAACTACTGCAATCTCTTTATCTATCCAATCAATGTCTCCTCTTCAGAAAACTCTATTAAACTTGTCAACCATGACTTGCCTTGAACAAATCCATTCCAGCTGCCCTGGATTAGCCCAAGTGCTTCTAAATGCTAATTTCAGTTTGAATTATAGATTCTAAGGGGGTGAAATTCATTATCACCCCATTTGGGACAGTAACAGTTGGGAGGCGCAAGACTTAGCACCAGGCGCTGAAGTCACGCCCCCTTTCAAAAAATTCAGGTTACCGCCCCCGGAAGGAAGTGGAGCGCTAAATCAAGAGGCCCTTCCCTCACTTAAAGGGAACAGCCCACACTGCATACTCTGCCTGGACCACCATGGAGCGGAGGTGCCGCGTGATCAGCCTGGCACTCAAGCAGAGTGCCTGGCTGAGCGATCGTGGCCAGGACCCCTCGAAGAAAATGGAGCAGCAGCGGGAAAACCAAGGTAAGTATTTTTTGTAATTTCCATCGGCCACCTCGGTCTTTAATGTTTGCCCCGGTAGCGGCCAGCCACCTGATCCGCGCCTCCTGCAGCTGTGGTTCTTGCGCCCGGTGCTGCTGCAGGGGTCGAAAGTGAATTTTGTGGCCGGGATGCTAACGGGATGATGCATGCGGCGATAATGTCACGATCTACAGGTGCAAGAAATCGGGGCGCAAAGCCGCAGTGCCGCCACGAAACTCCCGCCCAATATGTTAGGAGTTATTGCTAGCATCACGCCTGGGCAGTAAGGCATTTACACCCAGTTATAATGGGAGGCACAAATGCATTCAATTTCTAGCCCCAAAAGTACACCCATAACTGACATTAGTCTAACTGGTCTAGGGTTACCGAGTTTATTCTCCTTTCCTTTCTTAAATAAAAGAGTTACACTGGCTATTCTGAAGTCTCACAGCATAATTCACAAATGTAAGGAGAATTGGAGAATTGTGGCCAGGAATTTTGCCGTCTCCTCTCTGACTTCTTTCAATAGCCCAGGCATGCCATCAAGGCTCCATCTTGGGCTTTGCCCATTTCCCTTTTTTTTGTAAAGAACTAATTCCTTTTCTATAGTTATCCCTAGAAATTGTTCCATATCCTTCTCTAGCACACCTACATTATCATTTCCAACAACACCTGCAATATATTTATTTACCATCTCCACCATCCTCCACAATTAGGCTCCTTCCATCATACTACATCTTCATAAAATTCTACACTGTTACTGATATGTCCTTACTACACAGTATAAATGCACATGAGGCCCATGCTTGAGAGATCAGTCTGTGACCTGTCCTTTATTCCTTAGCACTCAAGTGATGAAGGTGGGTGGAGCTTCCCCTTTTATACCTGAAGGTCCAGGTTAGGAGTGTCTCCCAACTAGTGGTCAGTGTTCTCACGGTGTACAACTTAGGTCAGTTTATACATGGGTTACAATGCTGGTTGAATACATGACATCACCTCCCCCCACAAAGTCTTATTGGGATCACAGGTTGAGTCTCTCTGGTGGTTTACGCTCCCTTGTAGAGCGCCTGAGTTGGGGCTCCGGTTGTTGGGCGCTGGCCTGAGTGTCTGCTGTTTGCAGTGCCTCAGGCCTGTCCGGACTGCCCACAGTGACTGGGCTCTCCTCCCTTTGGTTCCGGTGTGCGGTCACCTGTGGTGGAGTGAATTCTATATCGTGTTCTTCCTCTGCTTCTTCTATGGGGTTGCTGAACCTCCTTTTTGTTTGATCCACATGTTTGCGGCAGATTTGCCCATTGGTAAGTTTAACTACCAGAATCCTATTTCCCTCTTTGGCAACCACAGTGCCTGCGAGCCATTTCGGCCCTGCAGCGTAGTTGAGGACAAAAACAGGATCATTTACATCAATACATCGCGCCCTCGCATTCCTGTCATGGTAGTGATATTGTGACTGGCGCCTGCTCTCGACAATTTCTTTCATGGTGGGGTGTATAAGGGATAATCGGGTTTTGAGCGTCCTTTTCATTAGTCGCTCTGCAGGTGGAACCACTGTGAGTGAGTGTGGTCGGGATCTATAGGCCAACAGGAGGCGCAATAAGCGGGTTTGTAGGGAACCCCCTTGGAATCTGAGCATCCCCTGTTTGATTATCTGCACTGCTCGTTCTGCCTGGCCGTTTGAGGCCGGCTTGAACGGTGCCGTTCTAACATGGTTAATTCCATTGCCTGCCATGAAGTCCTGGAATTCAGTGCTTGTGAAGCACGGGCCATTGTCGCTGACCAAGATGTCCGGTAGACCGTGGGCGGCGAACATTGCCCGTAGACTTTCTACCGTGGCAGAGGATGTGCTTGAATTTAAAATGTCACACTCGATCCATTTGGAGTAGGCGTCTACTACAACCAAAAATATTTTCCCCATGAAAAGACCTGCATAGTCCACATGGATGCGTGACCAAGGCTTGGCCAGGGGCTAAGGGGGGCTTCCCTGGGCGCATGGCCCAGCTGGGCACACATGTTGCACCTGCGAACACAAAGTTCCAGATCTGCGTCTATCCCTGGCCACCAAACGTGTGACCTGGCAATTGGCTTCATCGTGACAATGCCCGGGTGCCCATTGTGGAGTTCTCTGATGAACACCTCTCTGCCCATCTGGGGCATGACTACGCGGTTTCCCCACAGTAGGCAATCGGCAATCGGCCTGAATCGAGAGTTCATCCTTGCGCCTGTGAAATGGTTTAAATTTCTCAGGGCATGCCCTGTACGTGGCTGCCCAGTCCCCATTCAGGACACATTTCTTGACTAGAGACAATAGCGGGTCTCTATTTGTCCAGACTTTAATCTGACGGGTTGTCACGAGTGAGCCTTCGCTTCCAGAAGCTTCAACAGCCATGACCATCTCAGCACCATGCTCGGTAGCCCCCTCAGTGGTGGCTAGTGGGAGCCTGCTGAGTGCATCGGCGCAGTTTTCGGTGCCCGGTCTGTGCCGAATTGTGTAGTCATAGGCAGCTAACGTGAGTGCCCACCTCTGTATGCGGGCCGATGCGTTTGCATTTATGGCCTTGTTGTCGGCCAAAAGGGGCGTTAGGGGTTTGTGATCTGTCTCCAGCTCAAATTTCCTGCCAAACAGGTACTGGTGTATTTTCTTTACCGCATATACATGCAAGCGCTTCCTTTTCTACCATCCCGTAGCCCCTTTCTGCCTGGGACAGACTCCTGGAGGCATAAGCTACCGGCTGTAACTGACCCTTGGCATTGACATGCTGCAACACACACCTGACACCATAGGATGACGCATCGCACGTTAACACAAGTTTCTTACATGGATCACATAGCGTTAACAGATTGTTGGAACATAACAAATTGCGTGCTCTATTAAAAGCCCTTTCCTGGCTGTCCCCCCAGACCCATTCGCGACCTTTGCGTAGGAGCACGTGTAGCGGCTCTAGCAGCGTGCTCAATTTGGGAAGAAAGTTACCAAAATAGTTCAGGAGCCCCAGGAACGAACGCAGCTCCGTCATGTTACGGGGTTTGGGTGCTCTCTGGATCGCTTCCGTCTTGGATGCAGTAGGGCTGATCCCATCTGCTGCTACCCTCATCCCCAGGAATTCTACCTCTGGAGCTAGGAAGACACACTTCGCCTTTTTCAGTCGCAGACCTACCCAGTCCAGTCTCCATAGCACCTCCTCCAGGTTGTGGAGGTGTTCTTCAGTATCGTAACCCGTAATGAGGATGTCGTCCTGAAAAACCACCGTCCCTGGAATCGACTTGAGGAGGCTTTCCATATTTCGTTGGAAGATCGCGGCGGCTGAACGAATCCCGAACGGACATCTGTTGTACTCAAACAACCCCTTGTGTGTCGTGATGGTGGTCAGCTTCTTCGACTCACTCGCCAGCTCCTGGGTCATGTAAGCTGAGGTCAGGTCCAATTTTGAAAAAAGTTTGCCACCGGATAGCGTCGCAAAGAGGTCCTCCGCTCTCGGTAGCGGGTACTGGTCTTGGAGTGACACCCGATTGATGGTGGCCTTGTAATCGCCACATATCCTGACCGACCCATCCGCCTTGAGCACTGGCACAATCGGGCTCGCCTAGTCACTGAATTCGACTGGCGAGATGATGCCTTCCCTCAACAGGCGGTCCAATTCGCCTTCTATCTTTTCCCGCATCACGTACGGCACCGCTCTGGCCTTGTGGTGTACTGGTCTGGCGTCCGGGTTTATGTGAATCACTACCTTGGCCCCCATGAAAGTGCCAATGCCGGGTTGAAATAATGAGTCAAATTTGTCCAGGATCTGTAAGCATGATACTCGCTCCACAGAGGAAATTGCATGGACATCGCCCCATTTCCAGTTCATGACAGCAAGCCAACTCCTCCCCAGTAGTGCGGGACCGTCCCCTGCGACAATCCAGAGTGGCAACCTGTTCTCCAAATCTTTGTGGGTCACGACTACCGTGGCGCTGCCTAGCACCGGAATGATCTGCTTTGTGTAAGTCCGTAGCTGTGCGTCAATCGGCGATAATTTTGGCCTCCTGGCCTTGGATGCCCACAACTTTTCGAACTGTTTGATACCCATCAGGGACTGGCTGGCACCCGTGTCTAACTCCATTGATACTGGGATGCCATTGAGGAGCACTTTCATCATTATCGGTGGCATCCTGGTGTATGAACTGTATACGTGCTCCACATGAACTCGCTGAACTTCAGCTTCCAGCAATTTCCCCCAGTGTCCATTCCTGCAATTTTTGCAGGTATTTTGCTCATCTCTGCAAACTCCGGCTGAATGTATGCCTCCACGCCTCCAGCATGAGTTGCGGTTTGAAACAAAAAGTCCCTTGCCAGTCGATCGTCTCTGACTGCCCCTGTTATTGTCCTTGAGTGCACCATTAACAGGTGTTGATGGCCCCATTACTGGCCGCATTGTCCCTTGCAATGGCGTGAATCGCTGTTCAGCTTGCCATTGTCTCTGTCGAACTCCCCCTCTGGGTTCGACTACATGTTGGGGCATGTCTGACTGCCCTTGTCTGCCTGGAGAACTGTGTGCTGCTTTAACAATGTTGAATCTCTGTCCCAACCATTCCTTAACACAGTACCTCTTGTCTGTTCTGCTAGTGGCCATGCTCGTGTGGTTTAAATCCCAGTTTCTTGTCGCCATTGATATGTCCTTACTACACAGTATAAATGCACATGAGGCCCATGCTTGAGAGGTCAGTCTGTGACCTGTCCTTTATTCCTAAGCACTCAAGTGATGAAGGTGGGTGGAGCTTCCCCTTTTATACCTGAAGGTCCAGGTTAGGAGTGTCTCCCACCTAGTGATCAGTGTTCTCACGGTGTACAACTTAGGTCAGATTATACATGGGTTACAATGCTGGTTGAATACATGACAGTTACATAGGAACATAGGAGCAGGAATAAGCCATTCAGCCCCTCGAACCTGTTCCGCCATTCAATGAGATCATGGCTGATCTGCTTTGACATTCAACTTTGGCACATTTACAAAATAAATATTGTGCAATTTTTGAAACTTTTAATATACCCACCTTTGGCCCATATCCCTCAATACCATTGGTTAATAAAAATCTCTCAATCTCAGTTTTAAAATTAACAATTGATCTAGCATCAATTGCCATTTGTGGAAGAGTTCCAAACTTTTACCACCCTGTGTGTGTAGAAGTGTCCTAATTTCACCTCTGAAAGGTTTGGCTCTAGTTTTTAGACCATGTTCCCTCGTCCTGGACTCCCCAACCGGCAGAAATAGTTTATCTCTATCTAAACTATTTGTTCCCTTTAATATCTTGAAATCTTTGATCAGATCACCCCTTAACCTTCTAAATTCTAGGGAATACAACCCCAATTTGTGTAATCTTTCCTCGTAATTTAATCCTTGGAGTCTGGGTATCATTCTGGTAAACCTACGCTGCACTCCCTCCAAGGCCAATATATCCTTCCAACTGTGTGGTGCCCAGAACTGCTCACAGTACTCCAGGTGTGGTCTAATCAGGGCTTTGTATAAGCTGCAGAATAACTTGTACCTTCTCTTAGATAAGCCCACAGCTTTCCTCTCTTGGCATACTCCGAAGGGCCCATTGTGGCACTCGTTGCTGTGTCCTCACAAGTAGAAACCCCAACTATCCCATCCTACTGTCTCACAGACCTTCCCGCCCAGAGAGCCCGTGGGAGGGCTAATCTTGCCAATCTCCTCCCCATCCAACTCACCCCTCCTAGCGTTGACCTTGTGGATGCTCGCAGTGGATCAGCCATCACCGACCCTCTCCGCATCGGCCTCCAGAATGTCGGTTCACATGCAAAAAAGGCCCCTGCCATCCATGAGCTTATCGTGGATGATTGCATCGACATCATGACCCTGATGGAAACTTGGCTGAGGGGTGCTGACACCTTACCCTTAAATGAAGCTTCCCCACCTGGCAAAATCTTCCACCATTTGCCCTGCTCAGATCGCTGTGGCTCTCATCAGCAAATCGCACCTTGGTCTCTCCCCCTTTGAGCATCTCATCTTGTTCCACCCCTCTCACTTAAAATTTTTGTTTTCTACAGCTCACCCAAGTACGATAAATATTTTATCCCCAAGATTTCTTCACTGCTTTCCTCCCTCAGCCTCTGCACCGAGCGACTTTTCATCCGCGGTGATTTCAACCTCCATCTCAATTCATCATGCTCTCTCTCCTTTGAGTTCACTACGCTCCTATCCTCCCTTGATCTCTTCCTCCATGTGAATTCCCCAACCCCTATTCACGGCCACCACCTTGACCTTGCCATCCCTCATGGCCTCGCCATCCCCACCGTGTCAATTGCAAATAAGACCATCTCTGATCACTTCCTTGTATCACTTTCCATCCACATCCCCCTTCCCCCACCAAAACCTACTTCCTTCTGTGTCTGCCCCGGAAAAAAAACTCTACCAACTTCCATACAACTGCACTTATGAAATCCCAACTATCCAGTCTTTGGCCTTCCATTCACCACGACATTTCTGCGGCTACCGATCTGCTCAACCACACCCTCCCCACCACCTTTGATGCCGGAGTCCCTATTAAAACCATTACTCTCTCTCACCCTTGCCGTTCCCCCGGTACGGCCCTCATCTTTGCTCCAAGTCCAAGGGATGCAGACTTGAATGGATATGACGGACAATTGGTTTAACCATTCACCACCAGATCTGGCTGGAACACAAAGCATTATCGGGTTCTACTCTTGTTTGCCAAAACTGCTCACTATTCCAGGATCATTCTGGAATGCAAAGATAATCCCCGGCTACTATTCTCTACTGCTAATCGTCTTCTTAAACCCCTCTCCCCGCCACACTCGCCTCCAACAAGTGTAAGGAGCTCATGGACTTCTTTGTCTCGAAGATGGAGACCATCAGAGGCAGCTGCCTTTGCCACTTCCCTTCCTTTCCAGAATCCACCGGGCCAAACTTCCTCTAAGGTTCCCCCCTGCCCTAGCCCTAAACTCGCATCTTTCTCCAGTTTCTCTCTGATTTCCCCTATTGCCCTCTCCAAGCTCAGCCTGTCCATGAGACCCACTTCCTGCTCGCTCAACCCTATTACACCAAACTGCAGAGCACCCAACTTCCTTTTCTGGCTCCCATGTTAGCTAACATTGTTAATGGTTCTCTCTCATCAAGTACTGCCCTCCCTCTCCCTCAAATCTGCTATCATCACCACTCTCTTCAGAAAAGCTAACCCTTGACACCTCTGACCTTGCAAACTACCACCCCATCTCCAATCTCCATTTATTTTCCAAAGTCCTTAAACACGTTGTCATCTCACAAATCAAAGCCCATCTTTCCCGGAACTCCATGTTTGAATCCCTCCAATCTGGTTTCCGCCCGTCACAGTACCGAAACGGCTCTCATCAAAGTCGCAAATTACATCCTTTATGACTATGACAAAGGTAAACATTCCTCTTCGCCCTTCTTGAACTGTCTGCAGCCTTTGACATGGTTGATCACTCCATCGTCCTCCTTTAACATCTCTCCACCATCGTCCAGCTGGGTGGGACTGCTCTCACCTAGTTCCATTCTTATCTATCTAATCGTAGCCAGGAAATCACTTGCAAAGGCTTCTCTTCCCACCCCCACATCGTTACCTCTGAGGTCCTCCAGGGATTTATCCTTAGCCCCCTCCTATTTTTCATCTACCCCTTGGCGACATCATCCAAAAACATAGCGTCAGTTTCCACATGTACGTTGACTACACCCAGCTCTACTTCACCACTTACTCGATCCCTCCACGGTCTCCAAGTTGTCAGACTACTTGTCCAACATCCAGTACTCGATGAGCAGAAAGTTTCTCCAATTAAATATTGGGAAAACTGAAGCCAATGACTTCTGACCACATATCCATGGCATAACTAAGACTGCCTATTTCCACCTCCGTAACATTGCCCGTTTCCACCTCTGCCTCAGCTAATCTGCTGCTGAAACCCTCATCCATGCCTTTATTACCTCTAGACTTGATTATTCCAATGCACTCCTGGCTGCCCTCCCACATTCTACCTTATGTAAACTTGAGGACATCCAAAACTTGTGCCCTAACTCGCACCAAGTCCCGTTCACCCATCACCCCTATGCTTGCTGACCTACACTGGCTCCTGGTTAAGCAATGCCTTGATTTGGTGTTCAAAATCATGAGGGATCTGGAGAGAGTAGACAGAAACTGTTCCCATTGGTAGAAAGGTCAAGAACCAGAGGACACAGATTTAAGATAAAAGAACCAAAGGCAACATCAGAAAAAACTTTTTTTTACATAGCGAGTGGTTAGGATCTGCAATGCACTGCCTGAAAGGATGATGGAGGTAGACTCAGTCACTGTTTTCAAAGGGGAGTTGGATAAGTGCCTGAAAGAAAAAAAAATTGCAGGGCTACGGGGAAGGGGCGGGGGAGTGGGATTAGCCAAGGTGCTCTTGGAGAGAGCCAACACAGACTCAATGGGTCGAATGGCCTTCTTCTGTGTTGTAACCAAAGGGCTCAATTTCCCCCAGTGATTTGCGCTGTTTTTTTGACGCAGGCCGCTTTTTTTGGTCTAAGTTAAGAAACCCAAGTTTCCCCAATCAATTTGCACCAGAGTAACTCAGTTAGTTACGATTTTTTTAGGTAAGTTTTTTTTCAGCCTAAGAGTCGTGACCTGCTACCCATGCCTATTAGGCAAGTTTGGCCAGCTGAGAGTTACTCCAGTTCTTCTTAGGCCAGCGTATGTGGCCTCTGTAGAAAAACCTTCTCGAGAGGTAAGTGCAGCAGATGCCCAGCGAGGTAAAAGAGAGGGGGAAGAAGCCTTTTGGGTATAGCTAGGTGTGGGGACCGGAAGGGAGGGGGCCATTTGGCCTGGGATTAGTGCGGGGGAGCAGACCGGGAGGCCACTCAGCCAGGGCTAGGTGCGGGGACCAGGAGGGAGGAGGCCACTCGGCCAGGGCTAGGTGCGGGACCGGGACGGAGGAGGCCCTTCGGCCTGCGATAGGTGCGGGACCGGGACGGAGGAGGCCCTTCGGCCTGCGATAGGAGCGGGGATCGGCACCGGCATCGGGAGGGGTACTTTAATAATTTAATGGAGGTAAGTTGGTCCAATGTATTTGTGCTTGTGAAGTTGCTGCAATGTATTTTAAGGTGCTTGTGAAGTGTTGCAATGTATTTTAAGGTGCTTGTGAAGTGTTGCAATGTATTTTAAGGCGCTTGTGAAGTTGCTGCAATGTATTTTAATGTGCTTGTGAAGTGCTGCAATGTGTTTTAAGGCACTTGTGAAGTTGCTACAATGTATTTGAAGGTGCTTGTGCAGGTTGCAAGCTGGCTGTATGTTTCACTTTCCAGCCTCAGCCCACATCGTGTCCCTGGTCACGTGGGAACCCAATCTTTTTGGCGCAGATCAAGGTCCCAACCCCAAAACTAAAGGGCAGGTTAGGCTGCGCCAAAATGAAGAAATCAAACCGGAAAACTTGGAACATTTTTTTTTGGCGTACTTGGGCCCCAAAAAACGAGTGTAACTCCAAGTACGCCAAAAAAATACCTTGGGGAAAATTGAGCCCTATGATTTCAAAATTCTCATTCTTGTTTTCAAATCCCTCCATGGCCTTGCACCTCCCTATCCCTCTAATCTCCTTCAGCCCCACAAACCCTAGAGATATCTGCGCTCCTCAAATTCTGCCCTCATGAGCATCCCTGATTATAATCACTCAACCATCAGTGGCCGTGCCTTCAGCTGCCAAGGCCCTAAGCTCTGGAACTCCCTCCCTAATTCTCTACGCCGCTCTACTTCTTTTTCCTCCTTTAAGACGCTCCTTATAACCTACCTCTTTGACCAAGCATTTGGTCATTTGCCCCAATTTCTTCTTGTATGGCTTGATTTCAAATTTTTGTCTTTTAACATTCCTTTGAAGTACCTTAGAACATTTTACTATGTTAAAGGCGCTTTATAAATACAAGCTGTTTTTGTTGTTGTTGTATTCTACTCCTCTAGATATAAAGGCCAGCATTCCATTAGCCTTTTTTATTCTTTTCTGTACCTGTTCATGACATTTTAATGATCTATGTACCTGGACCCCAAGTCTCTTTGGTCCTCCACTGTTTTTAGCATTTCACCATTTAGAAAGTACCCTGCTCTATCCTGTTTAGGTCCAAAGTGGATGACCTCACATTTGCCTGCATTGAAATCCATTTGCCACAGTTTTGCCCATTCACTTAATCTATCAATATCCCTTTGTAATTGTATACCTTCATTTACACTGCCTATAATGCTGCCTATCTTTATGTCATTGGCAAATTTGGATTTGTGGCTTCTGATGTCATCACAGTTAATAAAAACTGTGAATGGTTGCGATCCCACCACAGGTCCCTGCGGAACACCACTAGTCACATCCTGCCAATTAGAGTACCTGCCCATTATCCCTATACTCTGTCTCCTGCTACTCAGCCAATTTCCTAACCAGTTCAATAATTTGCCTTCAATTCCATGGGCTTTCTTAGTTAACAGTCTCTTATGTGGGGCTTTAGCAAATGCCTTCCGGAAGTTCCTATAAAGGCATCCATAGGCATTCCCCTGTTCACTACTTTGGACACCTCTTCAAAAAATTCAATCAGATTTGTCAGGCATGAACTACCTTTCAAAAATCCATGCTGGCTGATCAACTGAAAATTTTGGAAGTGTTCAGTCACCTTATTTTAATTTATAGGGCCAGCTTACCGCCCACTGCTGCCGACATTCCTCGTGAAGATCCGCCCAGTGCCATTTTCAAGGTGGGCTGGAGCGGGCGGGAGGGGAGAGCCACCGGGAACCGCCCGCTGACGTCAGTAGACGGCCGAGTGGCGTAAGTGACCTCCCGCCCACCGAGCTGCCAGATTGGTGCGGGCGGGGGTCGGCGCCAGAACGGGGGTGAACCGCTGGCTGGAGGCTGGTCTGTCCCCGATGGTAGGAAGACCCTGAAAAAAAGGTTAGTGAACTTTTTTTAATTTTTTTTCCCCACAGCGACTTACCTGGATGAGGTTCCCTGAAGGTCTTCAGGTGGTTTTTTAAATTTTATTTTTTATGCTTTTGCTTTTCAGCTCTTCGACCCTCGGTGGACCCGACTTCATCCTCGGCGGCACTTGAGTGGCAAGTGCCTTTCCCGCCGGCTGTCACCCAGATTGACAGCGTAAGTCGCTCATTTGCTGCCCGCCGACCTTCGAGGGACTTCTCCGATGAAAACCCCGCTCAAATACTGTCAGTTACCTCGGCGGTCATCAGCGGTCCTTTGGGCGGCACTTGGGCGGGAGGAGGTCTTCATCAAATTCAGGCCCATATAGACTCTAGCAATTTCCCCACAACAGATGTTCGGCTAACTGGTCTATAATTCCCTGATTTCCCGCTCTTGTCATTCTTAAAAAGCAGAATGACATGCGCAATTTTCCATCTAAAGGGACTGTTCCTGAATCAAGAGAACTTAGGAAGATTATAGTTAGGGCATCTGAAATGTGCTCACCGACTTCCTTTAAAACCATGGAATGGAAACCATCTGGCCCTGGGGATTGGTCACTCTTTAGTGCCATTAGTTTCTTTATTTCTGTTATTTTGCTCATTTCTGTTCATTTTATTGAGTCCCTGTCCCTGATTCAATATTAGTTTCCTTGGGATTTCTGGCATGCCTCTACTGTAAATACTGATACAAAGTAATTATTGAACATGTTCGCCATTTCCTTATTATCAATGACAATATCACCAATATCAGTTTTCTTGGGGCCAGCATTGCTCCTGACCAACCTCTTTTTCCTTAATTGTAAAAACATGTTTGTTGATTTTGATATCCCTTATAGGTTTTTTTTCATACACTCTTTGTAGAGCTTACTATCTGTTTTGTCACGCTTTGCTGTTCTTTGTATCTTCCCCTTCACTAGGATTTGTGCCATTTTTTGCATTTTTGTGTGCATTTTCCTTTAGTTTTATGCTGTCCCTTACCTCTTTAGTCGTCCATGGCTGGGTATTTTTTGGCAAGTAGAGTTCTTGCACCTCAGGGATATAAATTGATTCTGTATCACATTAAATTATTTTTCGAATACCTCCCACTGATCTGTCATTTTACCCATTAACAGATTTGCCCAGTTTACTGTGGATAGTCTGTCTCATCCCGGTGAAGTTGGCCTTACCTAAATCTAGAATCTTAGTAGCTGTTTCGCATTTCTCCCTTTGAAACACTAAGTTGAACTCGATCACAATATGATCACTATTTGGTAAACGTTCATACACCGTTAGACTGTTAACTAATTCTGGCTCATTACTCATTACTAAATCTAATAATGGCATGCCCCCTTGTTGGTTCTAGGACATATTGTTGTAGAAAACTATCTGAGACACACTCAAGAAATTCACCACCTTTCTGACAGATGCTAGTCTGCTTATCCAATCAATGTGAAAGTTAAAATCTCCCATTAAAACCACTCTGCCTTTACTACATGCTTGTCTAATCTCTGCATTTATACAATCTAGCACTTCATAGCTGCTGGCAGGGGGCCTGTACACAACTCCCACTACAGTCTTAAATCCTTTCCTATTTCATTAGTCTCCACTGCCTGCTTACCTCTTGTTATATCCTCTCTTATCATTGAAGTGATTTCATTCTTAATCACTAAGGCTACTCCTCCCCCTCCACCACTTTCCCTATCTTTCCTGTAGACCTTATAACCTGGTATATATGTAGTTCCCAGTCCTGATCATCTTGCAGCCATGTCTCAGTAATGGCTACCATGTCATACCCTCAAAGTTGAATTTGCACCTGCAGTTCATTATATTAATTACATACTCCTTTTATATTATCTGCATGTCTTGTCTGATATTTCTTCTAGCCTTTCCAATCACCCTTTTCACATCTCCTACATTATCACCTTTCCTATATTACAACAGTGACTACACTTCAAAAGTACTTAATTGATGTAAAGCTCTTTGGGACATCCAGTGGTCGTGAAAGGCGCTATATAAACGCAAGTCTTATATTTTTCTCTCCGCTATACTTTCTATGGGCCCAAATTTCCCTAACCTCTTTTTCTGGCGCCCTCACTCGATCTGCGCTGCTTTTGCCCACCTCCAAGCACGGCAAAAAAAACCCTCCGTAATTTGGCCGCTCCCCAGCCTCTCCTCCGTCGTGGCGTAGCGTAGCCCAATGGATTGGGGCGGAACCAGGTCCCGGCGCTGAAAACAGTGCCGGGACCTCTGCACATGCGCGCTAGAGTCTGCAGGCTGTGTGGGAGGGGCCGAAGCACGCCGTCCCTAGCCCTGGTCAAATGGGCTCCCTCATCGGCGGCCCGCTGCGTTCCCTAAGGGAGGACTTCTATTTTTTATTTGTTATTTATTGAGTGCTTATTACTTTGGTCTTGGTGCTTTAAGTGCAGGGTTCCTTCTATTTTTTTGTGTGTTATTTATTGATTGCTTATTACTTTGGTCTTGGTGCTTTAGGGGCAGGGTTCCTTCTATTTTATTTGTTAATTAATTGCTTATTACTTTTTGTGCTTTGTTTGGTGCTTGGTGGTGCTTTAGTTACTTGCACCGATTCCTTAACTGTAAGTAAGGTCTTTCTGTGTGGACAAAAGTGAACACATACGCTGCCCTAAGTGAGTTTAGTACAACATTTTTCTGGCCAAATTGGCATAAATGGTGCAAGTGGCTGGGAACGCCCCCTTTTGAAAAAAAAACTGACCTAACAAAAAACCTAACTGACTCACTTACACGGGCGCAAATTAAATGGCCATATTTGCAACTAAAAAGATACACCAGAAAAATCAAGTTACATCAAAAAAAACGGTGCAACTCATGGGGAAATTTGGGCCCAATATTCCTCATGATTATTTGCAAGATTATTAGACCTAACTTAATCATATGTCTCCTTTTCACATTGCAGTTTAGTTTTAACGGCCCCAAATTTCCTCAGCTGCTTAGAGCATCGTATTTCGATGTGGTGCGCCAATTTCCTCTGGGGAAAAAAGCGGCAAAAATCTACCTATGAATTTGGCCGCTCCCTCGTCGTCCAGATCCATCGGCATCGCACAGCAGAGCCTGGGTGGGGCGGAGCTTCGGCCGCGCTTGCTTAGGGGGCGGGGCTTGGGCCCAGCGTGTTGTGTAGTGCCGGCAGGGGCACACATGACCATTTGAGTGTGCGCGCATGTGCAATGGGCGGTTCAGTTTGCGCGCATGCGCAGTGTAACAGGAAGCTTGGCGATTGGCCAATTAAAGGGAGAGCGTCCTCAGAATAATTGGTTATGGAGCATATATAAAGGTGAGGTCTGAATATTTATTTTTATGTGGCTGAGGGAGTGGAAAGGAGTGCTGGATAGGTGTAAGAGAGATGTAAGTGTGATCTTTGAACATTACCTGCGTTTGAGTCCAATAGACGAATGGCGCAGGAGCGGTGCAAGACGAACCAAGAATTTCCTCCATGAGGAAGTGGAGAAATTAGTGACTGTAATTGAGGAGAAATGGCTGGAGCTGGATATCAGCAAGAGTGGTCCGTCAAAGGTCTCACCCAAGGAAATGAGAAAAAGATGGAACATTTTTGCAGAAGAATTCTCCGCTGGGGTCAACACTGCAAGATGTGGAAACCAGTGCAAGAAGAAATGGCAGGACATTGGTCAAGTAGTGAGTGTAAGTAATATCTTCATCTTTAAATTGAATTGCAGTGGAAAATGAGAGCATCTGTATGTGTCCCACCCATCAGAAGCGCACCATGTCTGACAATTAATATTTTCATCTTTGCAGAAGAAATTGGCCTACAACAAGGAGGGAGAGAACTAGAACAGGAGGAGGTCCGCCAAATCTGCACCAACTGACACCCCTGGAACAGAGGGTTGCTGCTTTGCTGACTCGCACCGGCAGAAAAAGAATCAGCTCTGCACAAGCTGGACCCACACGCGAGGGTGAGGGGGAGTCATTAAAATGCATAGTGGCCCTTCAAATCAATCTGCTGACTGGCCTGCTACGCGTGACACTACTCATGCCACCCATCCTGCCCCCTCCTGTGCTGCTAACCATTTGACTGTTGTGTTGTCTTTTGCAGAAAACGACGACACTCCTCAAGATCCTGAGGATCCAGATGCGTGCACTCCAGACCAACGCGGGCGGGGGGGGGGGGGGGAGGAGAGGTCCATGGAAATGTGTGCTCAGGAGAATGCTGACTGCAATATGGATCAGGACATAGAAACATAGAAAATAGGTGCAGGAGTAGGCCATTCGGCCCTTCGAGCCTGCACCGCCATTCAATGAGTTCATGGCTGAACATTCAACTTCAGTACCCCATTCCTGCTTTCTCGCCATACCCCTTGATCCCCCTAGCAGTAAGGACCTCATCTAACTCCTTTTTGAATATATTTAGTGAATTGGCCTCAACAACTTTCTGTGGTAGAGAATTCCACAGGTTCACCACTCTCTGGGTGAAGAAGTTCCTCCGCATCTCGGTCCTAAATGGCTTACCCCTTATCCTTAGACTGTGACCCCTGGTTCTGGACTTCCCCAACATTGGGAACATTCTTCCTGCATCTAACCTGTCTAACCCCGTCAGAATTTTATATGTTTCTATGAGGTCCCCTCTCATTCTTCTGAACTCCAGTGAATACAAGCCCAGTTGATCCAGTCTTTCTTGATAGGTCAGTCCCGCCATCCCGGGAATCAGTCTGGTGAACCTTCGCTGCACTCCCTCAATAGCAAGAATGTCCTTCCTCAGGTTAGGAGACCAAAACTGTACACAATACTCCAGGTGTGGCCTCACCAATGCCCTGTACAACTGTAGCAACACCTCCCTGCCCCTGTACTCAAATCCCCTTGCTATGAAGGCCAACATGCCATTTGCTTTCTTAACCGCCTGCTGCACCTGCATGCCAACCTTCAATGACTGATGTACCATGACACCCAGGTCTCTTTGCACCTCCCCTTTTCCTAATCTGTCACCATTCAGATAATAGTCTGTCTCTCTGTTTTTACCACCAAAGTGGATAACCTCACATTTATCCACATTATACTTCAGGGACATATCACAGGGCATCACACTGCCAGAACCCTCCATTAGCTCCTCGGCAACCTTCCATAGGTTCACACCTTCCGAGGTCGCAGGTCCAAGTGGCGGTCAGGAAATGCATCCTGGGACACCCAGTCCCCCACCGTCCCAGACTGTGCCTTTGTACTGGAGGGGTGCCACTAGGCAGACCCACGGCGAGGGGAAGGAGAAGCCGGCCAGTCTCTCCTGAGATGTAGCCCTCAGCAGAAGTTAATCAGGTTGTTTCATTGGGTGAGGAGATCAATGCCCTCACAAGATCACTCGTGGCGGCCATCAGTGGGATGCGTGATGAGGTCACAACACTATCGGGTGAAATCTCTGCACGAAGACGGGAAGTCAGGGCGGGCATTTCAAAGGGTGTGCAGATGATTTCAAATACCATGAGAGAGCTGGCTTCTGCAATAAGGGCACAAAGGCCAGAGACTCAAATGCCACTCCCACTTCATTCCACGCACCAGCCACCGGTCAGACCTAAGCCGGGCCCCCAATACCCCTCCACCACCACCGACCCTATAAGGAAGTGCACTTTCCCCGAGATGTGGGTGAGGGCTGGGTGCAGACTTTCTTTCCTGCTGTGGATGTTGTTGTTGTTGGTATCGTTGAAGTGCACTGTAAAATTCACAATAAAATATATTTTGCATCAAAACTGAATCATCCTCCATTAGGACCACGCAATATTTAGGGTCACCTGTAAAAAGTAAAAATCCCTCACCACTACAGTCGTGTGTGCCAGCCGCCCCTGGCGGGAGGGCTAGCCGGTGCGTTCTGCAGTCGGCAAGATAGGACTGTTCTATTTTCTATAGCCGATTTATCTTTCATTTATTTGTGATGATGTTGTGCAGCTGTTGTGCTGAAGATGTTGTAATGTTGTGCTGATGTTGTGAAGGTCTTTAGAGCTTTGGAATCCTCTAACTCACCTTCTCCCCACCCCCTCCGCCCCCCATCTCTGGCTATCTGCGCTAATTTCTTAAATGTAGGTAAGATTTTTCTGTGCCTACAAAAGTAGCCACATACACTGGCCTAAGTTAGTTTGGAGTAACTTTCAGCTGGCTAAATTTGCTTCTATGGCCAGAAGAGGTGTAAGTGGCTTGTCATGCCCCCTTTTGGAGAGAGCAAAATAAACTAGAAAAAAAGCTAACTAACTGACTTACATTGGAAAAAAAGCTACTTACTCCAAAAAAAACAGGGCAACTCCTGGGGAAATTTGGGCTCATACTCTCTATTTATTTACAGAACTTTATTTCATAAAGCACAGAAGGAGGCCATTCTGCTCATCGTGCATGTGCCGACTCTTTGAAACAGCTATCCAATTAGTCCCACTCTCCCGTCCTTTCCCCACAGTGCATTCCAGATCATAACTCTCTGCAAGAAAAAATTCTCCTCATAACATAGAAAATAGGTGCAGGAGTAGGCCATTCGACCCTTCGAACCTGCACCACCATTCAATAAGATCATGGCTGATCATTCACCTCAGTATCCCTTTCCTGCTTTCTCTCCATACCCCTTGATCCCTTTAGCTATCAGGGCCATATCTAACTCCCTCTTGAATATATCCAATGAACTGGCATCAGCAACTCTCTGCAGTGGAGAATTCCACAGGTTCACAATTCTCTTGAGTGAAGAAGTTTCTCCTCATCTCAGTCCTAAATGGCTTACCCCTTAACCTTAGATTGTGTCCTCTGGTTCTGGACTTTCCCAACATCAGGAACATTCTTCCTGCATCTAACCTGTCCAGTCTCGTCAGTATATTATATGTTTCTATGAGATCATCTCTCATTCTTCTAAACTCCAGTGAATACAGGCCCAGTCGATGCAGTCTTTCCTCATATGTCAGTCCTGCCATCCCGGGAATCAGTCTGGTGAATCTTCGCTGCACTCCCTCAATAGCAAGAACGTCCTTCCTAAGATTAGGAGACCAAAACTGAACACAATATTCCAGTTCCCTCTGGTACTTTTGCCAATTATCCTATTTTTGTGTCCTCTGGTTACCAAACCACCCACCAGTGAAAGCAGTTTCTCCTTTTTAACCCTATCAAAACCCCTCTTTAATTATGAATACATAAAATCATACAGCACAGCTGAAGGACCAGCTCTTTAAAAAGAGCTATCCCCACCAATTAGTCCCACTCCTTTGCGCTTTCCCCATAGCCCTGCAGCAAATTTCTCCTTTTCAAGTATATATCCAATTCCCTTTTGAATGTTACTGTTAAATCTGCCATTAACTTTCTAAGCTTTTCTAGTCTCTCAACATAACTGAAATCCATCATCCCTGATATCATTCTGACAAATCTCCTCTGCACCCTCTCCAAGACCTTGACATACTTCCTGAAGTGTGACACCCAGAATTGTACACAATACTCTAGCTGAGGCCTAACAAGTGATTTATAGTTAGCATAACTTCCTTGCTTTTGTACTCAAATTGTGTTTCAACTACTTTATCAACTTGTCTTGCCATCTTCAAAGAGCTGTGGATAGGAACCCCTAACTTTCTGTTCCTGCACCTCATTTAAAATTACACTGATTATCTTGCCTCTTCTCATTCTTCCACCCAAAATGCATCACTTCACACCTCTCTGCATTAAAGTTCCGCTCCCACGTGTCTGCCCATTTCACCAACTTGCCTATGTCCTCCTGAAATCTGCTACTATCCTCCTCATTGTTTACTACACATCCAGGTTATGTTCTTATGATCCAGGATGCTTTAAAATTGCGCTCCCTATATCCAAGCCTAGGTCATTAACATATATCAAAAAGAGCAGTGGTCCTTGGACTGACCCCTGGGGGCCATCACTGTATACTTGCCTCTCGTCTGAAAAACAACCGTCACTACTACTCTGCTTTCTTAGCCAATTTTGTAACCATGCTGCTACTGTCTCTTTAATCCCACGGGCTTTAATTTTGCTGATGTGTATTATGTCTATTTTTTCCAGCTTATATTTGAATGTTTCCCACTCCTGTTGTATTCAGCTATTTGTTAACTTTTTTTATCCAGTTAAAAAGCCAGATCCCCTCTTATCTCACTGGCATTTGCCTTTTCTAATCCAGCAGCTTTATCTTTGACTCTTCATTATCCTTTTCCATTCTTACACTGAACCTAACAATGTTGTAATCACTCTTTTCCAATTGTTTTCTTACTCTCACATCAGTTATTAGACCCACTTCATTTCCCAGAGCCAAATTGAACATTATTTCTTTCCTTGTTGGACTGTGCACAGTTTTGATCTCCTTATTTATTTTAGAGGCAGTGCAACGAAGGTTCACTAGATTAATTCCTGGGATGAGAGGGTTGTCCTGAGGAGAGACGAAGTAGATTGGGATTGGGCTTATATTCTGGAGTTTAGAGAATGAGAGGTGATCTCATTGAAACATAAGATTCTGAGGGGTATTGACAGGATAAATGCTGAGAGATTGTTTCCCCTGGCTGGAGAGTCTAGAACTAGGGGGCATAGTCTCAGGATAAGGGGTCAGCCTTTAGATAAGGAGGAATTTATTCAGAGGGTTGTAAATCTTTGGAATTTTCTGCCCCAAAGCGCTGTGGATGCTCACTCATTGAATATATTCAAGGCTGCGATAGATAGATTTTTGGACTCTAGAGGAATCAAGGGATATGGAGATTGGGCAGGAAAGTGTTGAGGTTGAAGCTCAGCCATGATCTTACTGAATGGCAGAGCAGGCTCAAGGGGCAGTATGGCCTACTCCTGCTCCGAATTCTCATGTTCTTATGATCCAAGAAGTTTTCACCACATGCATTATCTTTATTCCAGTCTATCTTGTGATAAGTAAATTCACCCACTATTATCTTGCTGTTTTTACACATCTCTCTGAACTATCTGCAGATCTTCTCCTCCATTGTATGCCCACTGTTTAGTGGTCTGTCTTAGTACTATCAATTCTGTCTTAACGCAACTATAGAGATCATCCTTACATTCTAGATAGAACTCTTTACCATAATTGCCTTTCTCATTTGTCAGTTATAAAGTTAGCCATTCATTGTACATAAATAATACATGTCTCATAATTTATCCTTTACTTACACCAATGATATCTATACAAAGACTTTGATCACAGAAGATTTAGAATGAGTAATGTAGATGAAATACCCCTGTACTGCACTGCTGAAATTTCTCTCACAACTAGTGCTAATGCTGCTATTAAATTCCTACTTCATTACACAATTAGCTTGATTTGCTTCTGCTGAGAACTTTGAACATAAATCCTAGACCTACTTTAGAAACAGACTTTGAACATATTTCACAAAATGTTAGCCTAAATGATAATACACAAAAGTATAAAATATGCACTTTTTCTCCTGCATGGCACGGATTCTTTTCATTGGAACAAAGGAGAATTTCGAGCATACAAGAACCTAAATGCACTATTTGAGATAAATATCTAAGCAGCCCATATTACAACATTGATGTTGCTTTCAGTGTTACATGATGCCAAACATATGGATACCAATAATATCATGTTTCGGGCACGTAGCATGGTTTCAAATTAGACAGCAGTTCAGGCTCAGCACCAATTGCACTTAATAATGGATTCTGAAAATGTCTGTGGCGCTACATGTCTGTCCTATGTGAAAGAAATTGTTGGCTTATAGCCTGAAGCTCGGTCTGTTACAATGTACATTCAACCAACCTACCAAACAGAAGTAGAATCATGTTGTACATTGTAATAATCCAGCATACAGTGACAAGGGATCTCAATTGGATCCTTGGATCTCGCCATTGTTTTGATCATTAAGGCCCCTAAAAAAGTGTAATCAGGATGTAGTCCCATAATTTGTTTAGTGAGTATTTATACAGTGTTTTAGATACTTACATGGCCTTGAAAGACTATGTCCACAGTCAGCACTTCACCAGGATTATCTCTGCATTAACAATTAGAGGAAAAGACATTCTGCAACATTCTATCAATCAGAAGACTATGATAGCAGTGCATAGACACTGGTAAGTATATAATACCCAAGTACCAAAGTATTGATAAAATTGCACAAACTACTACAGATGTGGATAATTTCGAAAAGAAACGAAACAGACTCGATGGGCCAAATAGCCTTCTTCCGTGCTGTACTATTCTATGATTCTAAGTTGGGGGGCAACATAAAAACGTAAGAAATAGGAGCAGTAGTAGGCCATACGGCCCCTCGAGTCTACTCCGCCATTCAATATGATCATGGCTGATCCGATCATGGACTCAGGTCCACCTCCTTGCCCGCTCCCCATAACCCCTTATTCCCTTATCGTTTAAGAAACTGAATAAATTTAAGACAGAAATAGACAATGTCCCAGCTTCCACAGCTCTCTGAGGCAATGAGTTCCACAGATCCACAATCCTCAGAGAAGAAATTTCTCCTCATCTCAGTTTTAAATGGGTGGCCCCTTAGTCTAAGATTTTGCCCTCTAGTTCTATTCTCCCCTATCAGTGGAAACATCCTCTCTGCATCCACTTGTCAATCCCCCTCATAATCTTATACATTTTGATAAGATCACCTCTCATTCTTCTGAATTCCAATGAGTAGAGGCCCAACCTACTGAACGTTTCCTCATAAGACAACCCCTCCATCTCCAGAATTTGATTTTTTCTGCCGAAGTGCATGACCTCACACTTTCCAACATTATACTCCATCTGCCAAATTTTTGCCCACTCACTTAGCCTGACTATGTCCTTTTGCAGATTTTTTGTGTCCTCCTCACACATTGCAACGTAGCCAAGTTTGCTGATGATACAAAGATGGGAGGAAAAGCACTCAGTCCCTTCTTCCAAGTCGTTAATATAGATTGTAAATAGTTGGGGTCCCAACACCGATTCCTGCGGCACCCCACGAGTTACTGGTTGCCAACCAGAGATGAACCATTTATCCCGACTCTGTTAGTTAGCGAATCCTCTATCCATGCTAATATACTACCCCAAACCCCGTGAACCTTTATCTTGTGCAGTAACCTTTTATGTGGCACCTTGTCAAATGCCTTGTGGAAGTCCAAATACACCACATCCACTGGCTCCCCTTTATCCATCCTGCTCGTTACATCCTCAAAGAATTCCAGCAAATTTGTCAAACATGACTTCCCCTTCATAAATCCATGCTGACTCTGCCTGACTGAATTTTGCTTTTCCAAATGTCCTGCTACTGCTTCTTTAATAATGGACTCCCAACATTTTCCCAACCATAGATGTTAGGCTAACTGGTCTATCGTTTCCTGCTTTTTGTCTGCCTCATTTTTAAAATAGGGGCAGTACATTTGCAGTTTTCCAATCTGCAAATCTTACATAATTGACAATCCACTGAATATAGTCAAGGAAACTGCAACTTTTGTGAATAGCTTTGTTTCACTACACCTTCAAAGGAATGATACTTCTGTGACTGAATTTACCTCAGATGTCAAGTCTACCACTTGTCGCCAACAGAGCTACTGACTCCATACTAATGGCTCACCACACAGGTAGCTTAGGGGAAGAATGTCTGCTGTTTTCATGTATTGTGAAATATAGCAAAACTTTGTAATACAGGGTGAAATATAATATTGTCCTTCAGATGCAACTGTTAGAGATGTTTAACATTTACCAGCTAAGTTACAGTTGATCTCTAATCCTCATTAATAACTTTCATTTATGTAGCATTTTTAATGTTGAAAACATTAGTTTCAATTCCTCCTACAGTCGTAAAACATATCACAGTCCAATGTGTATTGAATTAGAAAAAATCCTGCAGGATCATATTTGAGACCCCACCGCTGTGAATACATACAAAAGCCAGCTGTCGATGAGAGGAATAACTTCAAAAGCTTAAGACAGATGTGGGAAAATAACGTAGACATGGATATTGACAACGTTCTCTGGAAATGAAGTAGGTCTGCAGAAACAGAAGTTTAGTGCAGAGAGAACTGAGAGTCAGATTAATGGTTTTTCCAGAAACATACATAGGGCACACCATCTCCCATTTTATTAATTTGTGAAGACAGAACTTGTTAAAATTCTGTTTCAACAGAACATAAGTTGGCACCATGCTCAAAAAAGACATTTCCACAGATTTGAAAACAACTAGGAGCTCTTTCACATTGTGGCAGAGAGATGTGCTAATGATATGGAGTGCTATGGGATTTCTTCAAAGTGAACACTAAATATTTCAATCTCTAAAAAAATTGAAAATGATTCAAAGAAACATGAAAACACTGGATTAAGAGGTTGGTTTTATGGAGCTGTAAGGATTGCCAGTGACCGAGTCGGAGTTGATGAAATATCTGTAATTATTTTTAAAATGTACTCGGCTAGAAGTTTTTTTTAAATATACAAGTACAATCCCTGGCTATATCAATAAATATGTATGTATCCTTGTGTAAATGGAATTAAAGTTTAATTAAAAACCCAATAATAACTGTTGAAAATTGTAAGTGTTAGTAAAACTCCTTCTTTCACTGACTTAAAGATACCATGGAGTATCTTAATTAAACATACAACCGTAACCAAAATTTGACAGTAGCTACAAATAGTGTACTTAGGTTAAAAGCATTTTAATGTCAGTACACTGATCACCTTTACAATTATCAACCCTGACTTTGTCAAGACAATATTAACTCTTCTGTATCTTACCAGATTTCCCATCAGCTCTGCTTTGATAAGCTTAGCTCCCAGTTTATTCATCTCTTCCTCACTGAGGGGTTGTACAGGTTCTTCACTTGCAGCACATCTGGCTTGAACAGCACCACTGCTTCATGGGAGAAAGGGGTAAACCCCATAGAAAGGCAATGTGAGTAACTTTTTCCAAATTCAGCAATATCACATCAGAAAATACTGAATAAAGTGTTCAACACTTTTTATGAATTAATAATGAAAAAAGTGTTGCGGTTTGGTGCACCATTATTTTATTTATGTAAAAATGTCAGCAGCTTAATTTGGCTAAAATAGCGACAATTCTCTCCCTGTAAACCTTCGTACTTTGAACTCCAATAAAGATTCATACTAGTTCAATGAAAATCTGGGTACTTAGTCAGTGAGAACGAGCCCAAGGGTAAATAGTGCGAGAGTCAGTGAGAGTCGAGAATGAGCATTAGACAAATTCAGAGTCAGAGCACCAGCTGAACACACAAAACTGGTTATATTAAATTGTTTGTTTTGCACTGCTAAAATTCACTTGATGGCAGTTTCCTTGTGTTTTAAATTTATAGATATAATTTTCAGTGCCTTCAGTTAACGTTTTACTCTTTTAGTATATCAGTCTCTCAGAGGTCAGTTTCTTGGGAGTATTATAAGTCAGTGCATCAGTTTTAGTTTTTAGAGTTTAGTAGCAAGTATTTTAGTGGTTAGGGTCTCAGTGATTTAGAGATCAGTAGATTGACTACCATAGCAGGCCAGCAGGGATCCATTGCACATGCCTCCTGGTCTATGTGGGAACTCAAGGACACTTCAGCATCCTGCATAACCACTTCTGCAGGAAATGTCTCCAGTTCCTTAAGTTCAAGCTCTGAGTTTTGGAGCTTGAGGAGCGAAAGAGTCACTGCTGTGCATCTGGTAATCTGCGAGTTTCAGGAGGGGGGTCACACCACAGCTACAGAAGGTGCAGGAGGTGAGGGAATGGGTGACCACCAGATAGGGTAGGAGGAAGACATGGTCATGCTGGAATGCCATAAGCCAGTTTTCAGTTTTGAATACCGCGGAAGGGTGACAACTCCTTGGAGGAATGCAATAAGAATCAATCCCTGGCACCACTGGAGATTTAACTGCACACAGGGAAAATAAAGTAGAAATGCAGTAGTTAGAGGAGTCATGATCGTTAGGGGCAGAGAGAGATGCTTCTGTAACCGTAAACATAATTCCACAAATGGTATGTTGCCTCCCTGGTAAAGGATATCACCGAGCAGGTGCAGGACATTCTATGAGGAGAAGGGAAACCAATGACATAGGTAGAAAAAGTGTTGAGGTCCTTCAGGCAGAGTTTCAGGAGCTAGGAAAAAGATTAAAAAACAGGGCCTCGAAGATAGTAATCTCAGGATTACTCCCCGTGCTATGTGCTAGTGAGTATAGAAACAGGAAGATCATGCAGGCAAATGCATGGCTGGAGAAGTGGTGCATAAAAACATAAGAATTAGGAACAGGAGCAGGCCATCTAGCCCCTCGAGCCTGCTCCGCCATTCAACAAGATCATGGCTGATCTGGCCGTGGACTCAGCTCCACTTACCCGCCCGCTCCCCATAACCCTTAATTCCCTTATTGGTTAAAAATCTATCTATCTGTGACTTGAATACATTCAATGAGCTAGCCTCAACTGCTTCCTTGGGCAGAGAATTCCACAGATTCACAACCCTCTGGGAGAAGAAATTCCTTCTCAACTCGGTTTTAAATTGGCTCCCCCGTATTTTGAGGCTGTGCCCCCTAGTTCTAGTCTCCCCAACCAGTGGAAACAACCTCTCTGCTTCTATCTTGTCTATCCCTTTCATTATTTTAAATGTTTCTATAAGATCACCCCTCATCCTTCTGAACTCCAATGAGTAAAGACCCAGTCTACTCAATCTATCATCATAAGGTAACCCCCTCATCTCTGGAATCAGCCTCGTGAATCGTCTCTGTACCCCCTCCAAAGCCAGTATATCCTTCCTTAAGTAAGGTGACCAAAACTGCACGCAGTACTCCAGGTGCGGCCTCACCAATACCCTATACAGTTGCAGAAGGACCTCCCTGCTTTTGTACTCCATCCCTCTCGCAATGAAGGCCAACATTCCATTCGCCTTCCTGATTACCTGCTGCACCTGCAAACTAACATTTTGGGTTTCATGCACAAGGACCCTCAGGTCCCTCTGCATCGCAGCATGTTGTAATTTCTCCCCATTCAAATAATATTCCCGTTTTTTGTTTTTTTTCCCCCAAGGTGGATGACCTCACACTTTCCGACATTGTATTCCATCTGCCAAACCTTAGTCCGTTCGCTTAACCTATCTAAATCTCTTTGCAGCCTCTCTGTGTCCTCTACACAACCCGCTTTCCCACTAATCTTTGTGTCATCTGCAAATTTTGTTACACTACACTCTGTCCCCTCTTCCAGGTCATCTATGTATATTGTAAACAGTTGTGGTCCCAGCACTGATCCGTGACACACCACTAACAACCGATTTTCAACCCGAAAAGGACCCATTTATCCCGACTCTCTGCTTTCTGTTAGCCAGCCAATTCTCTATCCATGCTAATACATTTCCACTGACCCCGAGTACCTTTATCTTCTGCAGTAACCTTTTGTGTGGCACCTTATCGAATGCCTTTTGAAAATCTAAATACACCACATCCATCGGTACACCTCTATCCACCATGCACGTTATATCCTCAAAGAATTCCAGTAAATTAGTTAAACATGAATCCATGCTGCGTCTGCTTGATTGCACTATTTCTATCTAGATGTCCCGCTATTTCTTCCTTAATGATAGTTTCAAGCATTTTCCCCACTACAGATGTTAAATTAACCGGCCTATAGTTACATGTCTTTTGTCTGCCCCCTTTTTTAAACAGAGGCGTTACATTTGCTGCTTTCCAATCCGCTGGTACCTCCCCAGAGTCCAGAGAATTTTGGTAGATTATAACGAATGCATCTGCTATAACTTCCGCCATCTCTTTTAATACCCTGGGATGCATTTCATCAGGACCAGGGGACTTGTCTACCTTGAGTCCCATTAGCCTGTCCAGCACTACCCCACCAGTGATAGTGATTATCTCAAGGTCCTCCCTTCCCACATTCCCGTGACCAGCAATTTCTGGCATGGTTCCTGTGTCTTCCACTGTGAAGACCGAAGCAAAATAATTGTTTAAGGTCTCAGCCATTTCCACATTTCCCATTATTAAATCCTCCTTCTCATCTTCTAAGGGACCAACATTTACTTTAGTCACTCTTTTCCGTTTTATATTTCTGTAAAAGCTTTTACTATCCGTTTTTATGTTTTGCGCAAGTTTATCTTCGCAATCTATCTTTCCTTTCTTTATTGCTTTCTTAGTCATTCTTTGCTGTCGTTTAAAATTTTCCCAATCTTCTATTTTCCCACTAACCTTGGTCACCTTATACGCATTGGTTTTTAATTAGATACTCTCCTTAATTTCCCTGGCTATCCACGGCTGGTTATCCCTTCTCTTACCACCCTTCTTTTTCATTGGAATATATTTTTGTTGAGCACTATGAAAGAGCTCCTTAAAAGTCCTCCACTGTTCCTCAATTGTGCCACCGTTTAGTCTGCGTTTCCAGTCTACTTTAGCCAACTCTGCCCTCATCCCACTGTAGTCCCCTTTGTTTAAGCATAGTATGCTTGTTTGAGACACTACTTCCTCACCCTCAATCTGTATTACAAATTCAATCATACTGTGATCACTCATTCCGAGAGGATCTTTTACTAGGAGATTGTTTATTTTTCCTGTCTCATTACAGAAGACCAGATCTAAGATAGCTTGCTCCCTTGTAGGTTCTGTAACATACTGTTCTAAGAAACAATCCCGTATGCATTCTATGAATTCCTCCTCCAGGCTACCCCGTGCGATATGATTTGACCAATCGATATGTAGGTTAAAATCCCCCATGATTACTGCCATTCCTTTTTCACATGCCTCCATTATTCCCTTGATTATTGCCAGCCCTACCGTGAAATTATTATTTGGAGGCCTATAAACTACACCCACCAGTGACTTTTTCCTCTTACTATCTCTAATCTCCACCCACAATGATTCAACATTTTGTTCATTCGAGCCAATATCGTCTCTCACAACTGCCGTGATATCATCCTTTATTAACAGTGCTACCCCACCTCCTTTCCCTTCTTGTCTATCTTTCCGAATCGTCAGATACCCCTGTATGTTTAATTCCCAGTCTTGGCCCCCCTGCAACCACGTTTCTGTAATGGCCACCAAATCATACCCATTTGTAATGATTTGTGCCGTCAACTCATTTACTTTATTTCGAATGCTGCGTGCGTTTAGGTCGAGTGTTTTAATACTAGTTTTTAATCCATGATTTTTAGTTTTGGCCCCTCCTGCAGCCCCTTTATATTCAGTGGCCCTTTTTGTTTTTTGCCTTGGGTTTCTCTGCCCTCCACTTTTACTCCTCTCCTTTCTGTCTTTTGCTTTTGTCTCCTTTTTGTTTCCCTCTGTCTCCCTGCATTGGTTCCCATCCCCTTGCCACATTAGTTTAACAGCATGATGGAGGGTTTCAGATTCTTGGGGCATTGGAACAGGTGCTGGGGGAAGGGAACCTGTACATGATGGACGGGTTACACCTGAACAAAGCTGGGACCAATATTCTCACTGACAGGTTAACTATTACTGTTGGGGAGGTTTTAAACTAATTTGGCTGGGGAAAGGGACCAGAAAATAACAGAAAGGAGCAGAAATTAGACTAGAGGACCGAGAGATATAAACTAGAGTAAAATTAGAAGTAATTGCAGGGACCAGATTGAAGAAAATAGCAAAAGTGACGGAAGGAGGTATTAAATTGTATGTATGTCAATGTAGCGTAACTAATAAGGTTCATGAGCTGCATGCACAAATTGCTACATGGGATTATGACGTGGTTGCATTCACAGAGACATGGCTCAAACAAGGCCAAGAATAGGTGCTCAATTTTCCCCAAGTCCGTTTTCTGGCATATTGCCAGAGTTACGCCCGTTTTTCTCGGCCAGAAATAATTTATCAAAGTTTCCCCAATGTATAATTTGAATTTGGCGCTACGCAGCATGTCCAGTCGCCTCGGGGGGGTGGAGCCTGCGGTCTGCGCCGAAAAACTATGCCGCACCTTCTGCGCATGCACGGGAAAAAAAGTGACGTTTTTGACGTCATTGCAATGGACACGCATGCACAGTACAGCTCTGAGTTGGCAATTGGCCATTTTTAAAGAGCCAGTTGTGTGTGTGAGAATGTTGAGTGCTGTGTGAAAACATTGGAAAAATCGCAGCTGCAGAAGTACAAGATGCAATGCGTGCAAGGACCAAGAATTTTTTACAGGAAGAAGTGGAGACACTAGTTACTGTGATTGAGAACAGATGGCAGGAGCTGGACACCAGCAGAGGTCACATAAAACTACCACCCAAAGAAATGAAGAAACGCTGGAACCAAGTTGCAGAAGATTACTGTGCAATGGTGACCATTACGAGATTTGGAGGCCAATGTTAAAAAGTGGCAAGACCTTGATCAAGTAGTTAATGTAAGTAATATTTTCATTTATTCAATGGAATTGCAATTGTAAATGTGACCATCTGTATATGTCCCACCTAGCAGAAAGACACCCTCTTTAAAAAGTTAGGTTTTCATCTTTGCAGAGGAACGTGGCACATAATAAAAGGGAAAGAACTCAAACAGGAGGAGGCCCGGCAAATCTGCACCCACTGACAGCCTTGGAAGAGAGGGTCGCTGCTTTGATGGGTCCTGCCTGGAAAAAAGCAATTACTACTGCACAAGCTGGGCCCACACTCCATGTGGAATAGTTGTCGCTGAGCCCTCAGGCATCAGTAAAGCGTTCACGGATAAGCTGCTGGCGCAAGACTTGAGCAATCGTTAAAGGGGCACGATGATCCGCCTTCCTCCGCCATCGTGCTCTGGCCTCAGGCACTTGCATGGTTTCCTCATCCTCGTCGTCCTCCTCCTGCTCGTCATCTGCATCTTCCACATCATTATCATCAGCCACTCTCACCGCAGGTGGGTCTTCCACTACCAGGTGCTGTTGCCTCAGGATGGCACCATGAGGCAGAAGGTTCACACAAGGTATGGCGTTGTCAGTATTGCCCCATACTTAAATTTAACCTTTGAAAGAAGCTCAAAATGGCAGGAAAACAGGCAGGACAGGTTCGCAGTTCTCTCTCGCCCCAAGGTCTGCATGAATGGACCACACCCAAGGTCCTGTGACTTCTCCACTCTCCCCACCAACCCCCCCTTAACTAATTGCAGTCTTGTGACTCCTCCCCTTCTCTCTCCGCCCCCCCTTCCTTCCCCTCTTTCCCCTTCGCACCCCCCCACCCCCGCCAGATGAGATGAGGCAAGGGCAGAGATGGGTGATGTTATGGAGGCGGAAATAGGCAGTCTTAGTAATGCTGCGGATATGTGATCAAAAGCTCATTTCAGGGTCAAATATGACACCAAAGTTGCGAACAGTGTGGTTCAGCCTCAGACAGATGTTGGGGAGAGGGATGGAGTCAGTGGCTAGGGAACGGAGTTGGGGAGGGGACCTCAGACAATGGCTTCGGTCCCCCCAATATTTAATTGGAGAAAATTTCTGCTCATCCAGAACTGGATGTCGGACAAGCAGTATGACAATTTAGAGACTGTGGCAGGTTCAAGAGAAGTGGTAGTGAGGTAGAGCTGGGTGTCATCAGCATCCCATCCACAACCTTCAATATTTACTCCCTCCAACACCGGTGCACCGTGGCTGCAGTGTGCATCATCTATAAGATGCACTGCAGCAACTTGCCACGGCTTCTTCCCAAACCTGCGACCTCTACCACCTAGAAGGACAAGGGCAGCAAGTGCATGGGAACACCACCACCTGCAAGTTCTCCTCCAAGTCACACACCATCCTGACATGGAAATATATCTCCGTTCCTTCATTGTCATTGGGTCAACATCCTGGAAGCCCTAACAGGGCTGTGGGAGTACTTTCACCCCAAGAACTGCACCAGTTCAAGCAGGCAGCTCACCAACACCTTCTCGAGGGCAATTAGGGATGGGCAATAAATGCTGGCCTTGCAAGCGATGCCCACATCCCAGAATGAATAATTTTTTTAAAATGTGGAAATTGACACTGTGTTTTTGGATGATCTCACCAAGGGGCAACATGTAGATGATAAATAGGAGGGGGGCAAGGATTGATCCTTGGGGGACACCAGAGGTAACGATGCGGGAGTGGGATGAGAATCCATTGCAGGTGAATCTCTAGCTACTATTAGATAGATAAGAATGGAGCCCGACGAGTGTAGTTCCACCCAGCTGGACGACTGTGGAGAGGAATTGGAAAAGGATGGAGTGGTCAACCATGTCAAAGGCTGCAGACAAGTTAAAAAGGATGAGGAGGGATAGTTTGCTTTTGTCACAGTCACAAAGGACATAATTGGTGACTTTGATGAGAGCCGTTTCAGTATTGTGCAGGGGCGGAAACCTGATTGAAGGGATTCAAACATGGAGTTGCGGGAAGATGGGCAATGATTTTTAATTGCTCTGATTTCTACAGCTTTTTAATCACATGATGAAATAACAGCATATAAATGCTTAACAAATTAATCCAATTTAACAGAGGCGCTAGCGATTTATTTTAAACCCGTTAGCACCTTGCCTAAAATAGCAAAGGAATTTCAGATAAATGTTCTAAGCTTTTGCACAACATTATTTCATAGCATTCATTTTAAGGTCCAAGTCTGCTCACATTTACTTCTTTACAACATATCAGTGTGATACTAGCTTCTCTTTTTTTAATGTGTGCATATAAAACATTTGACCTTCACACGTACATCCCAAGATGCCCTTGCATGGTTCTCAACTTTTGTCTCACATTTAACAAATATTATTTTAGGAATTCCATGGTAAATTCTGTAAACTTACACAGGCAAATGCAACTTTTTTGCTCCAGGTAAATAGAAAACAGGACAACTGATTTCATAAATAACATTGCATTATATATCTCAAAACCTTCAGTCAAATTAAAGCCACATTAGGCCAGCTCTAGGCCATTTACCATACTGACGCGTGGTTGTTTTGAAAGCAGGATTTCAACACTGATGCAAAGATTATACCTAGAAACGTGTCGTCATTGCACCCCCGCTCCCCCCATCTCTCCATATCCCGTCTTTACTAACAACCCAAACTATAGAAATTGTACGCTGGCGAACTGAATATTTTATAAGTATCTTGAGCAGCTAATAATTTCAGTAACAACAGGACAGAGATGAATACTTAACAGACTGGTTTGCCTTTTATATGTGTCCGACAGTGGCTCCGCCTCTGCTCCTCCAGCTGCTTTCGCCTCCGCAGTTTGGGTCGCCGGCAAAAAGACTACGAGGTCGCCACTGAGGCCAGCTCTGAGCTGGCCAAAGGGACTCCGAAGGACGCCACCGGATCAGGAGGACGACGACAGAGTTCAGACCTGTTCCAAATCCTCTTATTAACTTATTTATAAATCTCCCTCAGCTGCTCCAGCTTGGGTAATGGCAGCAGCCACTCTGACTTCTCCCACGACCCTTCGAGAAGCTAAAATGGAGCAGGGCCCCGGCATCTTTCATCTGTCTGGAGGGAGGAGAGCATGCCGGGTGATCTCAGAGATGCAGTGATCGTGACCATCTTTTTAAAAAGGGACAAGTCCGACTATGCCAACTACAGAGATATCTTCCTGTTACCAACCACTGGGAAAGTCATCGCTAGAGTCCTCCTCAACCGTCTTCTCCCTGTGGCTGAGGAGCTCCTCCCGGAGTCACAGTGCGGATTTCGTCCCCTACGGGGCACAACGGACATGATTTTTGCAGCGCAACAGCTACAGGAAAAATGCAGGGAACAGCACCAGCCCTTATAAGAACATAAGAAATAGGAACACAAGTAGGCCATACGGCCCCTCGAGCCTGCTCCGCCATTCAATAAGATCATGGCTGATCTGATCAGATCATGGACTCAGCTCCACTTCCCCGCGCACTACTCATAACCCCTTATCCCCATATCGTTTAAGAAACTGTCTATTTCTGTCTTAAATTTATTCAATGTCCCAGCTTCCACAGCTCTTTAAGGCAGCGAATTCCACAGATTTACAATCCTCAGAGAAGAAATTTCTCCTCATCTCTGTTTTAAATGGGCAGCCCCTTATTCTAAGATTTTGCCCTCTAGTTCTCGTCTCCATCAGTGGAAACATCCTCTCTGCATCCACCTTGTCAAGCCCTCTCATAATCTTATACGTTTCAGTAAGATTGCCTCTCATTCTTCTGAATTCCAATGAGTAGAGGCCCAACCTACTCAACCTTTCCTCATAAGTCAACCCCCTCATCTCCGGAATCAACCTAATGAACCTTCTCTGAACTGCCTTGAAAGCAAGTATATCCTTTCGTAAATATGGAAACCAAAACTGCACACAGTATTCCAGGTGTGGCCTCACCAATACCTTATATAGCTGCAGCAAGACTTCCCTGCTTTTATACTCCATCCCCTTTGCAATAAAGGCCAAGATACCATTTGCCTTCCTGATCACTTGCTGTACCTGCATACAATCCTTTTGTGTTTTATGCACAGGTAACCCCAGATCCCACTGTACTGCGGCACTTTGCAATCTTTCTCCATTTAAATAATAACTTGCTCTTTGATTTTTTCTGCCAAAGTGCATGACCTCACACTTTCCAACATTATACTCCATCTGCCAAATTTTTACCCACTCACTTAGTCTGTCTATGTCCTTTAGCAGATTTTTGTGTCCTCCTCACACATTGCTTTTCCTCCCTTCTTTGTATCGTCAGCAAACTTGGATACGTTACACTCAGTCCCTTCTTCCAAGTCCTTATACATGGCCTTCTTCGACCTTACAAAGGCCTTTGACACTGTCAACCTCGAGGGTCTATGGAGTGCCCTCCTCCATTTTGGATGCCCCATAAAAGTTCGTCACCATCCTCCGCCTGCTCCACGACGACATGCAGGCCGTGATCCTTACCAATGGATCCATTACAGACCCAATCCATGTTCGGACCGGGGTCAAACAGGGCTGCGTCATTGCCGCAACCCTTTGCTAAAATCCATACACACTACATCATACGCACTGCCCTCATCGGCCCTCCTGGTTATCTCCTCGAAAAATTGAGTCAAGTTAGTCAGACACGACCTTCCCTCATGCCAGACACGAGACTCCCAAAGCAAGCGCTCTACTCAGAACTCGTCCACGGCAAACGAGCCAAAGGTGGGCAGAGGAAACATTACAAGTACACCCTCAAAGCCTCCCTGATAAAGTGCGACATTCCCACTGACACCTGGGGGTCCCTGGCCAAAGACCGCCTTAAGTGAAGGAAGTGCATCCGGGAGGGCACAGTTCATCGCCTCGAGTCTCATCGCCCAGAGCATGCAGAAATCAAGCACAGGCAACAGAAAGAGCGTGTGGCAAACCAGTCCCACCCACCCTTCCCTCAACGACTATCTGGCCCACCTGTGACAGGGACTGTGGTTCTCGTATTGGACTGTTCAGCCACCTAAGGACTCATTTTAAGAGTGGAAGCAAGTCTTCCTCGCTTCCGAGGGACTGCCTATGATGATATTTACAAATCTCTCTCAGCTGCTCCAGACTGGGTAATGGCGGCGGCCACTCTGACTTCTCCCACGACCCTTCGAGAAGCTAAAATGGAGCAGGGCCCCAGCGTCTCTTATCCCTTTCCCCCATCACACCTCAGATCTCCCACCACCTGTCCTGAGGCGCTGCTCAGTGCCAAGCTTACAGTTCACATCCCACCGTAGGCAATTAGGCCCATACAGTAAAGCCTGGTCTCCAGTCGTCTTGGAACCCATTGCCACTGGACCTTGCTCTGCTGAACCAGTGTGGTAGCCGGTCACCTCACGTTAAAAGAACTCACGCACAAGCATCTTCCACCCTTCAAAATGAAGTTCGGAACCTGAAACGTCAGGACCCTCAAGAACACCAACAGTGCCAGACTGGAACGCTGCACCGCCATCGTTGCCCGGGAACTTAGACACTTCGATGTCGACATCGCCGCCCTAAGCGAGACCCGGCGAGCAGGGTAAGGCCAGGTCAAAGAACAAGGTGGAGGTGACACCTTCTTCTGGAAAAGAACACCGCCTCCATGGAGTTGGTTTCGCCAGCAAAGACTCCCCCTGCAGGATTAGCGAACGTTTCATGACACTCTCTGGTGCACCCTATCCCAGAACCAGTGCACCATAGTTATCAGTGTATACGCCCCAACACTTGACGCAACAGATGAGGCCAAAGAGGCATTCTACTGCAGCCTCGAACAATCCCTGTCCTGCGTCCCTACGGACGACAAACTGATCCTCCTCGGCGACGTCAATGCCAGAGTCGGTAAGGACATGGACCTCTGGGGAGTCGTGATTGGCAGAGAAGGGGTAGGGAAACCAACTCCAGCGGTACAGTGCTCCTGACAAAATGCCTAGAACACAACCTTGTCATCACCAACACTTTGTTCCGCCAGAGGGACAAGTACAAGGCATTGTGGCAACACCCTCACTCCAAACACTGGCACCTGCTCGACTATGTCATAGTTCGAGCGAGGATCGCAAGGACGTGCGCATCACCCACGCCATGACAGGAGCTGACGACTGCTGGACGGACCACCACCTAATCCAATCCGTTATCAACATTAATATAGCCCCAAAGTGACGACGGCAATAGAAGCAATGCCGCAGAAAAATCAACACTCAAAGACCCAACTAAGAGAACCCTATACAGCCAGCGCCTCACTGCCAACCTGCCGACCCTCGGGGGACCCCGAGACGCAGAGTGCCCACAGTGCTTAGTCTGCCCTCCAGGCCATCATAACTGGTGCCTGTGAAGAGACACTCAGTCACTCAACCAGGAAACACCAGGACTGGTTTGATGAGAATGACCAGGAGATCCAGGAGCTAATAAACCGTAAGCACAGGGCATTTCCAAACTTAAAGCAACAACCTAACTCGGGAGCAGCAAAGCAGCTCTACAGACGGCTGAAGGCCGAGGTCCAACAAAAAACCTGCGATCTAAAGAATAGATGGTAGATGGAGACAGTACAGGAGATTCAGCAGCTGGCCGACAGCCATGATGTGCGAGGATTCTTCACCGCAGTCAAGTCCACCTATGGCCCAAACACACAAGATCCCACCCCACTGCTGACCGGTGTCATCAAACACACCGAGGCACTGTTGGAAGGAGCACTTCGAAGATCTCCTTAATCGAGACTCTGCCTTTGACACGAGTGTCCTCGACTCCATCCCGCAACATGCTACCCACCACCATCTCAGCAAAACCCCAGCCCTGCACGAGGTAGAAAAGGCCATCCATCAGCTCAAGAATAACAAGGCAACGGGAGCAGATGGAATCCCCGCTGAGGCACTAAAGTATGGCGGAGAGGCACTATTGGCTCGAATACATGACCTCATCTCTGTCATCTGGAAGAAGGAGTGCATGCCTGGAGATCTCAGAGATGCCGTAATCATGACCATCTTTAAAAAGGGGGACAAGTCTGACTGTGGCAACTAAGAGGAATCTCCCTGTTGTCGGCCACTGGGAAAGTTACCGCTAGAATCCTCCTCAACTGTCTTCTCCCTGTGATTGAGGAGCTCCTCCCGGAGTCACAGTGCAGATTCCGTCTGCTACGGGGTACGATGGACATGATCTTCATGGCGTGACAATTGCAAGAGAAATGCAAGGAACAGCACCAAACTTGAACATGGCCTTCTTTGACTTCACAAAGGCCTTTGACACTGTTAACCGCGAGAGACTATGAAACGTCCTCCTCTGTTTCGGCTGCCCCAAAAGTTTGTCACCATCCTCCGCCTGCTTCATAACGACATGCAGGCCGTGATCCTGACCAACGAATCCACCACAGACCCTATCCACGTCCGGACCGGGGTCAAGCAAGGCTGCATCATTGCGGCAACCCTCTTCTCAATCTTCCTCACTGCCATGCTCCACCTCACACTCAACAAGCTCCCCGCTGGAGTGGAACTAAACTACAGAACCAGTGGGAACCTGTTCAACCTTCGTCGCCTCCAGGCTAGATCCAAGCCCTTCCCATCCTCTGTCGTCGAACTACAGTACGCAGACGATGCCTGCGGATGTTTAGTGTAAGGCCCATGCCTTCAGCCTTACACTAAACATCCGTAAGACAAAGGTCCTCCACCAACCTGACCCCGCCACACAGCACTGTCCCCCGGTCATCAAAATCCACGGCGTGGCCCTGGACAACGTGGACCACTTTCCATGCCTCGGGAGTCTACTATCAGCAAGGACAGACATCGACGACGAGGTCCAACACCGCTTCCAGTGCGCCAGCAAAGTCTTCGGTCAGGTGAGGAAGAGAGTGTTCGAGGATCAGGCACCAAACTTATGTGCTACAGGGTTATAGTGATACCTGCCCTCCTGTATGGCTCAGAGGCGTGAACCATATACAGCAGACACCTCAAATCGCTGGAGAAATACCACCGATATCTCCGCAAGATCCTTCAAATCTCCTGGAAGGACAGACGTACCAACGTCAGTGTTCTCGATCAGGCCAACATCCCCAGCATCGAAGCACTGACCACACTCAACCTGCTCCATTGGACGGGCCACATTGTCCGCATGCCTCCCAAAATATACGCTCTACTCAGAATTCCTACACGGCAAGCGAGCCCCCGGTGGGCAGAGGAAACGTTTCAAGGACACCCGCAAAGCCTCCTTGATAAAGTGCAACATCCCCACCGAAACCTGGGAATCCCTGGCCAAAGTCCATCCTAAGTGGAGGAAGAGCATCCGGGAGAGCGCTGAGCACCTCAAGTCTCGTCACCGAGAGCATACAGAAAACAAGCGCAGGCAGCAGAAGGAGCGTGCAGCAAACTAGACTTCAATGACTGTCTGTCCCACCTGTGACAGAGACTGTAATTCCCGTATTGGACTGTACAGTCACCTGAGAACTCACTTTGGGAGTGGAAGCAAATCTTCCTCGATTTCGAGGGACTGCCTATGATGATGACGGTACATTCCAATGATTTATTGAAAGGAGACTACATAAAATCAGAACTGAAATGGCTTTCTCTCTCAAAACCTCATGATTAATACTAGTATAGTGTACATTATAGTACTCATTGTTGAAAAACATATATATAATTTATTTTACACACAACCATACATTACAAAGTATACTATGGCTACAAATTTAACATGCAAATGCTCTAAATTATCATTTTATAAGTAATGATTGAAATGGTTTCTGCTACATTCTGCAGTTCTTTTTTCATAGACTACTTGTGGGGATTCATGTTAATAGCAGGAATCTGGTCATAAGATAGAGATTGTAGGGATAAAATTAAATATCACATTAACTATATGTTTGGTCTCCCATGGATTTGGTCCAGGAATCCAACGCAATATTTTTCCCCGTGATGGGATTAATGCACTCACTTCTTATAGAATAGTCACAGAAGGAGGCGATTTTACCCAGAGTCTGTGCCGACTCTTTCGAAGAACAATCCAGTAAGCCACGCCCGCTGGCTCTTTCCGAAGATCCCTGCAATTTTTTCTCACTGAAGTATTGATCCAATTCCATTTTGAAAGCTATTATTGAATCTGTATCCACCACCCTATCAGACAGTGCATTCCAAATCATAACTAATTGTTACATTAAAAAGTTTTTCTCATATTGCCTCTGGTTCTTTTACCAATCACCTTAAATCTGAGCCATCTGGTTAATGACCCTTCAGCCACTGGAAACAGTCTCACTTTATTCAGTCTATCTACACATTTCTATTAAATCTCCTCTTAGCTTTCTCTGCTCTAAGGAGAACAACCCCAGCTTCTCCAGTCTACCCACGTAATGTGGGATAAGTTTGTTCTACATTTTTAGATCACTCACAATCCTCAAATGAGATGTTGGCTTTTCTCAGCTTCACTAGTTCAAAATGTGAGAAAATGTCTAGCTGACATTTAGATCTAGAAAGAATCTACACCTTTTCAACGCCTTTTGCATAGTTTAATGTCCTTTTTATCTTTCACAGCAGACATGCTTTTTCATAAACATTTTTAAAAATAAATTTCTAATGCTGAAAGTAGACAATTTTAGATTTTATAATTTCAATTTGTACTGGAGAGATTTTGTTCCATTACTAAAATCAAACTTGTAAAAACTTCACTAATTTATACTTACCTAAAAGGTAGCCCCAATTTTCTACCCTATCTGAAACCGTGACTCATGCTGCAGTACCAAGTGCATAATCTGCACGGCCTGAACCTAAGCAGTGAATGTTACTGTAATGGTACTCAACCATTGGGAGGGCGAATCAGAGCAGATCCTGATCCTGAATTCATCCAATGAGACAAGCAAAAATGCTTCTGCTTTTGCCCGCATAGCTGTGTGTTTCCCAGCCCGCCAATTCATGAAAGAGGAGACCGTGAGAGAATGAGATGTGGAGAACAAAAAAGAGCATCAAGAGGAGGACAGCAGGATGGGAAATTGGGAAGCAAAAAAGAATGAGAAGTGATGGAAAAGAGTGAGTGATAGAAAGAACTGAAGCAGAGCAAGAGTATAAGTGGAGGAGGAGACACATAGGTGGCATTGATAACCGAGACAAAAGGGGCAGAAATAGAAATGACAAAAACAGAAATGAGGAAAAAGCAAACAGAACTGGAAAAGGAAATAAAAATAAATAAGCGAAGGAACAAGAGAGATTTAGCAGTACCAATATCCCTAGAATTGCATAGGAGGCTGAGTACCTTTTGTTGAGGATCAGCCCATAAAGGTTTCAGGACTGCTAAATTTAGATTGAGTTTTATTAGATTTGCTTTTCGCGATGTTTATTATTCAGGATGGAAAAGGTGCTCGAGTAAGGTGTAAACAAAGGAGAGTTTTAAAATATAGATTTTAAACTTGCTCCAAATTTCAGGATTTTGCTCCAACTAGATAGAGTGTGCCAAACTCTCTTTTCCACTAGCCAATGCTTTGGTTTCTCACCAATGCTGCAGATTATGTTGGGTTCCCAGCCGAGTCTGCTCCAAACCCTTTCCGAATGTTCCTGGTCTACCCCTTAGCCCCAGTGGTGGAGCCAGTGGGGATTTGCAGAGCGTCATGATCCCCTCCCTTCAATTTAGGCCGATTTTGTATGTCAGGACTCAGCCAAAACTGGCTTCAGATAATTTATTCACATAACTTAAAAATTCCTATTGTGTTGCCGTTTTAAGTCGGGCTCAAATGGCAAGGCAGCTTTGGAGGACGTCGTGCTATATGATGTTGGCCTAATCTGGACTTCGACTCCCCCAATCCTTCAACCTTAGCTCTTGAGGCCTATCTAATCTCTCAACCACCTATGTTGTTGCACCTTTCCAACAGCCTTTCCCCATCTTAAACTCCAATCTAGTATGTGTTGGCCTCCACTTTATTGCCTACCTTAGTCCATATAAGATATATGATAGATGCAGAGAAACATAGAAAATAGGTGCAGGAGTAGGCCATTCGGCCCTTCTAGCCTGCACCGCCATTCAATGAGTTCATGGCTGAACATGCAACTTCAGTACCCCATTCCTGCTTTCTCGCCATACCCCTTGATCCCCCTAGTAGTAAGGACTACATCTAACTCCTTTTTGAATATATTTAGTGAATTGGCCTCAACAACTTTCTATGGTAGAGAATTCCACAGGTTCACCACTCTCTGGGTGAAGAAGTTTCTCCTCATCTCGGTCCTAAATGGCTTACCCCTTACCTTAGACTGTGACCCCTGGACTTCAGAGTACATCGGTAAAGATACTTGTGCAAGAGTCACACAGTGACATACAGAAGAGATAGGAGACAGAGGGGAGGGGAGACATACAGAAAAAAATTTGGACAGATTTTTAAAAGCATTACAGAGAAGTAGCAAGCCAAAAAGAGCTCCAGAGAACAATTGAGAAGCCAAGCCTCAAAGAGGTAAATGCATGGATTAAACTCTTGCCGATAATGGGGAGTGGTGGCGCAAATGCAGGTGATGATTTGAAGATGAAACGCAGGTGTTTTGATGATGCAATAGGTATCAATAAAGAAACTCAGCTCAGGATCAAGCAATACGCAAGATTCCATGTTACCAGATTTAGCCCAAAATGGCAATCGAGAAAGTTTATTAAGTTAAGAGAAGAGGTCTAATTTTGTGGCAAATTGGATGTTTGCTTATATACATCGACAGATAATCAACAACAACTTGTATTTAGAGAACACCTTTAACACAGTAAAACATCCCAGGCGCTTCACAGGAGCGTCAAAAAAAATGTGACCAAGCCACAAAGAAACATTAGGGAAGGAATTCCAGAGCTTGGCAACAACAATTTGTATTTATATAGTGCCTTTAACGTATTGAAACGTCCCAAGGCATTTCACAGGAGTATTACGAGATGAAAAATTTGACACCGAGCCGTATAAGTAAAAGTTAGTGCAGGTGATCAAAAGCTTGGTCAAAAGGAGTGTCTTGAAGGAAGAGAGGTAGAGAGGAGGAGAGGTTTAGGCAGGGAGTTCCAGAGCTTGGGGCCTAGGCAACAGAAGGCACGGCAACGAATGGTTGAGCGATTATAATCAGGGATGCTCAAAAGGGCAGAATTAGAGGAGCACAGATATCTCGGGTGGGGGGGGGGGGGGGGAGGTGAGGGCTGGAGGAGATTACAGAGATATGGAGGGGCGAGGCCATGAAGGGATTTGAAAATAAGTTGAGAATTTTGAAATCGAGGCATTGCTTAAACGGAAGCCAATGTAGGTCAGCGAGCACAGGGGTAATAGGTGAGCGGGACTTTGTGCAAGTTAGGACATGGGCAACCGAGTTTTGGATCATCTCTAGTTTATGTCGGGTAGAATGTGAGAGGCCAGCCAGGAGTGCGTTGGAATTGTCAAGTCTAAAGGTAACAAAGTCATGGATGAGGGCTTAAGCAGCAGATAAGCTGCGGCAAGGGCGGAAACGGGCGATGTTATGGAGGTGGAAATAGGCATTCTTAGTTATGGCACCTGAGGGCACATTTACCAATGGTGGAGCGATTAAAATCATGGATGCTCAAGAGGCCAGAATTAGAGGAATGCAATATCTCGGAGTGTTGTGGGACTTAAGGAAATTAGAGATAGGGAAGAGCTTGACCACGGAGGGATTTGAAAACAAGGATGACAATATTAAAATCGAGAAGTTGATCAGTCGGGCGGGAGCCAATATAGGTCAATGAGCACAGGGGTAATGGGTGAACGGGACTGGGTGTAAGTTAGTACATGGGCGGCAGAGTTTATGGATGATCCTGAAATTTACGGAGGGTAAAACATGGGAGGCCAGGCGTGAATAGTCAAGTCTAGAGATAACAAAGGCATGGATGAGGGTTTTAGCAGAAGATGAAACATAGAAATATAGAAAATAGGTGCAGGAGTAGGCCATTTGGCCCTTCGAGCCTGCACCACCATTCAATATCATGGCTGATCATGCAACTTTGTACCCCATTCCTGCTTTCTCTCCATACCCCTTGATCCCATTAGCTGTAAGGGCCACATCTAACTCCCTTTTGAATATATCTAACGAACTGGCCTCAACAACTTTCTATGGTAGAGAATTCCACAGGTTCACAATTCTCTGAATGAAGAAGTTTCTCCTCATCTCGGTCCTAAATGGCTTACCCCTTACCCTTAGACTGTGACCCCTGGTTCTGGACTTCCCCAACATCGGGAACATTCTTCCTGCATCTAACCTGTCCAATCCTGTCAGAATTTTATGTTTCTATGAGATCCCCTTTCATTCTTCTAAATTCCAGTGAATATAAGCCTAGTCGATCCAGGCTTTCTTCATATGTCAGTCCTGTCATCTCAGGAATCAGTCTGGTGAACCTTCGCTGCACTCCCTCAATAAGAATGTCCTTCCTCAGATTAGGAGACCAAAACTGTACACAATATTCAAGGTGTGGCCTTACCAAGGCCCTGTACAACTGCAATAAGACCTCCCTGCTCCTATACTCAAATCTTCTCGCTATGATGGCCAACATGCCATTTGCCTTCTTCACCGCCTGCTGTACCTGCATGCCAACTTTCAATGACTGATGTACCATGACACCCAGGTCTCGATGCACCTCCCCTTTTCCTAATCTGTCACCATTCAGATAATATTCCGCCTTCCTGTTTTTGACACCAAAGTGGATAACCTTACATTTATCTACATTATACTGCATCTTCCATGCACTTGCCCACTCACCTAACCTGTCCAAGTCACCCTGCAGCCTCTTAGCATCCTCCTCACAGCTCACACTGCCACCCAGCTTAGTGTCATTTGCAAATTTGGAGATATTACATTCAATTCCTTCATCCAAATCATTAATGTATTTTGTAAATAGCTGGGGCCCCAGCACTGAACCTTGCGGTATCCCACGAGTCACTGCCTGCCATTCTGAAAAGGACCCGTTTATTCCTACTCTTTGCTTCCTGTCTGCCAACCAGTTCTCTATCCACATTAATACATTATCCCCAATACCATGCGCTTTAATTTTGCACACGAATTTCTTGTTTGGGACCTTGTCAAAAGCCTTTTGAAAGTCCAAATACACCACATCCACTGGTTCTCCCTTGTCCACTCTACTAGTTACATCCTCAAAAAATTCTAGATTTGTCAATCATGATTTCCCTTTCAAATCCATGCTGACTTGGACCGATCCTGTCACTACTTTCCAAATGCACTGCTATTACATCTTTAATAATTGATTCCAACATTTTCCTCACCACCGATGTCAGGCTAACCGGTCTATAATTCCCTATTTTCTCTCTCCCTCCTTTTTTAAAAAGTAGTGTTACATTAGCTACCCTCCAATCCATAGGAACTGATCCAGAGTCTATAGAATGTTGGAAAATGACCACCAATGCATCCACTATTTCTAGGGCCACTTCCTTAAGTATTCTGGGATGCAGGCTATCAGGCCCTCGGGACTTATCAGCCCTCAATCCCATCAATTTCCCTAACACAATTTCCTGACTAATAAGGATTTCCTTCAGTTCCTCCTTCTTGCTGGACCCTCGGTCCCTTAGTATTTCCGAAAGATTATGTGTGTCTGCCTTCGTGAAGATAGAACCAAAGTATTTGTTCAATTGGTCTGCCATTTCTTTGTTCCCCATTATAAATGAGCCGAGGCAAGGGCAGAGTCAGGCGATATAACGGAGGTGGAAATTAGCGATCTTGGTGATGGCGCAGATATGTGGTCGGAAGCTCACTTCAAGGTCAAATATGACACCAAGGTTGTGAAAGGTCTCGTTCAGTCACAGATAGATGCTAGGGAGAAGGATGGAGTTGGTGGCTAGGGAATTAAGTTTATCGTAGGGACCAAAGAAAATGGCTTTGGCCTTCCCAATATTTAATTGAAGGAAATTTCTGCTCATTCAGTACTGACAGTCTGACAATATAGAGACAATACTAAATGCTTTAGACTTCAGTCTTCACAACTATTATGGGATTTGTTAATTGTCCTTACATTCGGGGCAAACAGAAACCTTTATTCAACTTATTCATCATCAACAATTTCATTCTAGGTCATTTGGGCCACTATCTCCAGTTGCTGTCATTAGTCCTGATGTGCAGACTGTACTGTAGTAATTGATATCAAATTAGCGATGTTCAAAGGCTAAGAAACTGGACTGAATCTTATGTGTTAACTATCCAATTCTATAAAGTAACGCCCTCAGGTCATCAGCTTAATTAAAATTGAGACTGATGTCATTTAATTTGTGACAGGTTGGTACATGAAGATTCATGTCCCCATTATTATTACAGCAGTCTCTTTGAATAAAGTCAAGGACAGCTTTGTCAATAGAACATGACAAGAGTCAAAAACTACTGTAAAATTGAGTGCAAGATTATTGCAAACAACATGTTACACAACCTTTAAACTGTGAAGATAAACAGGTGCTCTTTCTCATAATTCCATTATGCAAGTGTAGATTTGTAAAGTAAAAGAATATTTGACATTTATGCATATTGTTAGCACTAGCCCTTACTAATACATTATTAATGGGATTTAGAGAGTAAAAGATTACCAAATATTTATGATGGTACAGTGGTGACTGCAGCAGTTTGAAATGCAGCATCAACCCATTGTGCATTGCAATGGAGATGTCACGAAAGAATGGATGTGTGGCAAAGTGATACATGAAATACAAAGCAGGGGAGAAAACATTTGGAATAAATATAGAAATGTAAATGGTTCCAAAATATAATCCACGAACGCACATTTAAAATCTTTCAACCTGCAACTTAAAAATAATGATACTTAACTCAAAACTCAAATCTAAAAGTGTTGGAATTAAACAATTTTTGTGAGAAGATTGTATGCTTCAAATTTGATGTTGTATTTATATGCAGATCAACTACTGGGTCTTGCTAATAGTCAGAATGTGAAAAGATTAAGCACTGCACTGCATATCATTGTATTCCAAAGATAAGAATCCCTTTATAAAAGAACATTTAATTGTCATAGAAAATTGAACTGGTTCAAAGATTCTTCAATAATAATTCACTCAGATAGTCCATGATAAATGTCAACAATAATAATAGAGAAGAGTCGCTGTACAAATATATCCTATGGTTAAGATTAAAAATGGTCTTAAATAGGAAGGAAATTTTAGTTTTGGCAGCCTAAAATTGTACATTTAGAAAAATCACATTGCATGATGTTCAAAGATACTGGATAATATTAGATGAGGTGCTTGATTTTCAGTTGATGTCATCACCTTCCTCAAAAAAAAATATCTGTAACTTCTCTGACCTCTTGTACTATTGTCTCCTCTCCAATCTAACCTTACATAGAAGTAAATAGAAATTGTAATATACAAATGGGTCTTTTGGCCCAACCAATCTGTGTTGATGTTTATCCTCCACCTGAGCAGTAGTCCCAATTCCAATGCCCTTCTTCTCTAAAGTTCTAGAATGCATCATTGCCACCCAGTTTTGTGTCCACCTCTTCCACCACTTTCAAGTCTCTCCAGTCTGCTTTACGTGTTGACTACAGGACTAAAACATAAACAGTTGTCCTATATGATCCTGAGCTGAGCTTCAAATCACACAGCCAAACCGTCACTAACATCTTACTGCCACCTCAAACAATGCCTGCCTTAAACTCTACTTCATCCCAATGCCACTGAAACATCATCCATGCCTTTGTCACTTCAAGGCTTGGTTGCTGCAATGCTTTCCTCAAAAGCCTTTCCAACTGCACCCTGAACAAACTCCAACTCATCTAGAACTCAGCAATTTACATCCTATCTCACCCAAAGTCCTCCAGCGCCAATTCTCCCAGCCCATCTGACTTTCCTCCACACAGGCGATTTCACCTACCGAGGCAGGATCAGTGTGGCCGAGGTGGGTGGCGAACTGCAACCCCGCTCCTGGCTCCATGCTGGCTTCCCCCATGACTTTTCCCTGATGGGGCTTGGTTAAGCCCGCCTTGCAAGGTTTCCGGCCAATTAAAAGAAAGCAGGTCTGTTGATGATGCGTCATCAACCGGTTTCCTTAAAAGGGACCATGTCCACATTGTTTTTGATAGTTGTGCTGTCGGTGTTCTGCAGCATTGAGGTGCTGCAAACATTGACAAGTACTGTACCCAGGCTCTCCACTGACTCCCTCCATATGATGTCGTCAGGAGGACCTGGCTGCAGTGGCACCAATCTTTCAATGATCTCAGTAGATCACGAAAGGTTACTGCAAAGCCACACTCAATCTCATCCTGCTTTGCCACTCATCACATCCCCATCACTCTGCCTTCCCTACCCTACTCCTACACATCCTTACTCACACCAACTTATCTTGTACCTCCACCCATTCCTCTCTCTCTATCTACATTATCACATCCCCATTTCACTAGCCACACCTCACATTCACCCTAATCCTTGTCCAATCATATCAACCAACAACACACAAGGGTAGGCTCCTTTGGAAGTGGCTTTGTGAGTTGTAGTGAATGGTGAGACATAATGGTACCCCCTGCAATGGTGATGAGTGTGAAAGGAATGGCTTGGGAATTGTAGGGATGCTTTATGTAACTGGTGTGGGGTAGTGCTAACCTGGCGCATCACATGGCAGTCAGGGTATACAGCATCAAGTGAAGTAAATCTGGCCATGGTGAGGCCATCCCTTTCTTCCCGGGCAGCAATGTGATCATGTGCTGATGCCCTGTGGTCTTATGCAGCATCAGGTGATTGCGGAGAAGGTTGGTGTTGTTGTTGGTGATGCTGGTGTGCCTAGTGATGTCGGGGCTGATCGCGGTGGGATTCTGAGGACTGAGATTTTTTTCAAGGGCATCAATGCTGCTGGAATAGATGCCAGCTGAAGTTAGTATGATAGAAGCAATCTGTCAATGGCGAGAGAGGTTGCTCCAAGGAGGTAAAGTGGATAGAGAATTTACTCCAAACACTTCCAACTTTCCTAAAGCTGAAAAGTGTATTCCAAATCCTGAAGGCTCCAACTTCTAATGTTGGAAAGTGAACATGTGTAAAATGGTAGCTTTAATACCACTTTTGCAGCTGTCACCTATTCATAGGAATGATGAGTCATTGAAAACCCAACCTACTTACTTATCCCCAAGCACTGTGAAACTCATCAAAAAGCTGGAAAAATGGTAAGTAGATGGTAAACTGCTATTTAAGTACCTTTTAACAATCTCTTAACTATTTCAATTGGCTTGCCCGCTGCTTGGAGTCGGGTCTGTAAAGCGCAGGCAGACCCAGCACTTGGAAAACTGACACGGAGGCGGGTTCACAGTGGGATACCACCCCGCTGTCAATCTTTTATATTTTGACAGTGGACCCACCTCTGAACCTGCCCTCTGAGCGCCAGCAAAATCCAGGCCACTGTGTCCAGGTAATCGAATCTGTCCAGGCACAGGAACAAGAAAATCTTCCCCACTTTGTTCTGCAATCATGTGGCAAACAAAAACAACCTACCAAAACTCGTCTTAAAGACATCCAAATTTGAATATTAGTCAAGGCTGTGTTTTAAAGCTGGGCCACCTGAATTGGAGACAAAATCACTGCCTCAGCCACTAACCTGGAGCATCTTAAAAACATAATCCTAACATGTATTTATGAGCTGAGCCACAATGGTGGGGAAACAGGTTCAATTTAACTTCTTAGTATTGTGCTCCTAACACAGATGACACTGCACACAGGGAGGTTAAAGTAACAGTGACCTCGGTCTTTATTAAGACACTCCGGAGAGGGGAACAGGCCTTAGAGGCCGGCTTATATACAGTGCTCCCAAGGGATGCTGGGATCCCTTGGGACTTTAGAGGATGCGCTTCCTGGTGGTGGAACATGGGAGTGCATGCTTTACAGATGCACATCACACCTCCCAAAGTCAAAGTAAAACTATTTACAAGGTGAGGTGGTCGGGAGCCTTTCTTTCCCTGGTGGACCGCCTCGGTACAAATGTCTGTTCTGGTTTGTTGGCTGTGCCCTCGCTGGGCTGGCGTGTTGTTGGCCCTGCAGGGCTGCTGGGTGAGCCTGGCCTTGCTGGGCTTGGATGGGTTCGATTTCCTGGTCCGGGGTGGTGTCGTTGATCCTTTGGGTGTGTGTTGTGGGCTCGAAAAAGGTGATGTCTGCTGTGGGTTATTCAGGGCAGTCTGTGAACCGCAGCCTCGCTTGGTCCAGGTGCTTTCTGCAAATTTGTCCATTGTCCAGTTTGACTACAAACACCCTACTCCCTTCTTTAGCTATCACCGTGCCCGCGATCCACTTGGGACCATGTCCATAGTTTAGCACATACACAGGGTCATTCAGATCAATTTCCCGTGACACAGTGGCGCGACCATCGTTTACATTTTGTTGCTGCCGCCTGCTCTCTACCTGATCATGCAGGTTGGGGTGAACCAGCGAGAGTCTGGTTTTAAATGTCTCTTTCATGAGCAGCTCAGCCGGAGGCACCCCTGTGAGCGAGTGGGGTCTCGTACAGCAGCTGAGCAGTACTTAGGACAGGCAGGTTTGGAGTGAGCTTTCTGTGACTTGTTTAAGGCTCTGTTTGATTGTTTGTATTGCCCGCTCTGCCTGCCCATTGGAGGCTGGTTTAAATAGGGCCAAGGTCACATGTTTGATCCCATTGCGGGTCATGAATTCTTTAAATTCGGCACTGGTGAAACATGGTCCGTTGTCACTGACCAGTATGTCAGGCAGGCCGTGGGTGGCAAACATGGCCCTCAGGCTTTCAATGGTGGCAGTGGCGGTGCTTCCTGACATTATTTCGCATTCAATCCATTTTGAAAAAGCATCCACCACCACCAGGAACATTTTACCGAGAAACAGGCCTGCATAATCGACATGGATCCTCGACGATGGTTTGGAGGGCCAGGACCACAAACTTAGTGGTGCCTCTCTGGGCACGTTGCTCAACTGAGCACACACGCTGCATTGCCGTACACAGGACTCTAAGTCAGAGTCGATACCGGGCCACCACACATGGGATCTGGCTATCGCTTTCATCATTACTAAACCCGGGTGTGTGCTGTGGAGATCCGAGATGAACGTCTCCCTGCCCTTTTTGGGTAGCACTATGCGGTTACCTCACAATAGGCAGTCTGTCTGAATGGACAGCTCGTACTTTCGCTGTTGGAATGGCTTGATTAAGTCTTGCATTTCAACGGGGATGCTGGCCCAGCTCCCACGCAGTACACAGTTTTTTTACTAGGAACAGCAGAGGATCTTGGCTGGTCCAAGTCCTAATCTGGCGGGCCATGACGGGTAATTTATCATTTTCAAATGCTTCCATGACCAACAAGTCTGCGGGCTGCGCCATTTCCACCCCCGTGGTGGGCAATGGTAGCCGACTGAGAGCATCGGCACAGTTCTCGGTGCCTGGCCTGTGGCGGATGGTATAGTTATACGCTGATAGCGCGAGTGCCCACCTTTGTATGCAGGCTGAGGCATTAGTATTTATCCCCTTGTTTTCAGCGAACAGTGATATGAGGGGCTTGTGATCGGTTTCCAGCTCAAATTTGAGGGCAAACAGGTATTGATGCATTTTCTTTACCCCGAACACACAGGCTAATGCCTCTTTCTCAATCATGCTGTAGGCCCTCTCGGCCTTAGACAAGCTCCTGGAGACATAGGTGACAGGTTGCAACTTCCCCACAACGTTAGCTTGTTGTAATACACACCCGACTCCATACAACGACGCATCACATGCTAGCACAAGTCTTTGACACCGGTTATACAATACAAGCAGCTTGTTGGAGCATAAAATGTTTCTGGCTTTCTCAAAAGCAATTGCTTGGTTTTTTCCCCATACCCAGTTCTCACCTTTACGCAATAACACATGGTGGGGGCTCTAAGAGAGTGCTTAACCCCGATAGGAAGTTACCAAAATAGTTTTGGAGTCCCAGGAATGACCGCAGCTCCGTGACGTTCTGTGGCCTGGGCGCGTTCCTGATAGCCTCTGTCTTGGCGTCTGTGGGCCAAATGCCATCCGCCGTGATCTTTCTCTCCAAAAACTCAATTTCTGTTGCCATGAAGATGCATTTCGACCTCTTCAGCCGCAGCCCTACGCGATCCAGTCACTGGAGGACCTCCTCCAGGTTTTGTAGGTGCTCGACGGTGTCCCAACCCGTGACCAATATGTGTCCCTGAAAAACCACCATGCGTGGTACCGACTTGAGTAGGCTCTCCATGTTTCTCTGGAAGATCGCTGTAGCTGACCGAATTCCAAATGGGCATCTGTTGTAGACAAACAGTCCCTTATGCGTGTTGATGCAGGTGAGGCCCTTCGAGGACACCTCCAGCTCTTGCGTCAGGTAGGTCGAAGTCAAGTCGAGCTTGGTGAACGTCTTGCCTCCTGCCAGCGTCGCAAATAGGTCGTCCGCCTTAGGTAGCGGGTATTGGTCCTGTAGCGAGAAACGATTAATAGTTACTTTATAATCGCCGCAAATCCTCACCGTGCCATCACTTTTGAGTACTGGAACAATCGGGCTGGACCACTTGCTGAATTCCACTGGGGAGATGATGCCCTCGCGTTGCAACTTGTCCAGCTCGATTTCCACTCTCTCCCTCATCATGTGAGGTACCGCTCGTGCCTTGTGGCGAATGGGTCGTGCCTCTGGGACCAAGTGGATCCGCACCTTCGCCCCGGAAAAGTTTCTAATGCCTGGCTCAAAAAGGGAAGGAAATTTGTTAAGAACCTGGGTACATGAGGCCTCATCGACATGTGATAGCACTCGATGTCATCCCAGTTCCAGCGGATTTTGCCCAGCCAGCTCCTTCCAAGCAGTGCCCGGGACAATCCAGAGTGGCAGTTTGTGCACCGTGCCCTCGTAGGTGACCTAGACCCTGGCGCTGCCCAGGACAGTGATGAGCTCTTTGGTGTACGTTCTCAGTTTCGTGTGGATGGGGTCAGGGCTGGTCCGAGTGCCTTGTTGCACCACCGTCTCTCAAACATCTTTTTACTCATGATGGATTGGCTAGCGCCAGTTTCCAGTTCCATGGCTACGGCTAAGCCATTACATTTTACATTTAGCATTATAGATGGACATTTTGTCGAAAACGTGTACACCCCGTGTACTTCAGCATCTGCCTCCTCTCTGAGGCTCGAAATTGCCTTGATCCACCATGGACTGATCTTCCTCTGCCACGTGGTGGTTAGCAGGTTTTGCAGAGCTTGCAGCTCGTTGGAGGTGCCCCATTGTTCCACAGCTCTTGCAAACATACCCTTTGAAGCGGCATGAATAGGCTGAATGGAAGCCTCCACAATGCCAACATTCATCCTTTGTTGTGGACTCAGTCATGTGGGTCACCTGAGGCCTGCTGGCAGTTGCAGATTCGTGGTTTCTGCCTTGTACATTTCTGCTCGCAAACACAGTTCCAGTTAATTTATGAACATTGCTCGCACTTGTGTGCTGAGAGATTTGTTTGGTGTTATCACTGGTGGACATAAACGCCTGTGCTATCGCAATGGCCTGACCGAGGGTCGGTGTCTCTACAATCAAAAGTTTTCGTAGGATGGTCTCGTGGCCAATGCCCAGTATAAAAAAGTCTGAGCATCTGCTCCAGGTAGCCACCAAACTCACATTGTCCTGCAAGTCGCCTTAGCTCGCCACTTCCTGACCTTCAGATCGCTGGCACGTGTAGAACTGATACCTCGCCATCAGCACACTCTCCCTCGGGTTAAGATGCTCCCGAACAAGTGTACACAACTCCTCATACAACTTATCTGTGGGTTTCACCATACTGTGAGGAGGACCGCTCTCCTTTTTGCAGCGCTTCCTTCTCCGTCCAGCTCGTTGGCTACAAAGTACTGGTCTAGCCGTTCGACATCGGCTTCCCAGTCCTCACCCTCCGAGAACTTCTCCAGGATGCCCACAGTTTGCTGCATCTTTGCGTTCGATTCGTATACTCGTCGCCAGTTATTGTGTTTCTAACACAGATGAGATTGCACAGAGGGAGGTTAAAGTAACAGTGACCTCAGTCTTTATTAAGACACACCAGAGAGAACAGGCCTCAGGGGCCGGCTTATATACAGTACTTCAGGGGATGCACTCCCTGGTGGCGGAACATGAGAGTGCATGCTTTACAGATACACAACACTTAAGATGTTTCAATTTTTCAATTCCAACATTTGAGGATGGATACGGAAATTACCTGATTCCTGTAATGATTATCAGAACATAACACTCAGAAATTACATGCCAGTGCTAGATGATGCTTTCACCCGTCATCCTAACTTTAACTCAGATGTACAATAATATATTATTTCTGCAGCATACCGCTCCCAATCAGCAGTCATTTAAAACATTTTATGTAATTCGACTAGTATACAGTTGAATCAGCGCTAAGCCTATTGCTGTAGTCACAAGAGTGCTTTCTGGCACTGGCATGTCATAACTCATAATAGAAATATGAACCAAAGGAAAATTGCACTTAAGCCTCCTTATTTATTGAAGTACAATATAAGATTATCATGGATCAGTTTTTTTTTCAATACTTGTTTTACTAACTTTAGTTCAGGAGGCAGTCACACCCTTAAGGTTCAAGCGTACTTTAGAGTTAATCAATGGTCAGACAGGAGGGTGTGACTGCGAGACAGGAATGTATAGGGACCCAGGACGCAGTGATGGAGGAGCCTCAGCCCTTGACCCTGTCCAACAGGTACAAGGTACTTGTTCCCTGTATGGATGAGGAAAAGGGCTGCTGGGAGGATGGGCAAACTGACCATGGCACCATGGTACAGGGGGCCATCCAAGTGGGGGGAGAAGGAAGGAATGTGGTAGTGGTAGGGGACACTACAGTCAGGGGATATTGTTCTCTACAGCCACGACAGGGTGTGTTGCCTGCCCGGTGCAAGGTTTAAGGATATCTCCTCGAGGCTGGAGAGAAATTTGGAGGGGGGGGGGGGGGGGACGGGGGATGATCCAGTTGTCATGGTACATGTAAGAACCAATGACATAGGTAGAACTAAGAATGAGGTTCTGCTAATGGAGTTTGAGGAGCTAGGGACTAAATTAACAGAACCTCAAGGGTAATAATCTCTGGATTACTACCCAAGCCACCCGCAAATTGGCATAGGGTCAAGCAGATCAGAGAGTTAAATGCGAGGCTCAAAGAGTGGTGTGGGATAAAGGGGTTTCAATTCATGGGACCCTGGCATCAGCACTGGGGAATGAGGGAGCTGTTCCGTCGGGATGGGCTCCACTTAAACCGGGCTGGGACCAGCGTCCTGGCGAATCGAATAACTCGAGCTGTAGATAGGGCTTTAAACTAAAAAAAATGGGGAGGGGTGGGGTCAGGTGAGGAAAATGTAGATATCTAAAAAGAGAAAGGTCAATGCAATAGAGCAGTGTAGCAATTTGGGTAAAAATAAGCATAGTGTGACAGGAAGGGACAGAGAGTTTAATGGAAGCAGTGCAGCAGGAAATAAGGTCAAAGGAGGGAATAATGGTAAAAAATTAAATGAAAAGGCTCTTTATCTGAATGCATGGAGCATTTGTAACAAGGTAGACGAACTAGTGGCACAAATAGAGATAAATGGGTTTCATTCTAATAGCCATTACAGAGTATTAGTGTTGTACCTGCAGCAGTAAGAATACGTGGCTTGAGCAGTGGTGCAGCAGGGAGGGATTCAAATTCCTGGGGCATTGGAACCGGTTCAGGGGGAGATGGGAGGTGGGACCAGTACAAACCGGACGGTCTGCACCTGGGCAGGACTGGAACCAATGTCCTAGGGGGAGTGTTTGCTAGTGCTATTGGGGAGCAGTTAAACTAATATGGCAGGGGGATGGGAACCAACGCAGGGAGACAGAGAGAAACAAAATGGAGACAGAAGCAAAAGACAGAAAGGAGATGAGTAAAAGTGGAGGGCAGAGAAACCCAAGGCAAAAAACAAAAAGGGCCACTGTACAGCAAAATTCTAAAGGGTCAAAGTGTAATAAAAAGGCAAGCATGAAAGCTCGGTGCCTCAATGCGAGGAGTATTCGGAACCCAGGAGAGGACTCTGAGTTAGTTAGAGTGGGTGAGAGTGGAGATGAACAGGACTCCAAGAAAGAATGCAAAAGGCAGGAGGCAACAGAGCAGAGTAGCACTGGGGTAAGTGTAAACCACAAGGTGATAGGAAGGGACAATATGTATGAATATAAAGGGGCTGCAGGAGAGGTCAAAACTAAAAATCATGGTTTAAAAACTAGTATTAAAACACTCTACCGAAACGCACGCAGCATTCAAAATAAAGTAAATGAGTTGACGGCACAAATCATTACAAATGGGTATGATTTGGTGGCCATTACAAAAATGTGGTTGCGGGGGGCCAAGACTGGGAATTAAACATACAGGGGTATCTGACAATTCGGAAGGATAAACAAGAAGGGAAAGGAGGTGGGGTAGCTCTGTTAATAAAGGATGATATCAGGGCAGTTGTGAGAGACGATATTGGCTCTAATGAGCAAAATGTTGAATCATTGTGGGTGGAGATTAGAGATAGTAGGGGGAAAAGTCACTGGTGGGCGTAGTTTATAGGCCCCCAAATAATAACTTCACGGTGGGGCGGACAATAATCAAGGGAATAATAGAGGCATGTGAAAAAGGAACGGCAGTAATCATGGGGGATTTTAACCTACATATCGATTGGTCAAATCAAATCGCACCGGGTAGCCTTGAGGAAGAATTCATAGAATGCATACGGGATCGTTTCTTGGAACAGTATGTTACAGAACCTACAAGGGAGCAAGCTATCTAAGATCTGGTCCTGTGTAATGAGACAGGAATAATAAACGATCTCCCAGTAAAAGATTCTCTCGGAATGAGTGATCACAGTATGGTTGAATTTGTAATACAGATTGAGGGTGAGGAAGTAGTGTCTCAAACGAGCATACTATGCTTAAACAAAGGGGACTACAGTGGGATGAGGGCAGAGTTAGCAAAAGTAAACTGGGAACAGAGACTAAACGGTGGCACAATTGAGGAACAGTGGAGGACTTTTCAGGAGCTCTTTCATAGTGCTCAACAAAAATATATTCCAGTGAAGAAGAAGGGCGGTAAGAGAAGGGATAACCAGCCGTGAATAACCAAGGAAATAAAGGAGAGTATCAAATTAAAAACCAATGCGTATAAGGTGGCCAAGGTTAGTGAGAAACTAGAAGATTGGGAAAATTTTAAGCGACAGCAAAGAATGACTATGAAAGCAATAAAGGAAAGATAGATTACGAAAGTAAACTTGCACAAAACATAAAAACAGATAGTAAAAGCTTTTACCGATATATAAAACGGAAGAGAGTGACTAAAGTAAACGTTGGTCCCTTAGAAGATGAGAAGGGGGAATTTAATAATGGGAAATGTGGAAATGGCCGAGACCTTAAACAATTATTTTGCTTCGGTCTTCACAGTGGAAGACCGAAGCAAAATAATTGTTTAAGCTCTCGGCCTAACTCTAACGCTAACCCTAACCCAAAAACCATGCCAAAAATTGCTGGTCACGGGAATGTGGGAAGGGAGCACCTTGAGACAATCACTATCACTAGGGGGGTAAGTGCTGGACAGGCTAATGGGACTCAAGGTAGACAAGTCCCCTGGTCCTGATGAAATGCAACCCAGGGTATTAAAAGAGATGGCGGAAGTTATAGCAGATGCATTCGTTATAATCTACCAAAATTTTCTGGACTCTGGGGAGGTACCAGCGGATTGGAAAGCAGCTAATGTAACGTCTCTGTTTAAAAAAGGAGGCAGACAAAAGGCAGGTAACTATAGGCCGGTTAGTTTAACATCTGTAGTGGGGAAAATGCTTGAAGCTATCATTAAGGAAGAAATAGCGGGACATCTAGATAGGAATAGTGCAATCAAGCAGACGCAACATGGATTCATGAAGGGGAAATCATGTGTAACTAATTTACTGGAATTCTTTGAGGATATAACGAGCATGGTGGATAGAGGTGTACCAATGGATGTGGTGTATTTAGATTTCCAAAAGGCATTCGATAAGGTGCCACACAAAAGGTTACTGCAGAAGATAAAGGTACGCGGAGTCAGAGGAAATGTATTAGCATGGATCGAGAATTGGCTGGCTAACAGAAAGCAGAGAGTCGGGATAAATGGGTCCTTTTCGGGTTGGAAATCGGTGGTTAGTGGTGTGCCACAGGGATCGGTGCTGGGACCACAACTGTTTACAATATACATAGATGATCTGGAAGAGGGGACAGAGTGTAGTGCAACAAAATTTGCAGATGACACAAAGATTAGTGGGAAAGCGGATTAGTGAGGACACAGAGAGGCTGCAAAGAGATTTAGATAGGTTAAGCGAATGGGCTAAGGTTTGGCAGATGGAATACAATGTCGGAAAATGTGAGGTTATCCACCTTGGGGAAAAAACAGTAAAAGGGAATATTGTTTGAAAGGGGAGAAATTACAACATGCTGCGGTGCAGAGGGACCTGGGGGTCCTTGTGCATGAATCCCAAAAAGTTAGTTTGCAGGTGCAGCAGGTAATCAGGAAGGCGAATGGAATGTTGGCCTTCATTGCGAGAGGGATGGAGTACAAAAGCAGGGAGGTCCTGCTGCAACTGTACAGGGTACTGGTGAGGCCACACCTGGAGTACTGCGTGCAGTTTTGGTCACCTTACTTAAGGAAGGATATACTAGCTTTGGAGGGGGTACAGAGACGATTCACTAGGCTGATTCCGGAGATGAGGGGGCTACCTTATGATGATAGATTGAGTAGACTGGGTCTTTACTCATTGGAGTTCAGAAGGATGAGGGGTGATCTTATAGAAACATTTAAAATAATGAAAGGGATAGACAAGATAGAGGCAGAGAGGTTGTTTCCACTGGTCGGGGAGACTAGAACTAGGGGGCACAGCCTCAAAATACGGGGGAGCCAATTTAAAACCGAGTTGAGAAGGAATTTCTTCTCCCAGAGGGTTGTGAATCTGTGGAATTCTCTGCCCAAGGAAGCAGTTGAGACTAGCTCATTGAATGTATTCAAATCACAGATAGATAAATTTTTAACCAATAAGGTAATTAAGGCTTATGGGGAGCGGGTGGGTACATAGAGCTGAGTCCACGGCCAGATCAGCCATGATCTTATTGAATGGCGGAGCAGGCTCGAGGGGCTAGATGGCCTACTTCTGTTACTAATTCTTATGTTCTTATAACAACTTGTATTTATTTTGCGCCTTTAACGTAGTGAAGCATCCCAAGGCCCTTCATAGGAATATTGTGAGATAAAAAATTTGACACCGAGTCGCATAAGGAGAAATTAGGGCACGTGACCAAAAGCTTGGCCAAAGAGGTGGGTTTTAAGGAACGTCTTGAAGGAGGAAAGAGAGGCGGAGAGGTTTAGGCAGGGAATTCCAGAGCTTGGGGCCTCGGCAACAGAAGGCTCGGTCACCAATGGTTGAGCGATTATAATTAGAGATACTGAAGAGGGCAGAATTAGAGGAGCGCAGACATCTCAGGGGGTTGTGGGGATAGAGGAGATTATAGAGATGGGGAGGGATGAGGCCATGGAGGGATTTGTAAACAAAGATGAGAGTTTTGAAATTGAGGCATTGCTTGACCGGAAGCCAATGTGGGTCAGTGAGCGCAGGGGTGATGGGTGAGCAGGACATGGTGCAGGTTAGGACACGGGCAGCCGAGTTTTGAATCACCTCTAGTTTACGTAGGGCGGGGTGTGGGAGGCCGGCCGGGGGAGCGTTGGAATTGTTGAGTCTGGAGGCAACTTAGGTCTCCTAACTTGAGGAAGGACATTCTTGCTACTGAGGGAGTGCAGCGAGGGTTCACCGGACTGATTCCCGGGATGGCGGGACTGACATATCAAGAAAGAATGGATCAACTGGGCTTGTATTCACTGGAGTTCAGAAGAATGAGAGGGGATCTCATAGAAACGTTTAAAATTCTGACGGGTTTAGACAGGTTAGATGCAGGAAGAATGTTCCCAATGTTGGGGAAGTCCAGAACCAGGGGTCACAGTCTAAGGATAAGGGGTAAGCCATTTAGGACCGAGGTGAGGAGAAACTTCTTCACCCAGAGAGTGGTGAACCTGTGGCATTCTCTACCACAGAAAGTTGTTGAGGCCAATTCACTAAATATATTCAAAAAGGAGTTAGATGTAGTCCTTGCTACTAGGGGGATCAAGGGGTATGGCGAGAAAGCAGGAATGGGGTACTGAAGTTGCGTGTTCAGCCATGAACTCATTGAATGGCGGTGCAGGCTCAAAGGGCCGAATGGCCTACTCCTGCACTTATTTTCTATGTTTCTATGTAACAAAAGCAACGGGTGAACATGTATAACCCCTGCACTAATGAAATTTAAACAACCACTCTGTCTGTCTATATCTCTGTCTGTCTCTCTCTCTCGCTATATATATCTGTGTATATAAAATATGTGTCACTTCTCGCTATACTTTAACCATTATGTGGAACATTCCCCATTACAGTTTCACAGTTGAACTTCCAGTCGCTCTTACTGATTAGCAGAGCTGTGCGAGGGGCTCAGAACCAGAAGAGGTCGGTTAATGTTTACTGATCGCCCTCACCCCCCTTCCCTGAACACAGGTCAGTGGGTCACTCACAGAACCGGTCCGCTGGTGTCCTGTAGATAAGTGGCGGAAGTGTCTGTTTAGACCGAGTCGTTATCAGTACCAAGCAGCGGCACACACCCAGAACTAAACTTGCCCCCGTCAGCAATGATTGATGGGAACCACACTCAGAATGTTCACCCAGCAAATAGTTTCTAAGCGGAGAGAGTTGCCGAGCCGTGAATGCGCCCCCTCCTGTGTTTTCCATCCTGTTCCCTTCTTCGCTGTTTACCCCACACCTTACTCAGTGAGGCCGTGTTCATAGAATTCGGATCTCCGCCACGATCATCCACCGAATCTCGGCCGCAATCACTCACCAAACCTCCGCCACGTCCTTCCCACTCCCCTGCTTTACCAGGAGATCGTGGCGAGGATGTGGTGAATGTTTGTGGCGGAGGTGCAGCGAATGGGGGTACGGGGCCCAGAAGAGCCGAGGACCCAGGGGCAGCACGGGCCAGCCCACACTGCGATATGTGTGCGCACTAGGTCTGTACAGCAGAGCAGGACTCCATTCGTCCTGGCTAACCCTTGCCATTGGATAAAGGCCTAGCTCTATCAAGCCCGTGTGGTGGCTGATGTGCAACGGTCACCACACGTTAAAAAAATCCACACAGACATCTTCCACCCCTGGAGTTCAGGACTGGAATATTGGGTCCTTCATTGAAACATCTGCGAACTCATATGGAAGCAAGTCATCCTCGTTTGAGGGATCGTCAATGATGATGATTATAGAGATGTGGTTGCAAGGTGACCAAGGTTGGGAACTAAATGTTCCAGGGTACTTCACATTTCGAAAAGACAGGAAGAATGGTAATGGGCGGGGGGGGGGGGGCGGCGGGGGTAGCGCTGATAAAAAGAATGACACAAGGACAGTGCAGAGAAAGGATCTTGGCTTGGAAGATCAGGAAGTAGAATCAGTACAGGATGTAGTATATTTGGATTTTCAAAATGCATTTGATAAGGTCCCACATAAAATATTATTACACAAGATAAGGGCTGATGGGATTGGAGGTAATGTATTAAGCATGGATAGAGGATTGGTTAACGGACAGAAAAGAGTAGGGATAAACGGGTCTTTTTCAGGTTGGCAGGCTGTAACTAGTGGGGTGCCGCAGGAATCAGTGCTGGGGCCTCAGCTATTTACAATCTATATTAATGCCCTAGATGAAACATTGAAACATAGAAACATGGAAACATAGCCAATAGGTGCAGGAGTAAGCCATTCGGCCCTTCGAGCCTGCACCGCCATTCAATGAGTTCATGAAGGGACCGAGTGTAATGTATCTAAATTTTCTGATGATACAAAGCTAGGTGGGACAGTAAGCTGTGAGGAGAACACAAAGCATCTGCAAAGGGATATAGACTAAGTGAGTGGGTAGTAAGGTGGCAGATGGAGTATAATGTAGGGAAATGTGAGGTTATTCACTTTGGTAGGAAGAATAAAAAAACAAAATATTTTTTAAGTGGTGAGAAACTTTTAAATGTTGTTGTTCAGGGAGACTTGGGTGTCCTTGGGCATGAAAGTCAGAAAGCTAGCATGCAGGTACAGCAAGCAATAAGGAAGGCAAATGGCATTTTGTCCTTTATTGCAAGGGGTTAGAGTATAAGAGTAATGAAGTCTTTCTACAAATGTATAGGGCCTTGGTGAGACCACACTTGGAGTACGGTGCACAGTTTTGGTCTCCTTATCTAAGGAAGGATATACTTGCCTTGGAGGCAGTGCAACAAAGATGTACTAGATTGATTCCTATGATGAGAGATTGTGTGGAATGGGCCTATACTCTCTGGAGTTTAGAAGAATGAGAGGCGATCTCATCGAAACATACAAGATTCTGAAGGGGACTGACAGGATAGATGCTGAGAGGTTGTTTCCCCTGGCTGGAGTGTCTAGAACTAAGGGGCACAGTCTCAGGATAAGGGATAAGCCATTTAAGACAAATATATGGGGAAGTTCTTCACTCAGAGGGTTGTTAATCTTTGGAATTCTCTGCCCCAGAGGGCTGTGGATGCTGAGTCTCCGAATATATTCAAGGCTGAGATATAGATTTTTGGGGTCTAGGGGAATCAAGGGATATGGAGATTGGGCGGGAAAGTGGAGTTGAGGTCGATGATCCGCCATGATCTTATTGAGTGGCGCAGCAGGCTCAAGGGGCCGTATGGCCTACTCCTGCTCCTATTTGTTATGTTGTTATGTTACTGATATAATCAGCAGTAATGGATTTATAATTAGCAGTAATGGATTTATAATTGTATGTAAAAATTAAATATAAAAGTCTGTAATCATTAACTGTATGCAATGATAATCTGAATTATATTAGACATGTAACCCTTTACGCGAGTAAGCCGTAACCCAGACAGCCTGGCGTGAAAATGAGGGCTCTTAGTCAAACAGGGAAGCTGTTGCGTGAATTAACGAAAGTTGGATATTAGCCAACAGTAAGGATGAGGCATAGAGTGGAGGTAGCTGTGGGAACCAAGGTCAGTTGCAGCTGAAACTGTGCCGGAATGTTATGATGTCCGGCAGTGAGCTAAAACATGGGCTAGAAATTCAGTATCGCCCGCTTTGAGGCGGTAACGCTGCTGGGTCGCTACCTTTAACGTCGGGCGATGTGTACCGCCTCAAAGAGGGATATTCAGTTGTATCGCCCCAAGAGGAGAGTGGGGCTCTTAGGGAAATGTTGCACAAGCCTCTCAGGGCGCTGAAGGCCCATCATGGGGCAGTAGCGCTTCTCAACTTGAGGCACTCGGATACCAGCATCATGGCGCCTGAAAAGGAGGTGAGGTTGATCATGTGAAACATGCAAAAAAATGGAAGGGAGGCGACCAACAGCCTTCCCAGGGTAAGAGAAGCAAGTAATTGTTAAAAATTTGACTCAACACTTACCTCTTTATTCCCTGCGATATCATCCCGGGATTCACTGTGCACCATCTGCTTCCCCGTCGGGAGTGGCACCAGGCGCTACGGCAGACGAAAGCAGCCAATTTCGGAAACGCGTCACAAAGGGGGCGTTGCACACTCTGGACGTCATCAAGTCACCAGTGCCGCCGCTAAACCACCAATCAAGTTTGCAGCAGGCTGTCATAGCCCGGAGCTCGGGCAGTAGGTGTTTAGCGGCACCTTAGCACCCCTCTCTGACGCTAAACAACCAAATTTCTCCCCCATAGGACCAGTAAGGGCGCATATCTCCACAGTATGGAGACATGTTCTTTTGTGTCACCATAACTACCCCAGCTATGAGTTTTGATGGTCAAAAACAGATGGGTGACTTTAATCTACATATAGATTGGGCTAATCAAACTGGTAGCAATACGGTGGAGGAGGATTTCCTGGATTGTATTAGGGATGGTTTTCTAGACCAATATGTCGAGGAACCAACTGGAGGGCTGGCCATCCTAGACTAGGTGATGTGTAACGAGAAAAGGCTAATTAGCAATCATGTTGTGCGAGGCCCCTTGAGGAAGAGTGACCATAATATGGTAGAATTTGTTATTAAGATGGAGAGTGATTTCAGAGTTATTTCAGAGACTAGGGTCCTGATCTTAAGAAATGGTAACTTTGATGGTATGAGACATGAATTGACGAGAATAGACTGGCGAATGATACTTAAAGGGTTGACGGTAGATAGGCAATGGCAAACATTTAAAGAGCACATGGATAAACTTCAACAATTGTACGTCCCTGTCTGGAGTAAAAATAAAACGGGGAAGGTGGCTCAACCGTGGCTAACAAGGGAAATTAGAAATAGTGTTAAATCCAAGAGGCATATAAATTGGCCAGAAAAAGCAGCAAACCTGAGAACTGGGAGAAATTTAGAATTCAGCAGAGGAGGACAAAGGGTTTAATTAGGAGGGGAAAATAAGAGTATGAGAGGAAGCTTGCAGGGAACATAAAAACTGACTGCAAAAGCTTCTATAGATATGTGAAGAGAAAAAGATTAGCGAAGACAAACGTAGGTCCCTTGCAGTCAGAATCAGGTGAATTTATAATGGGGAACAAAGAAATGACAGACCAATTGAACAAATACTTTGGTTCTGTCTTCACGAAGGAAGACATAAATAACCTTCCGGAAATACTAGTGGACAGAGGGTCTAGCGAGAAGGAGGAACTGAAGGAAATCCTTATTAGTCAGGAAATTGTGTTAGGGAAATTGTAGGGATTGAAGGCCGATAAATCCCCAGGGCCTGATCGTCTGCATCCCAGAGTACTTAAGGAAGTGGCCCTAGAAATAGTGGATGCATTGGTGATCATTTTCCAACAGTCTATCGACTCTGGATCAGTTCCTATGGACTGGAAGGTAGCTAATGCAACACCACTTTTAAAAAAAAAAAAGAGGGAGAGAGAAAACGGAGAATTATAGCCTGACATCAGTAGTGGGGAAAATGTTGGAATCAATTATTAAAGATGAAATAGCAGCGCATTTGGAAAGCAGTGACAGGATCGGTCCAAGTCAGCATGGATTTATGAAAGGGAAATCATGCTCGACAAATCTTATAGAATTTTTGGAGAGTGGAAAAGGGAGAACCAGTGGATGTGGTGTATTTGGACTTTCAAAAGGCTTTTGACAAAGTAGCACACAAGAGAATGGTGTGCAAAATTAAAGCACATGGTATTGGGGGTAATGTATAGACATGGATAGAGAACTTGTTGGCAGACAGGAAGCATAATGGCAGGCAGTGAGCAGTGGTGTGCCGCAGGGCTCAGTGCTGGGACCCCAGCTATTTACAATATACATCAATGATTTAGATGAAGGAATTGAGAGTAATATCTCCAAGTTTGCAGATGACACTAAGCTGGGTGGTGGTGTGAGTTGTGAGGAGGATGCTAAGAGGCTGCAGGGTGACTTGGACAGGTTAGATGAGTGGGCAAACGCATAGCAGATGCAGTATAATGTAGATAAATGTGAGGTTATCCACTTTGGTGGCAAAAACATGAAGGCAGAATATTATCTGAATGGCGGCAGATTCGGAAAAGGGGAGGTGCAACAAGACTTGGGTGTCATGGTACATCAGTCATTGAAGGTTGGCATGCAGGTTCAGCAGGCAGTGAAGGCGGCAAATGGCATGTTGGCCTTCATAGCTAGGGGATTTGAGTATAGGAGCAGGGAAGTCTTACTGCAGTTGTACAAAACCTTGGTGAGGCCTCACCTGGAATATTGTGTTCAGTTTTGGTCTCCTAATCTGAGGAAGGACGTTCATGCTATTGAGGGAGTGCAGCGAAGTTTCACCAGACTCATTCCCAGGATGGCAGGACTGACATATGAGGAGAGACTGGATTGACTGGGCCTGTATTCACTGCAGTTTAGAAGAATGAGAGGGGATCTCATAGAAACATATAAAATTCTGACAGGACTGGACAGGTTAGATGCAGGAAGAATGTTCCCGATGTTGGGGGAAGTCCCGAACCAGGGGTCACAGTCTAAGGATAAGGGGTAAGCCATTTAGGACCGAGATGAGGAGAAACTTCTTCACTCAGAGTTGTTAACCTGTAGAATTCTCTGCCGCAGAGAATTGTTGATGCCAGTTCGTTAGATATATTCAAGAGGGAGTTGGATATGGTCCTTACGGCTAAAGGGATCAAGGGGTATGGAGAGAAAGCAGGAAAGGGGTACTGAGGTGAATGATCAGCCATGATCTTATTGAATGGTGGTGCAGGCTCGAAGGGCCGAATGGCCTACTCCTGCACCTATTTTCTATGTCTATGTTTCTATGAGGCCGTAAGACCAGAACTTGCAAAAGCAAAGATGCCATGGACATGGCACCTTCATGATTGGATTTTGGGAAATTGGCTGTAAGCCAGTGATTGATTTCGTAATATGGTTCTGAATGATAGTAAGGGTATAAGAGAAGGGGGTCTCGACAGCCACAAAATAGAAGATTTCAGGAAGAATCCAGGGGACACTTGAGAGAGAGAGAGAGAGAGAGAGAGAGACAAATGAGAGATGAGACAAGAGACACAGTGTGCAGCCTATTCACAGTCACGACTTCTACCCAGAACATAACGGGGTGATAGCATTCTCAATTATACTCTGTATGTTTTGGTCGAATACTGTCATGTATTAAGTCTTGCTTGTGCTAAATAAAGTTAAATCACTGTCATCAATACAGGTTAACTTCGAATCATTCAGAACCAGGGTTCCTCTGGCATCTTATAAATTGGCAAGCCTAAGTCAGGATGTTGATTGACAGTTGATTCTCTCAAACTATTCAGTACAGATAAGATCCTAGGACTGATGTAGTTCGCGCGACCTAGCCAGTTAAGGAAGGGAATCCTTGAGGCGTGTAGGACACTGCGACCTACCAGTAGCAATAGCGACAAATTAATAGCAGTGGCAGGTTTGACAAAATTTGAACATGCCAGGGATAAAGAGTTCAGAAAATCATTTGTAATTGATTTAGTATCATTGCTGATGAGTTCGGAAGGAGACTCATACCAGAAGGCAATAGAGTGGGTCCAGAACCAAGTGTCTCTGGGAAAGGCGAAATTAGACAATGCAGCCTATTTCTGAGCCCAGCCTGGTAAAGAGAAGAGAAACATTTAGAAGCACAAAGAACAAAAGAAGGGTAACACTTGGAAGCACAGAAAATAGTAGAGGGAAAAAAAACGCCAGCAACTAGAAACCAGGAATGGTGCTCTAAGCTGAATGCTGACCCAACTCCAGACAGGGGCTGTGGTAGCAACGCAATTAAAGGAAAAGAACAGTGAGTTAGAGCCAAAACAAGCTGCTGAGATAGCAGTTAAAAACAGCACTGAAACAGATGGTATATGCCATCAAGTAAAGTAAAACATGAGAGTTATGGAGTGAAAGGAACCTTGAATGATGCTGGAATTTCAGTTTGTGTGAAAGTGTGTGTTGAAGTTTTGAAGTTTTCCTGACTATGAATGCTTAAGAAGTTACAGTATTTATTTTGTCTGGAAGTCTGTCTTTAAAAAACTGTCTGTTAGGTTTGTTTTAGCTCCACCCATTGTTCTGTGCACAAAGCTAAAAGCCATTTAAACCTATGTAGTCTTATCTTTCATGTTGGAAGTATTAAACATTTTTAATTATATCTTTTCTACAGAGGCGTACTGTTTTAAGTTTGTTAAATGATTAATGTATGTATACATGCGAGGTACTTGAGAGATACTGGAGTCATGTTTTTGATTTTTGAACTGATTAAACCAGTATGTACAGGCTCGTGACCTGGGAATATCACGTAAAATAAATTGGCACCCTTGGAGTTCATAACCCATTACTGGGATCAATATTTCTAAGTTGCATGAATGTGGTTGATTAAGTATCTTCATTTCAATTTAAGATTATGCACCTAGAAGTGGGAAGAACTTTGCAACTTACATTTTAAGTTAAAGACGCTGGTGTGTATGTATTTTGACTGGGGCGTGCAACTGTAAATCAGGGGCTATTTGCTTAAAAAAGATAAGATTTAGCCCTGGAGTTCCAGTTGCTATGGTGCCTGGTACTTAATTTAAACTTTCCAAAGCACTTTGATTTGATTAAATGTGAAAACTCATTTTACACCAGTTTTTTTTTCTACAGTATTTTTAAACATTCATTTGGCAAATTACCTCAAGAAAAGAGAAAGATGACGTAATTTACTCGGTTTTTGTAAGCACATGCTATTTTGATTAAATACATTAGACAGATAAAATAAAGTTAATCGTGATGCTATTAATGATTTTTGCTGTTTTAATGGATTTTATAATTCCTAAGAAAATTTTGATGGTACAAAGACTTGGAAAAAGTAAATTGTCGCTTGGTTCTTTTTCGATTGGTAAAGATTTTTAGAAATTTGTGTGAAGTGACGCAATTGCATGCGTCTGACAATATTTTACTCCGCCTTCTTATAAACCTATAAAGGATTTAACCCTTTTTGCTGACAGCTTTTTAAAAAATGTAAAAGCAACAACTTTTATATTGCTAAATTTATAGAAGGAAATTATGAATTGGAAAATTAACCCTTTGGGCTCTTAAGCAGAGCCACAATGGAATACCCATTTTCTTTTTTTTATATAAATAGGTAGCCACCGCATGAATATTGATGCCGAGCAAGAGATCCAGCAGTTTTAAGAATTTTTAAAGACATCAAAAATTACATCATGGTGATGATTTGGACTTAAGATTTTGCCTTTCAGAGGCTCAGACTTAACCCATTCTTGTTATCTTGAGACAGAGTGCTTGAGTGGGGATATATGGAAGTTACTTCCAAACTAACTGCAAGCACTGCTGTCTCTAATGTAAACACTTAAGAAAACCAGCGCACATTGACAAATCTGCACTAAAAGACGCCATTGTTTTTAAATTGAAGATTTTGGAGGGAATTAAGAACACTATCAAAATCAATAATAGGGTTGCAAACAATGGCCAGGATGACACGTAACGTAATGTAACTGTCATCAATGTAACTTCACGCAAAGCGTTCATTTATGAGCTGCTGACGCAACAGTTTTGCAGTTGCGTAACTGCCATGGGGCTTCTCCCGTGGTGTGGGGGGGTGGAGGGGGGGGTGGCATGCTTCATAGCCAGGCTGATTGTCCTCCTCGAGGTCCTTATCCTCCTCTTCTGCCTCCCCTCTCTCCTGAGGTGGACCGGCAGTCCCATCTGGCAATTCCTGTCCCCTCCTGATAGCTAAGTATGCAACATGCAGCACACCGCAATGAACTCAGCGACCTGCTCAGGGTGGTATTGTAGGCTGCCTCAAGAGTGTGCCAGGCATCTTAAGCGCTGCTTCAGCACTCCAACTGTCTTCTTGACGATATTGTGTGTGGCTATATGACTTTGATTGCAGCAATGCTCGGTATCTGTCTGGGGCTTACGGGGGGCGGTGGGTTGGGGTCAAGAGCCAGGTAGTGAGGCCGTATCCTTTGTCACCTAGCATCCAGCACTGACCTTGTGGCTTACTCTTAAAAAGGTTGGAGACAGTGCTCTCACACAAGATGTGCGCATCATGAATGCTCCCTGAAAAATTGCCTCCCTGATCATAGAGAAGTTAATAAAGCCCATCCTGTGCGCGTAAAGGGCTTCAGTCACCTGGCAAATGCAGCAACGTGTGGCGTGCTGAGAGATGCAGCAAATGTCGCCAGCTGAGGCCTGAAAGGAGCCCGATACATAGAAGGAAAGTGCCGCGGTAACCTTAACCTCAACGGGCAGTACAATCTTGATGTTGCTGGTCGGCTGCAGGTCTCCCTTAATTAGCTGGCATATCTCACTGATGACCTCTTTTCGGAAGTGCTGCCTTCTAACACACGTTGTTTTGAATAGGTGCAGGTATGAACACTGCTCCCTGCAAATGCATTGGGTGTAAGGTCTCCTTCTCCTCAGTAATCTGTCACCTCTTTGGGCACATAATGCTCTTCAATGAACTTTCTCCCATCTCTAGTCTGCACCATGTGAGTAGTCATCAATATTGGCTGAGAAATGACAGGCCCCATACTTTAAATGCCCTAATCTTTCTTCAAAATTCTTGAATTGTCCTTAAACAACCACAAATGTACGCAAAATTGACCACAATGTGCTCAAATAATTTTTAAGATTTTAAAACACCCTTAAAATCACTCACAAATTACTTTAATGCTCCCACAACTTGAAGCAGCCTTTTCTTTAACGTCATCCGATTTACAACATGGCATCCATATCGCCGGGTTAAGGTCAGGTGAGTGCAGCTTTTTCTGAGCGTTTTTTTGGGCGGATGGTAATTTGGGTTGTATTTGGGCGAATTGCCGAATTTAGCGCTCGACAATAATTTGGGCGGTAATTTCCATTATAAACACTCTTTTGGGTCGTACACGAGCAATGGCATCAGATTTCAGAAAATAAAATGGGCGGGCGATTTTGCTCATCGCCGGCTGTAATTGACTGCTGAATTTACCGCCGGTGGTATATGGGCGATACATGGGCGGTAGTTTCCATTTAAACACTGTTTTGGGCGGTAAAGTGCTTTTCGGCGGTAAATGGGCGGAATGATGCCGAAAGTCTAGCTCTATAGGCTTTTCACAGACTATCATCATAGGCAGTCCCTCAAAATCAAGGAAGACTTCTATTCCAAAAGTGAGTTCTCAGGTGGGCTGTACAGTCCAATGCGGGAATTACAGTCTCTGTCACAGGTGGGGCAGACAGTGGTTGAAGGAAAGCGTGAGTAGGGAGCCTGGTTTGCCACACACTCCTTCCGCTGCCTGCGTTTGATTTCTGCATGCTCTTGGTGATGAGACTCGAGGTGCTCGGTGCCCTCCTGGATGCTCTTCCTCCACTTCGGCCAACAACAGGCTAGCAAGGGTGTGTATCTCTACAGTATGGAGACATGTTCTTTTCTGTTGCCATAGCTACCTCAGATGAGTTTTGATGGTCAAAAACAGATGATGTGGGAGGGGGGGGGTCATAAGACCAGAACCTGCCGTGAATGCGGCATCTTCATGATTGGATTTGGGGGAATTGAGTGTAAACCAGTGATTGGTTCAGTAAGATTCCATAGGTTTTGAATGTGAGTAAAGGTATAAGAAGGAGATCGCGACAGCCACAAAATATAGAATATTTCAGTAAGGGTAGAAAATTTCAGGAAGAATCCAGAGGTCACTCGAAAGACAGATGAGAGACAAGAGACACGGGGTGCTGTCTACTCAGTCACGACTTCTACCCAGAGCATAACAGGGTGATATAATTCTCAATTATACTCTGTAAACTGCTGCTCAAATACTGTAATATTTGAAGTCTTGTTTATGCTGAATAAGGTTAAATAACTGCCACCAATACGGGTTAACTTTGAATCATTCGGAACCAGGGTCCCTCTGGATCTTATAACACCTACCTTAAACTTGACTTCTGTTGGTCGAGTGAAGATTCTGCTTGCACAGGACTGTTTTCTCTGGGCTTGGTCTCTGTCCATTTGTCCTTGGCTTTTGGGGTTCCTTCATGTTCTGAAACACTGCTCGGAGGTGCTAATGATGTGGGCTCTTCTGGTGGTTTGTCTCCACTATTGGTTCTGCACCATGTTGATATTCTATCACCATCATTGTCTGGTTCTTGAAAACTACTATGGCAACCGTGAAATTCTGGCGTGTGGTTAGAGGAGCTTAGAGAACTGGTAATCCATTTGCTGCTAGCACTTTGTATATCCACAGGCTTCATAAATTTAGATTTTAAATTGTTTAAGGATAAAGATTTCTCTTTCTCCCGATCATGAAAATGGTCACTTTCTAAACCTCTGGCACTACTATTTCTTTGTCCTCTCTGTTTATGTTTTTCTTCTCTGGTTCTATTAATTTCTCCACTTTTATCTGTATATATATCTTTGCCATGCTCCACTTCTACCTCCCTGTCACTGGACTTGTATCTGTCTCTGTATCGATCAGTAATATCTTTCCTTTCATTTTGCTTGAATTGGTCCTGGAAACTTTTCTTTGATCTCTCTCTTTCAGTATCTCTGTCACCTTCCCTGTATCTGTCATTGTCTCCACTCAGTTTCCTTTCAGAACCATATTCTTTCCAATCATTTTGATCAGAATTCCAGTTTCTTGTTTTATTCCAACTCTCTCGCCGATTCTTATCGCTGCCTTTTTGATATTTTGATGCTGCAACTTTTTCGGCTTCTTGTAGCTTCCGCTGGAATACATCCATAGACTAAAGGGGAGGGGGGAAATAAAAACATTCACCATCATTAAATCTTTGTATTGTGATTGCTTTTATTATCATTCATTCTAAAGTCGAAATTCTTTGCAATAAAAACAATTCATCTGATAAGATCACTTTTCACCTGTCACTATAATTCCCACAAGTACAAATGCACATAAATACTTTCCTAGAATACTGTTTTCAGATCCATCAGATGTACAGCTTAGTGTCCAGCTGGAAGATGAAAGCCATTCACACTGATGCAAAATAACTAATATAAATGGCCTCAGTTGAAGTTATCTGCTGCATACTCTGTGGCTCTCAATCTGTTTCTGATGCAAGAAGAGATTGCTGTTTTTGATAGATCTTTTTAATTGTGTAGTTTGTGATAACACTTAAACGGGTGGTGGAATAATATTTTGTGCTCAAAAAATTAATGAAAGCTACTTTTCTATTCTGGCCAGTCTAATACTTCTTTTTTAGGAATGTACTATTTTTAATAGTGCGTTTAATGTACGATCAAAGTTGTAAGAATTCAAGCACAACTGAACATCCAATCAGAATGCACCTACAAAAATCCTGCTGAGCCACTGGTTAAGCATATGGTTCCTAACCCTCCCGGTTTCAACTAAAGTCTCCCGAAATCGGAGGTTCCTTTCCCAAGCGCTGCTGCTGGCAACTCAGGAGAAAAGTTAGTTATATCGCAAAATCGTGCATGCATGTTGGCGCTGCAGTCTATCCCTGTGCAGGGTGAATGAACTAGTCTCTGGGACACTGCTCTACCTCACCTTCAGTTTTCATTCAGGTGCCAGTTGCATGAGGTTCCACTGTGTAGTGTAACTTCCCACCTCCAGCCCGGTAACAACATCCACCACTGTAGAGCAGGAACCAGCCGGAGTGTCAAAAACCGTCAGGGTCGGGAGTCAGAGGGAGCTCAGAAGTCAGCAATTAGGGGACCTGGCGGACCGCGAGCGTCTGGGGAGTCAGCAGTAAAGGGGGTCTCGGGGGTCGGCAATCAAGGGAGACCCCGGGAATTGGGAATCGGAGAGAGAAGGAAACTGTGGATTATGGGCTTTGGGAGAGATGGGAGACGGTGGAATGGGTCTCTGGGAGAGATGGAGACTGGGGAAAGAGTTGGAAGTGGGGATCAATAGAGTGAGAAGCCAGTAACGGGGTGAGTGAAACCTGGGGACTTTACTGTGGCAGAGACTGAGGATTCTCACTGGAAGAACCAAGGGGAAAGGAAGAAAGGAGGTACTTGAACTTAGAGCTATTAGACCATGGGATACCTCACTATGTGGCTATTGAGGCAAACTAGACCAATATTTAAAAGGGAATGAGATAAATGATTAAAGAGGAATATAAAAGGATCTGGGAATGAAGTTACAGTAGAGAGCATCAGCACTCTACACAGACACTGGTGGCCGAATGGCTTCCACCTGTGCTGAATTTTCTATCATTCTATGGAATATCTGCTTTATTGAGTCTGAGCCCAGGGAGTGGTCACGAAACGTAGGTGCTGAGCGGGGCTTCGAACAATGTGTCCTGTGAGTAGTGCCCCAAACACTGAGCCCACTGCCCGATGTGCGATCTTTCGGTTTTATTCAGGTCAGTCTGTATAGGCTGGTTTTGACATGTTAAGTCCAATTACAGATCAGCTCTGACTGAGGCTACCAGCAGAGTTATCACCTTAACACAGAACTAGAGTCCAAACCAAAGATCGAGATAAGGAGAGAGATGGGGCCTATTAAAAGTAGCATCAACTGGGGCCTGGGGACTGACCAGATCTTGTGCAGTGCAGGGGATTTCTGGCTATGGTTTCAGGGTGAATATCAAGAGGCTTATAGGATTACTACTAGTTACAGGTAGGAGGTTAGGGCATTAGATTATAAGTAATAGATGTATCAGTGAATTATTGTATTGCTGTTGGTTATGAGGGAAATCTGAGTGTTACTTGGATTACTATCAATTATTGGTGCAATTTCAGTGAGTTACTCTTAATTACTGACAGAATCTAAGTTCCTCCCACCTCTAGTTCCTCCCTACGAATCACTCCCCTGCCCTCAATTTCCCTCTTCCCCACTCTGTTTCCTCTCTTCAGCTCCTGGTTCTCAGAACTTCTCGCACAACGTGTAAAACCATGAGTAAAGAATTCAACTACAAGGGACCTAACCTTTATATGGTAAATGTAGTCAAATTTGTAGATTTTATCTGATCATGCTTGTCATGATCAGGTTTAATCTGGTCAGGTGGCATGTGGTCTGAACATCATATGATCAAACCTCCAGGAATGTCTCCAACCAGAGTTGGCAACCCTAGTTAAGCAGTAAACAAGGCACTTGACAAATTGAAATTTGCCAAATTTGATTACTGCCATTGAACAGTGTACCTGCAATCCTGCATCTTGTGTCTTTTGTGCTGAAAGTGAGGGAAACCTGATTTACACACAGCCCTGTATCGGTGGCCATTTTCTTGGTGTAATAAAGCTGCAGTTTGTGTAAAATTATTGTTCATGGGAGTGTTCCATGATGTTCAATTGATACAGTGCCCAACAACTCCCAGATACATATCCACCAACTTCAACAAGGAGGAAATTAGATCAGATGGAAACATCTTTTGCATAATCATCAAAAGAATAAACAATTATGGTGTGCTGTTGAGATTCTGGTTTTCATAAAAACTCAGGTACACATTCATCATACTGTTAAACCTATTATTTTGATAAATAGTGATAAACTATTCAAATATTACTGTACGTAAATCAAAATTTGGATTTCCTTTTTTGCAATATCTTAAATCACTATGCAAGAAGATAATATATTTTGCTATTCATAAATTATAAATCATGAGTTATTATTCAGCATGACCTTTCACTGACCTCTGCCTCAATATTATTGCCAAGCTGAAAAGCATGAGATGAAAAATATTCTCATTTCGATGGCGCCTTTGCTATTCTCATTTAGGAAATAACAAAGGCTGTCATGGGAGGACAACAGACTTCTTTCTTGAAGTATGCAATCACAATGGGCTTTATCTCGTGATCTTGTAATTCAAGGCCTTTAACTGCAAACTTCATGTACACATTTCATAAAACATAACAATTTAATTGAAAATCAATATAGAATTCTAAAAGTCACCTATAAAAAGCTGGCATTGTTCTTCAACACTGTCAGTACATTCGCAGCATAGCAATGCTGAATAATTCTCTACAGCTTCTTTTGTAGGTACTAAGCTAGTTAGCAACAGCCAGCTCCTCTGTTCATGTCAAAACTTTACTGTGACAAATTAAAACTTGGACCTACATCTGATGTTCATTATCTTTTTTGGGCTTTGAATTTCAATGCCTGCATTCACAAAGTAAAATACAATTATGCCATAGGAAGCGCAGGTTACATGTGCGCAGGTTTAATATATTTAGCACACCTGCTGGCTAAACACTGACCCTGTGTACATAAACATTCAGAATTCAATCTTAACATGTATACTGCGATTTTCATTTCAAGATAAACAGTATCAAAGGTAACACATGCCCTCAGTGCGGGTATAATATTTGAGACAATGTGGAGCACGTTCCCAGCTGTCAGTATGAGGTACTGTCCACTCAGAGGGCTCATGTTTCGGCCTGAGTTGCTCCTATTTTTTTGGAGCAACTAGTTTAGAATGGAGTATCTTAGAAATTGCAATTCTCGGCATCTAGTTTGCTCCAGTTCTAGTGAGTTAGAATAGTTTCATTTTAGAACAATTTTTTTTCATAAGGGGGCATGTCCAGCCACTTACGCCTGTTTTGCAAGTTTAGGCAGCAAAAACTTACTCCAAACTAATTTAGAATGGAGTAAGTGTAGGTTTTTGTACGCTCAGCAAAACCTTGCCTACACTTATAAATTAGGCGTAGGGAACGAGAGATTTGGGGGGGTGGGGGGGGAAAGGGGGGTTTACAAACATTAAACACTTCACTTTTACAAACAAATCATCAATAATAAATGAAAAAATCAATAAATCAACCAATAAATCAATCAATAAATGGATGTCTCGGAGCGGGTGCAGGACATTCTGAAATGGGAGGGAGAACAGCCAGTTGTCGTGGTGCACATTGGTACCAACGACATAGGTAAAAAAAGGGATGAGGTCCTACGAAAAGAATTTAAGGAGCTAGGAGCTAAATTAAAAAGTAGGACCTCAAAAGTAGTAATCTCGGGATTGCTACCAGTGCCACGTGCTAGTCAGAGTAGGAATCGCAGGATAGCGCAGATGAATACATGGCTTGAGCAGTGGTGCAGCAGGGAGGGATTCAAATTCTTGGGGCATTGGAACCGGTTCTGGGGGAGGTGGGACCAGTACAAACCGGACGGTCTGCACCTGGGCAGGTCCGGAACCAATGTCCTAGGGGGAGTGCTTGCTAGTGCTGTTGGGGAGGAGTTAAACTAATATTGCAGGGGGATGGGAACCTATGCAGGGAGACAGAGGGAGACAAAAATGAGGCAAAAGCAAAAGACAGAAAGGAGATGAGGAAAAGTGGAGGGCAGAGAAACCCAAGGCAAAGAACAAAAAGGGCCATTGTACAGCAAAATTCTAGAAGGACAAAGGGTGTTAAAAAAGCAAGCCTGAAGGCTTTGTGTCTTAATGCAAGGAGTATCCGCAATAAGGTGGATGAATTAACTGTGCAAATAGATGTTAACAAATATGATGTGATTGGGATTACGGAGACGTGGCTCCAGGATGATCAGGGCTGGGAACTCAACATCCAGGGGTATTCAACATTCAGGAAGGATAGAATAAAAGGAAAAGGAGGTGGGGTAGCATTGCTGGTTAAAGAGGAGATTAATGCAATAGTTAGGAAAGACATTAGCTTGGATGATGTGGAATCTATATGGGTAGAGCTGCAGAACACTAAAGGGCAAAAATCGTTAGTGGGAGTTGTGTACAGACCTCCAAACAGTAGTAGTGATGTTGGGGAGGGCATCAAACAGGAAATTAGGAGTGCATGCAATAAAGGTGCAGCAGTTATAATGGGTGACTTTAATATGCACATAGATTGGGCTAGCCAAACTGGAAGCAATACGGTGGAGGAGGATTTCCTGGAATGCATAAGGGATGGTTTTCTAGACCAATATGTCGAGGAACCAACTAGGGGGGAGGCGATCTTAGACTGGGTGTTGTGTAATGAGAGAGGATTAATTAGCAATCTCATTGTGCGAGGCCCCTTGGGGAAGAGTGACCATAATATGGTGGAATTCTGCATTAGGATGAAGAATGAAACAGTTAATTCAGAGACCATGGTCCAGAACTTAAAGAAGGGTAACTTTGAAGGTATGAGGCATGAATTGGCTAAGATAGATTGGCTGATGATACTTAGAGGGTTGACTGTGGATGGGCAATGGCAGACATTTAGAGACCGCATGGATGAATTACAACAATTGTACATTCCTGTCTGGCGTAAAAATTAAAAAGGGAAGGTGGCTCAACCGTGGCTATCTAGGGAAATCAGGGATAGTATTAAAGCCAAGGAAATGGCATACAAATTGGCCAGAAATAGCAGCGAACCTGGGGACTGGGAGAAATTTAGAACTCAGCAGAGGAGGACAAAGGGTTTGATTAGGGCAGGGAAAATGGAGTACGAGAAGAAGCTTGCAGGGAACATTAAGGCGGATTGCAAAAGTTTCCATAGGTATGTAAAGAGAAAAAGGTTAGTAAAGACAAACGTAGGTCCCCTGCAGTCAGAATCAGGGGAAGTCATAACGGGGAACAAAGAAATGGCAGACCAATTGAACAAGTACTTTGGTTCAGTATTCACTAAGGAGGACACAAACAACCTTCCGGATATAAAAGTGGTCAGAGGGTCTATTAAGGAGGAGGAACTGAGGGAAATCTTTATTAGTCGGGAAATTGTGTTGGGGAAATTGATGGGATTGAAGGCCGATAAATCCCCAGGGCCTGATGGACTGCATCCCAGAGTACTTAAGGAGGTGGCCTTGGAAATAGCGGATGCATTGACAGTCATTTTCCAACATTCTATTGACTCTGGATCAGTTCCTATCGAGTGGAGGGTAGCCAATGTAACCCCACTTTTTAAAAAAGGAGAGAGAGAGAAAGCAGGGAATTATAGACCGGTCAGCCTGACCTCAGTAGTGGGTAAAATGATGGAATCAATTATTAAGGATGTCATAGCAGCGCATTTGGAAAATGGTGACATGATAGGTCCAAGTCAGCATGGATTTGTGAAAGGGAGATCATGCTTGACAAATCTTCTGGAATTTTTTGAGGATGTTTCCAATAAAGTGGACAAAGGAGTACCAGTTGATGTGGTATATTTGGACTTTCAGAAGGCTTTCGACAAGGTCCCACACAGGAGATTAATGTGCAAAGTTAAAGCACATGGGATTGGGGGTAGTGTGCTGACGTGGATTGAGAACTGGTTGTCAGACAGGAAGCAAAGAGTAGGAGTAAATGGGTACTTTTCGGAATGGCAGGCAGTGACTAGTGGGGTGCCGCAGGGTTCTGTGCTGGGGCCCCAGCTGTTTACATTGTACATTAATGATTTAGACGAGGGGATTAAATGTAGTATCTCCAAATTTGCGGATGACACTAAGTTGGGTGGCAGTGTGAGCTGCGAGGAGGATGCTATGAGGCTACAGAGTGACTTGGATAGGTTAGGTGAGTGGGCAAATGCATGGCAGATGAAGTATAATGTGGATAAATGTGAGGTTATCCACTTTGGTGGTAAAAACAGAGAGACAGACTATTATCTGAATGGTGACAGATTAGGAAAAGGGAAGGTGCAACGAGACCTGGGTGTCATGGTACATCAGTCATTGAAGGGTGGCATGCAGGTACAGCAGGCGGTTAAGAAAGCAAATGGCATGTTGGCCTTCATAGCGAGGGGATTTGAGTACAGGGGCAGGGAGGTGTTGCTACAGTTGTACAGGGCCTTGGTGAGGCCACACCTGGAGTATTGTGTACAGTTTTGGTCTCCTAACTTGAGGAAGGACATTCTTGCTATTGAGGGAGTGCAGCGAAGATTCACCAGACTGATTCCCGGGATGGTGGGACTGACCTATCAAGAAAGACTGGATCAACTGGGCTTGTATTCACTGGAGTTCAGAAGAGTGAGAGGGGACCTCATAGAAACGTTTAAAATTCTGACGGGTTTGGACAGGTTGGATGCAGGAAGAATGTTCCCAATGTTGGGGAAGTCCAGAACCAGGGGTCACAGTCTAAGGATAAGGGGTAAGCCATTTAGGACCGAGATAAGGAGAAACTTCTTCACCCAGAGAGTGGTGAACCTGTGGAATTCTCTACCACAGGAAGTAGTTGAGGCCAATTCACTAAATATATTCAAAAGGGAGTTAGATGAAGTCCTTACTACTCGGGGGATCAAGGGGTATGGCGTGAAAGCAGGAAGTGGGTACTGAAGTTTCATGTTCAGCCATGAACTCATTGAATGGCGGTGCAGGCTAGAAGGGCTGAGTGGCCTGCTCCTGCACCTATTTTCTATGTTTCTAAAAAAAGTAAAAAAATAAAAAATAAAGAAAATAATTTAAAAAATCAATCAATAAATAAAAATTTAAGTTTTTACTCACCTACTGCAGCACCGGGAGCCCTACAACAGCGTGTTGGGATGGGGCCCCTCCAGTGTCTCTCTCTCTCTGTGTTTCTGACAGCGAGGGGTGGGGGGAGGGAGATGTGGGAGGAGGTGGGACGAGGGAGGGAGAGGAAGGAGGAGGGAGGGAGAGGAAGGAGGAAGGAGGGAAAGGAAGGAGGAGGGAGCGAGGAGGAAGGAAGGGAGAAGAAGGGGGCAGCGAAGGAGGGAGAGGAGGGGGGGAGAGAAGGAGGGGGGAGGGAGGGAGAGGGAGAGGAGAGGACAGGGAAGCTGAATGGGCCCCGCCACCACCGACGACGCAGATACCTGGCCGGGTCGCTGCCGAAGACTTCGGGCGGGGTCGCCCCCAGCAAGATGTCGGGCGGGCCACCAAAGACTTCGGGCGGGACCCGCCCCCAGCAAGATGCCGGGCGGGCCGGCCCCGCCGACGACGCAGAAGCCGGGTCGCTGCCGAAGACTTCGGGCGGGGTCGCCCCCAGCAAGATGCCGGGCAGGCCAGCCCCGCCGAGAACATGAACATGGAGGGAGATGGGAGAGAGGAGGGGAACGGGTGAACGGGACGGAGGGGGGAGCAGGAGCTGCTGAATGGGGGGGGGGGGGGGGGGGCGGGAGCGGGAGCTGAACAGAAGGGAGGGAGGCCCGAGTCCCGATCTTCGCTCTGGGAGCCCATTTGGCCAGGGCTAGGGGCGGCATGTTTCGGGCCCCTCCCACGCAGCCTCGGGGGCGAGGAGCTACTGTACATGCGCGCACACTCTCGCGCGCATGTGCAGAGGTCCCGGCACTGTTTTCAGCGCCGGGACCTGGCTCCAACCCCGACCCCTTGTGCTGCGCCACGCCGAGCACGAAGACGTCCTGAGGAGCTCGGAGAATCACAAGGTAAGTTTTAGGCGCCCTTTTTATTCCAGAAAATCGGCGCACCTTATGGAGGTGCACCGTTCTTAAAGAGGGCGGAAACTTGGGCCCAGAGAGAGACTATGCACTTATCTCCATCTTTCAACTGTTGCCTGTGCATTGGTTGTTCTTCCATATCTTCCTGTTTCTGTAGCTGATCCAGTGGCAGCTCAAATCAAGCACAATATATACATTCGCTGTGGGAAGTTTGTGCAGTCACCTTTATTGGTATTTAACAAGGCTAACCCCACTTTTTAAAAAAAAGGAGGGAGAGAGAAAACAGGTAATTATAGACTGGTCAGCCTGACATCGGTGGTGGGGAAAATGTTGGAATCAATTATTAAAGATGTAATAGCAACGCATTTGGAAAGCAGTGACAGGATCGGTCCAAGTTAGCATGGATTTATGAAAGGGAAATCATGCTTGACAAATCTAGAATTTTTTGAGGATGTAACTAGTAGAGTGGACAAGTGGAAGCCAGTGGATGTGGTGTATTTAGACTTTCAAAAGGCTTTTGACAAGGTCCCACACAAGAGATTAGTGTGCAAAATTAAAGCACATGGTATTGGGGGTAATGTACTGACGTGGATAGAGAACTGGTTGGCAGAAAGGAAGCAGAGTAGGAATAAACTGGTCCTTTTCAGAATGGCAGGCAGTGATTAGTGGGGTATTACAAGGTTCAGTGCTGGGACCCCAGCTATTTACAATATACATTAATGATTTAGACGAAGTAATTGAATGTAATTATCTCCACGTTTGCAGATGACACTAAGCTGGGTGGCGGTGTGAGCTGTGAGGAGGACGCTAAGAGGCTGCAGGGTGATTTGGACAGGTTAGGTGAGTGGGCAAATACATGGCAGATGCGGTATAATGTGAATAAATGTGAGGTTATCCACTTTGGTGGTAAAAACAGGAGGGCTGATTATTATCTGAATGGTGACAGATGGGTAAAGGGGGAGGTGCAACGAGACCTGGGTGTCATGGTGCATCAGTCGTTGAAGGTTGGCATGCAGGTGCAGCAGGCAGTGAAGAAGGCAAATGGCATGTTGGCCTTTATAGCGAGAGGATTCGAGTACAGGAGCAGGGAGGTCTTACTACTGTTGTATAGGGCCTTGGTAAGGCCACACCTTGAATATTGTGTACAGTTTTGGTCTCCTAATCTGAGGAAGGATATTCTTGCTATTGAGGGAGTGCAGCGAAGGTTCACCAGACTGATTCCCGGGATGACAAATGAAAAAAGACTGGATCAACTAGGCTTGTATTCAATGTAATTTAGAAGAATGAGAGAGGATCTCATAGAAACATAAAATTCTGACGGGATTGGACAGGTTACATGCAGGAAGAATGTTCCCGATGTTGGGGAAGTCCAGAAGCAGGGGTCACAGTCTAAAAATGTGGGGTAAGCCATTTAAGACCGAGATGAGGAGAAACTTCTTCACTCAGAGAGTTGTGGGCATGTGGGAATTCTCTACCACAGAAAGTTGTTGGGGCCAGTTCATTAGATATATTCAAAAGGGAATTAGATGTGGCCCTCACTGCTAAAGGGATCAAGGGGTATGGAGAGAAAGCAGGAATGGGGTACTGAAAAGCATGATCAGTCATGATCATATTGAATGGTGGTGCAGGCTCGAAGGATCGAATGGCCTACTCCTTCACCTATTTTCTATGTTTTCTAAACAGGACTTGCTACGTAATCTCTGTTAACATCCTTGACACTAGTTTAGTCAAAGCAGGAATTTGAGAGAACACTGGTAGTGACTGAATGCTGTGTTAGCATGATCTCCACAAACTAAGAGTTAATGCTCAATTTGTGCATGTGTTAAATGTAATGAATGGAAGAGTATCTCCTGCCAAATGTTAAAAAAGTTAAATAATTACTGCAAACAGAAAATGTTTATTTTTATATTTGTTAAATTATCCTGAAATTGATAATAGAAAGATTTGAGGAGACAAATTGCCTCCTACAAAGAAACCAGCAGAGGTACTAAATTAAACAGACTCAAGTAAAAATAAAAGCTCTGCATATTACCGACACTAAGTTGTTAGAGCTTCAGTGAGCTTTTGCTTTTGGCTTTAAAGGGAGCTAAATCAGGGCTGTAGCAAACTAGGCAATGGGACAAACAAAATCAGCACCAGAGTAAACTGTAAAATGTGAAATTGCTGCCTGCAAACTTAATTGGGAGAAAAATCATTCCACCTCCTGAGTGTAGATTTCATTTTGTGCCATTGAACCAAAGCTACTTGTGCATTATAATGCCAGGGGCTTGCAGGGCTATCTATAATTTTCCTGTTCTCAGACACTAGTATAAAAAATAGGTCTATTATCCTAGTTTTAATGTCCAATTATTACATAGAAACATAGAAAATAGGCGCAGGAGTAAGCCATTCGGCCCTTCGAGACTGCACCATCATTCAATATGATCATGGCATAACTTCAGTACCCCATTCCTGCTTTCTCTCCATACCCCTTGATCCCTTTGGCCGTAAGGGCCACATCTAACTCCCTTTTGAATATATCTAACGAACTAGCATCAACAACTCTCTGCGGTACAGAATTCCACAGGTTCACAATTCTCTGAGTGAAGAAGTTTCTCCTCATCTCGGTCCTAAATGGCTTACCTTATCCTTAGACTGTGACCCCTAGTTCTGGGCTTCCCCAACATCGGGAACATTCTTCCTGCATCTAACCTGTCCAATCCTGTCAGAATTTTATATGTTTCTATGAGATTCCCTCTCATTCTTCTACATTCCAGTGAATATAAGCCTAGTCGATCCAGTATTTCTTCATATGTCAGTCCTGCCATCCCAGGAATCAGTCTGGTGAACCTTCAGTGCATTCCCTCAATAACAAGAATGTCTTTCCTCAGATTAGGAGACCAAAACTGTACACAATATTCAAGATGTGGCCTCACCAAGGCCCTGTACAACTGCAGTAAAACCTCCCTGCTCCCATACTCAAATCCTCTCACTATGAAGGCCAACATGCCATTTGCCGCCTTCACCGCTTGCTGGACCTGCATGCCAACTTTCAATGACTGATGTACTATGGTCTTGTTGCACCTCCCCTTTTCCTAATCTGTCACAATTCAAATATTGCGCCTTCATGTTTTTGCCACCAAAGTGGATAACCTCACATTTATCGACATTATACTGCATCTGCCATGCATTTGCCCACTCACTTAACCTGTCCAAGTCACCCTGCAGCCTCTTAGCATCCTCCTCACTGCTCACACTGCCACTCAGCTTAGTGTTATTTACAAACTTGAAGATATTACATTCAATTCCTTCGTCCAAATCATTAATGGATATTGTAAATAGCTGGGGTCCCAGCACTGAACCTTGCAGTATCCCACTAGTCACTGCCTGCCATTCTGAAAAGGACTCGTTTATTCCTACTCTTTGCTTCCTGTCTGCTAACCAGTTCTCTATCCACGTCAATACATTACCCCCAATACCATGTGCTTTACCATATTTTGCAATACAATTGTATATTTTCTATTAAAAAATATATTAAAAATTTCACTTTCGTTGCTTTGAAAAATGAATACTTTTTCGATATAATGTTATTGATTTTTTGTAGCAAAAAAGGTATTCTACATGCATCTGCTGGTCTTCTTCATAGCATTTTTTTGTTATTAATGATAATTATTAACTTGCTGTGTAGGAATGCATCATAATTCTCACACAATTTAATCTACAGTAAAAGAAAGCTTCAAACTCATTCTCTTACATAGAGATAAAAATCTACTTTTGTTAAAACACAAAAAATAATTTTCTTTTCATGCACATGAGAAATGTTCATAAACTGAAGGCTGCAAAATGATTAAATACGCAAAGGCTTAAGAGCAAATGTAAGTACAGTCCACACAATCTGTCAAATGCAACGTAGCAGACAAGGTCAAATTGCTGACTTTAACTGAATGTTACTTGGAATGAATCTACAGAAATACGGTTTCTTATCCAAATAAGGGGAAATCAAAAGGGATATTTAAAGTTTGGGAATTAAAAGTTGAAACTAACAGAAAAGTAGAAATTCATTAATCATTTTTGGCTAGTTACTTTAAAAAGCCCTTACCCCATATCTTGCAACAATTACATCCTCCAGTCGACATTGATCTCTCTCTGCCTGTTCTTTCATATGCTTATAGGATTGTCTCAGCCAGCTCAGTCCACCATCCTCTATCATAGCAGCTTATTGGTGCAAAAAAAAATTGGAATACGTTTAAGCTGCAAAGTTCAATGATTTACAAAATACATTTATATTTAAATGTCAATTAAAATTAAGGTTATTAAAATTTGCAATGTTTAAAATAAAGATTGTCACTGTGTAATAATACAAAATATTGAACATGCCACACTTGCCCACATCAATGAGTCATCTTACTTAATTTACTAAATTAAAATCATCATCATAGGCAGTCCCTCGGAATCGAGGAAGACTTGCTTCCACTTTAAAAATGAGTACTTAGACGACTGAGCAGTCCAATATGAGAATTACAGTCTCCGTCACAGGTGGGACAGTCGTTGAGGGAAAGGGTGGGTGGGACTGGTTTGCCGTACGCTCTTTCCGCTGCCTGCGCTTTGTTTCTGCATGCTCTCGGTGATGAGACTAGAGATGCTTGGCGCCCTCCCGGATGCACTTCCTCCACTTAGGGGGGGTCTATGGCCAAGGACTCCCAGGTGTCAGTGGGGATGTTGCACTTTATCAGGGAGGCTTTGAGGATGCCCTTGTAACGTTTCCGCTGCCACCTTGGGCTCGTTTGCCGTGAAGGAGTTCCAACTAGAACGCTTGCTTTGGGAGTCTCGTGTCTGGCATGTGAACTATGTGGCCTGCCCAGCGGAGCTGATCAAGTGTGGTCAGTGCTTCAATGCTGGGGATGTTGGCCTGGTCAAGGACGCTAATGTTGGTGCTTCTGTCCTCCCAGGGGATTTGCAGGATCTTGCGGAGACATTGTTGGTGGTATTTCTCCAGTTAGGTTTTTAAAAACAGAAAACTGCATGAGCAAGCTTTGGCCAGGCTCAGAAGAATGCGGGTTAATTATGAGTTATTTGACCTTACAAAGGCCTTTGATACTGTCAACCACGAGGGTCTATGGAGCGTCCTCCAAAAGTTTGTCACCATCCTCCGCATGCTCCACGACAACATGCAAGCCATGATCCTTACCAATGGATCCATTACAGACCCAATCCATGTCCGGACTGGGGTCAAACAGGGCTGCGTCATCGCACCTACCCTCTTCTCAATCTTCCTCGCTGCCATGCTCCACCTCATGCTCAACAAGCTCCCCGCTGGAGTGGAATTAAACTGATAACCTGTTCAACCTCCATCGTCTCCAGGCCAGATCCAAGACCGTCCCAACCTCTGTCGTCGAGCTACAGTATGCGGACGACGCTTGCGTCTGCGCACATTCAGAGGCTGAACTCCAAGTCTTCACTGAGGCTTATGAAAGCATGGGTCTTACACTAAACATCCGTAAGATAAAGGTCCTCCACCAGCCTGTCCCTGCCGCACAGCACTGCCCCCACAGTCATCAAGATCCACGGCGCGACCCTGGACAATGTGGACAATTTCCCATACCTCGGCAGCCTCTTATCAACAAGGGCAGACATTGACGACGAGAGTCAACACCGCCTCCAGTGCGCCAGTGCAGCCTTCGGCTGCCTGAGGATAAGTGTTTGAAGATCAGGCCCTCAAATCTGCCTGATCTTCAGACACTCTTTTCCTCATGATCTACAGGTCTACAGGGCTACAGGGCTGTAGTGATACCCGCCCTCCTGTATGGCTCAGGGACATGGACCGTATACATTAGACACCTCAAATCGCTGGAGAAATACCACCAACGATGTCTCTGCAAGAACCTGCAAATCCCCTGGGAGGACAGACACACCAACATTAGCGTCCTTGACCAGGCCAACATCCCCAGCATTGAAGCACTGACTATCAAAGCCATTTCTGGTCCCGATTGATGATGTCTCTGCCTCTATTTATTTTGCATGACCTGCTGTTCATTGCCAGAAAGGACTGGAGACTTCACAACAAAATGTGAGTGTGGTGATTATCAATTGCCAAGACAGACTAATGATTTGTTTATTTAAATATGTCGAAACACCACTGAAGTTTAGTCCAGTAAAAGTTTAACTACCTATCGCATCAGTGCCTTTTTAAAAATTGCATGAATACACCGAATTAGAAACACACCATTCAAAAGTAACCCTTTTCCAAAATACTCTAAAAATGGTAAAAAAAATTTCAGACATAGTTTAAACAATGCAAGCCCAAATGTTTTCCATAGCTTAGTGGACAGCTATAATAACTTTATACCTAGGAGTATACCACCCTCTAAAGATCTGTAAAAGGGATTTCAATAAAATAGCTGGAGAGCTGGCAAGTGAGGAGCATGGCGATTATTTCCAGTCGTAGTGCTGGTTCTTAACGGAGACAATCTTATTAGGTATGCAAGAATGTTCCAGTCAACTACTTAACTCATACCACGAAATATCTGTCTTTCAGATTCTGACACACGCATGCTTTTGGCTCCACTATATCTTCCATTTTTTGAATACATTTTTAATTTTGAAAAATACATTGAAACATGCCTCACACTTTCAGCTGTGCAGCCTTCAGTATTTTAGCATTAGGAAGAACAGTTAACATGTTCATTTGCTTTTTTAAATTCAGGAATAGAAACGAAACAGTGATCCCAATTATAGTACAGCAAGACAATGCCAAATTAATGCCCAGTTTACCAAATTCCGAGATTTACTAAATGCTCCCCCTGAAGTATACTGGAATCTTCAATGGTTCTTTTGTCCAAATAGTGCCTAAAATTCCAAATGATCTCTTGCTTGCACAGGTCATGTACACACTCCACCTCATTCTATACCGGTCCTCCTTTAATTCCATCAGCTTCGCCTCTCACACATATGTCCAAATACAATTGTTTTATAATAGAAGTTTATCATGATTATTTGTTGTGGTTATATGCTGATAATCACAGCATCACTTATCACAGATGATTTCCTAAGAATTAGGAACAGGAGGCGGCCATGCGGCCCCTCGAGCCTGCTCCGCCATTTAATACGATCATGGCTGATCTGATCATGGACTCAGCTCCACTTCCCCACCAGCTCCCCATAATCCCTCATTCCCTTATCATTTAAGAAACTGTCTATTTCTGTCTTAAATTTATTCAATGTCCCAGCTTCCTCAGTTCTCCGAGGCAGCGAATTCCACAGATTTACAACCCTCAGAGAAGAAATTTCTCCTCATCTCACTTTTAAAATGGGCAGCCCCGTATTCTAAAATCATGCCCTCTAGTCTCTAGTTCTAGTCTCCCCCATCAGTGGAAACATCCTCTCTGCATCCATCTGGTCAAGCCCCCTCATAATCTTATACATTTCAATTTCTTCTGAATTCCAACGAGTGGAGGCCCAACCTACTCAACCTTTCCTCATAAGTCAACTCCTTCATCTCCGGAATCAACTTAGTGAACCTTCTCCGAACTGCTTCCAAAGCAAGTATACCCTTTAGTAAATATGGAAATCAAAACTGCATGCAGTATTCCAGGTGTGGCCTCACCAATATCCTGTATAGCTGTAGCAAGACTTCCCTGCTTTTATACTCCATCCCTTTTGCAATAAAGGCCAAGGTTCCATTGGCCTTCCTGATCACTTGCTGTACCTGCATACTATCCTTTTGTGTTTCATGCACACGTACCCCCAGGTCCCGCTGTACTGCGACACTTTGCAATCTTTCTCCATTTAAATAATAACTTGCTCTTTGATTTTTTTCTGCCAAAGTGCACGACCTCACACTTTCCAACATTTTACTCCATCTGCCAAATTTTTGCCCACTCACTTAGCCTATGTCCTTTTGCAGATTTTCTGTGTCCTCCTCACACATTGCTTTTTCTCCCATCTTTGTATCGTCAGCAAACTTGGCTACGTTACACTCAGTCCTTTCTTCCAAGTCGTTAATATAGATTGTAAATAGTTGGGGTCCCGGCACTGATCCCTGCGGCACCTCCCTAGTTACTGGTTGCCAACCAGAGAATGCACCATTTATCCCGACTCTCTTTGCTGCATAAACCCCTTCCCAAGCTGTTGAAAATAGAAGCATAAAGAAATGTGCCCAAAAGATCATACTGGTTCTAAATTAGGCAGGATAATAATTCTAGATTAATGGTGAAACAGCAAACAGATCATTACTCTTCCATTATGATTATAGGGAATTTCAACTGCAAATTTTGTCTTGCTGTGAAATGATTTCAGCTTTGTAATGATGCAAAATATGCAGGAAATCAGCGCAAGTTCAAAATCTAGGTTGTGAGACCACCTCGTGGAGATAGTCTGATACTACCTCCGCTTAACACTGGCTGTAGTAAAATTGTAACTAATGCAAGTCAATTTATTTATTTTCTTAAACTGGACGACTTGTGTTTCTAATGTTAGAAATTTCACTGGCATTTGCACACTGGTTACTAGTGAGCCCTGTGCATGTGTTCATGCGAATGTGTACCAAGATCTCCTTTCTCCCAACTACTAAGTGATGCACAGCCAAAAGTGCTCAGTGCTGTTGCCCTGGTTTGTTTTAAAAGCAACTACCACTCACAAATGGTACTTTCTGTTTTACAGCTCCCTACGATTACAATTTTAAACTATTTTCTCAAGTTTAAAATTATAAGTATATACTGGTACTTATTTTTAGCCCAATTCAAGTTTTAATTAAATTCCTATATCTGCTCTTCCCCATCCCATTCACCTGCTGATATTTTAATGTTCTTAGTCAATTTATTGCTTTTCAATGCTGATATATTACATTAAGTAGGGAGGCAGAAATCTCTACTTCTGTAATACAAGGGATTCATAAAAGCTGTTAATTTTGATGTTCAAATACAATGGGCTAGGAACTCGGTTTGCGGAAACTGTATTTTTACGCTAAAATTACCGTTTTCGCTTCGCTACTGTTAGTAGGTCCGATTTTCATTTTTAATTTGCACAGTGGTAAAAATCGGCATTGCACGAGGATTTGCGGCGCAAACAGCTCATTTCGGCAACTTTAATCCAGGGCGATAGCACTGCAAGAGAGGCCTTGGGAGGGGGAAAAACAAACTAAAAAAAAAAGCAAAAAACATTCACAAAGCTCTTACCCTCCTAAATCGCTGAAAAATAATTAACAAAAACTTTAACTTACCTTTTTTGCAAGTCTTCATACTTACCGCTGCTGGCAGGGCCGCAATGCAGGTTTTTCCCTGTCGATATTCTGGGCGCAGTACACAGTTGCGGAGAGCCAAATTTTGGGCAAAAACACTATTTCGGGTGTTGCACGTTGGCGCTCCTCTCCCCAGCAATACATGGAAAGCACTGCCGCAAAAAGGTACCCAAGTTCCCACTGACCGGGTTTTCGCCGCAGAGGGTGAAATAACGGCAAAAACCCGGTCGCAAAGTCGACGAATTTCCTATCAGCTCAATCATACTTCTTTAAAATTTTCAATACCATGTGTGAATAATGCTCACTTCCATACCTTGCCTTATATTCCTACACAACCCATTATCAACATTGTGGTACTGGCACTCGCCTACAGAATTGAGGATCCTTCATTTTTATGACCAATAAACATATAGATTTTGAGTGACAGTTTAAAAAAAAAGATTGGGAGATTTTTGATTTTAATGGGTCATTTCTGACATGCTTAGGAGCTTTAGGTAAAAAAAGGTTCTGTAACAGGCAAAAATAGGCTGGGGCTGGCTGACTGGCAACATTAGCTTGAACTCCATTATGTTAGCAGGACTATTTCCTTAATGGATGATTATGGAACAGAATATGTCGGTGTTAAGCCCTGGTTACAGGATCACATGATATAGAAGATGACTCTTTGGCCCGTCCTAGGTTTTGCATCCTGAAACAAATCTACAGTCTGTATCTAATTTTTAAAAATGATTTTTGCTTCTATGACCCTATCTGGAAGTAATTCTATATGTTGATTATTCCTTGCGTGAAGAACTCTAAACCTATCTGTTCATCGCTTTAAACCTGTGCTTTCTTCTGCTACGAATGAAGGAACAGTGATCTATTTCCAAGTCAGGATGGTGTATAACTTGGAGGGAAACTTGCAGGTGGTGGTGTTCCCATGCGCCTACTACTCTTGTCCTTCTAGGGAGTAGAGATCACAGGTTTGGGAGGTGCTGTCAAAGAAGCCATGGCGGATTGCGGCAGTGCATCTTTTAGATGGTGCACACTGCAATTTCCTCCAACTGAATGTTTGGAAGACCGAAGCCATTGTGTTCGGTCCCTGGCACAATCTCTGTTCCCTTGTCACCGACTCCATCCCTCTCCAGGGCAACTGTCTAAGGCTGAACCAGACTATTTTCAGCCTTGGTGTCATATTTGACTCAGATGAGCTTCCGACCTATATCCCCGCCATCCCTAAGACCACCAATACTATCTCCATAATAGTGCTCGACTTCAGCTCTACTTCAGGTCATCTGCTGCTGAAACCCTCATCCATGCCTTTGGTACTTCTAGACTTGACTCTTGGCCGGCCTCCCATGTTCTACCCTCCGTAAACTTGAGTTCATCCAAAACTCTGCTGCCCACATCCTAACTTGCGGCAAAGTCCTGTTCCCCATCACCCCTGTGCTTGCTGAACTACAATGACGCCCAATTAAGCAAAGTCCCGATTTTATTATCCTCATCCTTGTTTACAAACCCTCCATGCTCCTCATGCCTCATACGGTCTGTATGTCAGCCATTCTTAAAGCATATAATGAAGCAACACAAAGTGACTTGGTCACTTTAAGAATACAGATTTAGAGACTGCGGAACAATGCAGTAGCACTTTGGGCTCAATTTTCCCCAATGCCGTTTTTTGGCATATTGCCAGAGTTACGCCCATTTTTCTTGGCCGCAACTACTTCAAAAAAAAAGTAGCAAGTTTCTCCATTCCAGTTTTTGAAATTGGCGCCGCACAGACTGTCCTGTAGCCTCGGGGGGGGGGGGGGGGGGGCGGGGGGCGGGGGGCGACTAATGTCTGCTGCCTCTTCTACGCTTACCCAGTACAGCTCCCGGTCTACACCGCCATTTTTAAAGAGCCAGTTGTGTGAGAACTTTAATTTTCATTGGAAAAATCGGAGCTGCAATGCAAGGACCAAGAATTTCTTACAGGACGAAGTGGAGGCACTAGTTACTGTGATTGAAGGCAGATAGCACGCACTGGACACCAGCAGTGGTCACATAAAAGTTCCACCAAAAGAAATGAAGTAATGCTTGAACCAACATGCGCAACATTACTGTGCAATGGTGACCACCCCGAGGTCAGGAGGCCAGTGCAAAAAGAAGTGGCAGGACTTTGGTCAAGTAGTTAGTATAAGTAATATTTTCATTTATTCAATGGAATTGCAATTGTAAATGTGACCAGCTGTATATGTCCCACCCAGCAGAAAGACACCCTCTCTAAAAAGTTAGGTTTTCATCTTTGCAGAGGCACACAACAAACGAGAAATAACTCGAACAGGAGGCGGCCCGGCAAATCTGCAGCCACTGACACCCTTGGAAGAGAGGGTCACTGCTTTGATGGGTCCTGCCTGGAGACAAGCAACTACCACTGCACAAGCTAGGTCCACACTTGAGGGAGAGGGTAAGTCCTGCAAATTCCACAGTCTGGCTTTGCTAAATGTTAACTACTGTGCGGGCTAGCTATGCTTCGGTTCATGGGGATGTCTCCGTCAGCTACGCTTCGGTTGATGCAATGTGCATCATTTATCGTGGTCCTTCAAATCAGCCTGCTGCCTGCACTGTGTGAGCCTACTCAGGCCACCCTGTCCCCTCCTCCGCTGTTAACAATTTGCCTGTTCTGTTATATTTTGCAGAACTTGAGGCCAACCCCGACGATGCAGAGAAGATTCAGACATGGACGAGCCTGAAGAGGAGAACATCTTCCAATTCCAGACCAAGAGCATGGGGGTGAGGAGGAGAAGGAGGGAATGGATGAAGGCCCCACTGTTGTACTCACTCTGGAGGAGGTGCAGGTGCCGCTCATTGAGGTGCAGCCCCTTCCCTGAGTGGTATGAGTGTTGGTGGAACAGTCCATCGTTTCCCACCGTCCAAGGCTGGGGATTCCATTGGGGTGCAGCAAGGCACACCCAGGGCCTCCGTGTCCGATGCTGCGGATCCCAATGGGATGCAGTGAGCCACACCGAGGGTGAGGAGGGGAAGGAGAGCTCGACAGCGCTGAGGTGCAGGATCTAACAGATGTGGTTCTGATGATGGCAATGAGTACGGAGAGCATTGACCTTACGTGATCACTCCTGGACACCATCAGTGATGAGGGATCGGGATTGTCGGGAGAAGTAACAACACTCTCCCGAGAAATGGGAACACTGTCGGGAACATGAGGGAGGGAATGTCTCAGTCAGCCGAAACAATGTTGGTGCACATGAGTGAGTGAATGTCGCAAGTAGCTGATGCGTTGTCAGTGAACATGAGGGAGGGAATGTTTCAGGTAGTTGACACACTGTTGCTCAACATGAGGGAGGGCATGTCACACGTAGCTGCGACACTGTCGATGAACATGAGGGAGGGAATGTTTCAGGTAGTTGACACACTGTTGCTCAACATGAAGGAGGGCATGTCACACGTAGCTGCGACACTGTCGGTGAACATGAGGGAGGGAATGTTGCAGATAGTTGACACATTGTCAGGGCACGAGGAAGGGAATGTCGGAATTAGCTGCTGCAATAAGGGAACACGCCGAGACCCAGCGCCCATTGACAGAATCAACTGCCACTCCCACTCCAATCCCCAGACCAGTCTCTGAAGAGGCCCAAGCCGGGCCTTCCACATTATTGCCTGCCTACCTGCCCCCCCCCGCCCCCCCCATCAAGAAGTGCGCATTACCCGAGATGTTCGAAAGAATAAGCTTGGTACCAACCCGAGAAACGCTGCGCCATCGCCTGCGGGCAGGGGTGGAGTCAACTAGACCAAGCGCAGCGGGCGGTCTTAGAATAAGGTGGAGGAAAGAAAGGTGTAGCCTTTCTTTGCTGCTGTTATTATTATTATTGTTGTTACTGTTGTATCTGTTCTCAAATTAAAAGTTATGTAAATTTACAAGTTTTTAAGTGATCTTAAGAGTTTGTAAGTGATCTTAACTGAAAACTTTAAAGTTTGATTCAAGAATTTTTTTTTTTTAAAGTACAAAGAACTGTTTGTTAAACTTTTGAATAAAATATATTTTACATTATAACTGAATCATTTACATTATTTGTTCCATTGTTAAGACCTTTTTGAACTAAAAAAGAATTATTTCCATTATTTGTTCCATTATTAATACAACGTTTTGAAGTAAAGAAGAATCATTTCCATCATTTGTTCCATTAACACAACACAACATTACGGAACAGGTCCAAACAGTAAACATGGTCCATGTAGAATAGTTGCCGCTGAGCGCTCAGGCAGCGAAGCGTTCACGGATGAGCTGCTGTTACAAGGCTCGAGCAATCTTTAAAGGGGCACGACGGCCCGCCCTCCTCCGCCGTCGTGCTCTGGGTTCAAGTAGTTCCATATCTTCCTCATCATCATCTGCATCATATTCATCACCATCAGCCACTCTCACCTCAGGTGAGTCTGCTACTACCAGCTGCTGCTGCCTCATGAGGGTTAAGTTATGCAGCATGCAGCACACAACAGTGAACTGACCAACAATCTCAGGGGAGTACAGCAAGTAGCCTCTGGAAAGGTCCAGGCATCGGAAACGCTGTTTAAAGATTCCAATGGTTCTCTCTATTACGCTGTGCGTCGCAATGTGCAACATGTTGTATTCCTGGTCAGCTCCCGTCTGGATTACGCGTAGGGGTGCCATGAGCCAGGTGGCAAGGCCATACCCTTTGTCTCCCAGTAGCCAGCTCTGCCCTTCTCACTGCTGCTGAAACATGGAGGATATAACGCTCTCGCGTAGCATGAACGCATCATGGGTGCTCCCAGGGTATCTTGCATCAACTGACATGGTGCAATGCATGTCGTCAGGCAGGATAAGGTTCTTTGTTCTCTCTCCCCAAGGTCGACACTCTTGTATGGGCAACACCCAGGTCTGAGCAGGCGCAATGATCGGGGAAACACCCCCCAGGCTTCATTTGATGTGTAGTGTAGGCTTCTCATGCCTTACGTTGGCCTTCCCACAGCCCCCCACCAGCCCCCGGGCTTCATTTGATGCGTGGTGTAGGCTTCTCGTGCCTTTCGTTCGCCTTCTACAGCCACCCACTCCCCCGGGCTTCTTTTCAAGCCGAGCCTCGAGCCCATGTCCGGGTGAGGGACTGATTCTGCCGGCCAATGCTCCGACCCTCGAGCTCAGTTTGGAGACATTTGGTAGTGACGTGTCAGTTTTTAAAAAATGAAAACTTAAAGAATTCCATTAAACTTTCATTTCCTGCGTTTTAAGTTTTAAAAATTTAAGCTTTAAAAATTTAAGCTTGATTATGAATATTTGTGTGTCCTTGACTCCCTCCAAAACTTCACATAAAAGCAATGGCGTCTTTCTGCGCCAATTTTTTAATGTGCGCTGGTTTCTCTCAAGTGCCCAGAAGGTTTTTCGTGAATGGTCACATACGCCATCCTAGGAGAGATTTAAATTGGCCAAACTTCCATAATTGTAAAAAGCTGGCGCAGGCATCAGGTTACACCCCCATGACGCAAAAAAAAACCTAACCTAAAAAATCGTATCGAATTGGGTTACGCTGATGCACAAAGATTGGGTAAACTTGGATTTTTAAAATTTAGGGCAAAAAAAGCGGCAGGCACCAAAAAAACGGTGCAAATCACTGGGGAGAATTGAGCCCAAAAAATTATTCTCATCCTAACCCCAACTACCACCACCATCAAAAACCTGATTGTAAAGTGGTAACATTAGAGACCTGGGAGCAAGTCTTAAATCAATAATCTAATATGGAGAAGGTATAATTTAGGTGCGTAAAAGGAAGAAAAACTATGGGTGGAAAGAATACTGGCCAGGATTTCTCCCGTTTCCCAGCCGCACGGTGCGGGGGGACCCGGTAGACGGCGGGAAACCCAGACATAATGGGCGGGTTTCCCGCCCGGAAGTCAGCCTGATTGACAGGCTGGTTTCCATTCTGGCTGGGAACACAGGCTGGACACCTCAGCAACAGTCAAGTGCTGGGTTCAGGTGAGTCTGGGGAGGGGGGGGGGTTATGATTCCCCAGGAGGGGTCTGATCCCCGACCAGGGACTGCGTCGCGATTCCAGAACCCGGGGCTGAGTCGAGATATCCAGGTGGGGTCTGATCCTTGTTCCCGGCGGAAGTTGCAATTCCTGGGGGGGAGGGGGGGACAGAACCGATCCCCGAACCAGGGGGGTGTGGTCTGCTGGTGCGGGAGTTTTGAGTGCTGGGAGGAAGCACTCCTGCTTGTCCCAGCTGACAGGAGTGCTCCCCAAGATTGTGGCCCCTTGTTACAGCTGCAAGGCAGGTTAAAGTAGAGGTTTCAGGCCACCCGCCTTGCCTGAAAAAAAAGTAAAAGTGGGCGGGGTGGAGGCAGGTTGGGGTCAGGTTTTAGATTCTTCCAACTTTCACTTCCCCAACAGCCACATCACCCACCCACCACCCCCCAATCTCCAAACCACCCGTTTTTTTCCTGTGAAAATTCGACTCCCTTTATGTTTCTTCTTTCATCTTATAAGGGCCGGATTTTGGGCAGTTTTGTGACCTGGTTTTCACCGTGATCTGACCCTCCGTGGCGAAAACCAGATCACAAAGCCCAGGCGAGACCCTCGGGTACCTGTTTGTGGCGGCGCTTTGAAGTACCGCCGGGGAGCGGTGCACCGACATGCAACGACTCGGATTGTGTTTGTGTCCGAGTTTCGGCATTCTCCCGATCCGTACGCCGCGTCCAGAATAGCGACAGGCCAAGCCTGTCGGTGTAGCCCTGCCAGCAGCGATAAGTATGAAAACCTGAAAAAAGGTAAGTTAAAGTTTCTATTTTTTGCAGCGATTAAATAGTTAAGGGTCTTGTAACTGTTTTTTGGAATGTTTTGGGGAATTTTGTTTTCTTCTTTTCCCCCTCCCAAGGCCTCTCTCGCAGTACTCCGGGTCCTGGACTAAAGTTGCCGAAACATGCAGTTTGCGCCGCAAATGTATGTGCAACGCCTTCCTTACCGATGCGTCGCAGGTGCATATGTAAAGGTCGTAAGTTCAGGCTAGAAACTATAGCACAGCGAAAAAGGTAAATTTCATGTATCACTACCATTTTTGCCGAAAAACCACAAAAGCCAAAAATCTGGCCCTGCGTTTACTTCCTTTTTCTTAGCTGTTGTCTTGTATATAAAATATCTAATTCTTTCAGGAGAAATTATTTTTGACTTGAAAGGCAGAATAATAGACTATATGTTGCCAGAAAATGCAGTCAAATATGTTAAAAATCGACGGTTTGAAGGGAGCATGCCTCCAGAACCTGGTGCCTTCAGCACTCGCACACTTCAAAAAGCCCCTAATTCTGCAGCAACGGTGGCAGGAGTTGAGGGTTGGCAACCGCACCTGTAGTCTCTCTGAGACTGCTAACTTAGTGCCAAATTAGGAGCTGGGATAAACCTATCCAAATTCTTTTCACTAAAGTCTGCAGACAGGAAACAGTCATCACATCTGACTAGGCTGGATCCTGACACAGGCCTCAGAAGTAAAACAACAGCCTGCTAACCCACTGCAACACCCAGTCTTTGCAATTCAGTGTTTCTATTGAATGAACACTAGAGTTATGATTTTACATGTTACATTTCTTAGCAATATATATACAAATACAGGCACAATGTTACAGTGAACAGTTATAAAACATGACAAAAATCAATGCAAGAGTTTTACACATAGTTTTGATCTTAAAATGAAAGCCACATGATTTGTATTTAGAATTAAGCAGTCAAAATATTTATATCATTAAATTTAGTATTATGAATGAGGTGTTTTTTATAGGTAAAAGAAAACAGAATGGGAAAATTCCATTAAAAGTCAAGCCCCGATAATCTGCAGGAATAATTGTGCACCCATGGAAACTCAAAGAAAACCATTTTTTCAAAATTAAAAAGGTTAAAATTAATTAATTCAATATTCTAATTTCGCTGTAACTACAACATTTCTCCGAGATAATAGTTTATATAGAATAAATAGCACAGAAACAGGCTATTCAGCCCAACTTGTCTGCGCTGGTGTTTACACTCCAAAACGAGTCTCCTCCCATTCCATTAGCCTCATCTCAACCTTTCAGCATATCTTCATATTCCCTTTTCTCTCATATACTCGTCTAGTTTCCTTTTGAAAGCATCTAAGCTATTTTCCTCAACCACTTCCTGTCGTAGTGAGTTCCAGCAATGATTCTTTTCTTGTTGGACTTCTTACGCACTGAGCGAGAAAGGACTCATGATTATTCTATGGCTGCTTCTCACCTCGTAGATTTGCCTAACTATTTCTTCCTCCAATTCCCTTTCACTATTTGGTGGTCTATAGTATAATCCTATTAGGGCGATGTATCCCTTCTTATCTTTTAACTCAATCCATATGGATTCTGTATCTATCATACTGCTAGTTACATCCATTTTTCCTACTGCCATTATGTTATTTTTAACTAGTACAGCTACTCCACCTCCCTCTTTCTTTCCCTTTCCTTCCTAAATTGTGTTATATCCTGCAATATTTAGTTGCCAATCCTGTTCTCTATGTACCCATGTTTCAGCCATTCCAACTATATTCGGATCCTCTCCGCAAATTATTGCCTCCAGTTCATCATTTTGTTTTGAGCATCACGTACATTGCTGTACAAACAGTTTCAAATGTTTCTTTTGATCATTTCTTTCTCTCTGTTTTTAGTAGATATTTTACCTTTATGCTCTACGACTTTTTCTGATTTCTGGCCATTCAAGTTAACCTTATTCTTTCCTTTAGTTTGTCCTTTACTCTTTTTTCCTGATTCTTTTATCGTTAGGTTTCTGTAATTTTTAGCAGTTCCCTCCCCCCATGTTATTAGTTTAAAGTCTTATTTATAGCCATAATTATCCTTCCCGTTTGATCCTTGGTGCCAGCGCAGTTCAGGTGCAGCCTGTGCCAATGATACGACTCCTTCCTGTCCCAGCACTGGTGCCAATGTCCCATGAAATGGAACCTCTCATACCCACACCACTGCTTTAGCTACGTGTTGACTTTCTTAATCGGTTTGTCCCTATGCCAAAATGCACGTGGCTTGGGTAATCATTTTATTTATTAGGCAAAATGACCAGTCTAATATTCCATATTCACTTGGTATCAATGACTATTTAATTAATATTTTATAACACTGCCAAATTCATTTTAATTAGGAACAAGTTTCAATTTTGAAATCTTAAAAAGATTTAATATTGAGCAGTGGCAGTTCCCCACTAAAATACTCAATTTTTGAGTTGTCATTAAAAAATTTAAGTTAACAATGAAAGGAGGGAGGGGGAGCGGGGGGAGGGAGGAGGGGGGGGGGAGGGGGGAGGAGGAGGGAGGAGGAGGGGGGGGGAGGAGGAGGGGGGGGAGGAGGAGGGAGTGGGGGGAGGAGGAGGAGGGGGGGGAGGAGGAGGAGGGGGGGGAAAGAGCTTGACAGGGGCGGGGCCTGTTGCATGTCAGTCAAAAAGTGCAGTACAGGCATGGGGGGCGGGGGCAGGGTTTGACAGACTTGTGTCTGTCACAAAAAGTGCAGTACAAATAGTTACATCAAATATTTATCTCTCAAATCAACATAACATTATCACATTGCTTCTTGTGAGAGTTTGCGGTGTGCAAGTTGGCTGCCGCATTTCCCACATTACAACAGTGATTACACTCCAAGAATACTTCATTGGCTCTAAAGTGCTTTGAGACGTCCGGTGGTCGTAAAAGGCGCTATATAAATGCAATCCTTTCTTTCTTTCATTGTTGGAGGCACCAGCTTTTGAATGAGATGTTAAACCAATGCTCTGTTAAACCAAAGGCCCATGGTACAATTCAAAGAAGAGTAGGGAGGATTCTTTTGGCTGACCAACATTTATCCCTCATACAATTCCCACAAAACAAATTAGTCATATTTCTCATTTGCTGCCTGTGGGATCTTGCTGTATGCAAACTAGTTGTTGGATTTGCTTCATAAATGCCGACCTACAAAACTCAAAAATCAATGTACAACTGAAAAACAGCCTTGAATAAAGTTCTGTGAGGACTTTTATACATGCTTCGAGATCACAATCTACAATTCAGTCTTTTACTGCGAAAACTAAAACTCAATTGCTATACATATGTCATACAGAATAAAGTAACTGCAATGGGAGTGCAGTGGGACTTGAACTTCTCATGATGTATGCTACTGCTATATTAAGTATTGTGCTTTAGAAAAAAAAACAAAGTACTCTAAAGTGCAATTTTTGCAATGGTTGATTAAAAAATTTGAGAGAAGCAATTTATTTTCTAAGGGAGAGGGAACATACCCCCGAAAGATCAAAATGTCCTTTGGAAACATTAAAATTTCCCCAAAGCCCACCAGGTACCCGATTGCCGCCTAGAAAACCACTAAGGCTGGGAAGATAATCGCCGGCAAAAACTTCCTGAAAAATATGGGCCTTGCACCCCCAATCTGGGTGGAAAAGTGCAATTTCGCCTCGATTGGGTGGTGCCTAAAGAAAATGGGGGAAAAATAAAAATCACTAAGAAATTCCACAAAGAAGAAACAGGTTTAAAAAAAACAGCAAGCCTTGAATGATTTGTCTCCATCGTTACATGCAATCCTCAAATAGGTAAAAACTTAATTTGATTTTATTATTTATTCTATTTAAATAAAGCACAATTTTGCCTCGGCTCAGTGGTCTCCACTTTCTTGGGTCACTCTGAACTCCTAAGCATCTGCAACTCGCCCATTCCGCTATCCCTTTATGGCAATCCAACTTCATACCCGACCAGCCTTCCCTCACGGTATCCAAGGCATTGCATCAGACCTAGTTTCCCACTGCATTTTCCTGCCACTGCGCTTCCTGTTTCCTTACAGCATGGTGCAACCTTGATTGGAGTTGTAGTTCACTATAAATCTGCCCTCCCTCCTTTAGACTGAGAGTTTGGTTCCCAAGTCAAGGTTTAGTTCATTAAACCCAGAGAGGAATTTCAATGGCAAGGAAGGTTTAGTTGATCACAACCCCCATCATTCCCTACTAAGCAGAATTTCTGAACATGGGGAGAAGGGAAGGGTGTAGGTTCCACAGTGACACTCCTACTGAGAAGAATATTGGGACTCAGATGGAGAGAAGGACAGTTCACTGACCCCTCATCCCCAACTCGGATGAAAATGCTACTATCCACAACCTACCCCGTCAAAACCACTATGGTGGCAGTCTGGTCCTTAAAGCCAAATCACTCTTCTGGTACCTTCTCCGCCTTTATGCACCTCATTTTGTTCTACACCTCTTGCCTCTCCTTTAAAATCTTTGTGATCTACTACATCCTACTCCTCAGCCGCTCCTCGAGTTCTTCACCGAGATATCCTTCCTTCATTCCTCCATTAGTATTTGCACCAAGTGATTCCACATCCTTAGTAATTTCATTCTACATCTTACCTCACCTTGCTCTCTCTTCTGAATTCACTGCCTTTCTGTCTATTCACCCCCCCCCCACAAACCTCTTATTCTATATAAACTTGCCCACCCATATTCACGTCCACTCGCTGAACCTTGCCATTTCCCATGGCCCCTCAACTCACATGATTTTGATTACTGACAAAGCTATCTTTGACCATTTATTTGTATCCCTCACCAGTTGCATCCCCCATTCTCCTTCCAACCACATTTCGTACTATGTCAGCTTCTAGTAAAAACTGCCCCTCAGATTACCTTCATAAGCACTTTCCAACTGCCAACTACCCTCCATTTGCTGCAATATTTCTGCAGTCATTTATCTGCTCAACTGCTTCCTCCCCTCCATCTTTGATTCCATTGGCCCACAAAACCTTTATTCTCTTCCATCCAGTTCAATACCCCTGGTATGGCTCCTATTCAAAAGGTGAAGACTTGAACATATCTGGCACACAACTGATTTAGTCACCCATCACCAGATTTGGCTGGACCCCATCAAGTGTTATCAGGCCTCACTCTGCCAAAAAACACTCAATAATCGAGGATCATCCTGGATGGCAAAGATAACTGCCGGCTTCTTTTCTCCAATACTAACCACTGTCTTAAACTGTCATTCTCTGCCCCCTCCAACCTCACTTCCAACAAGTGTGAGGGGCGCATGGACTTCTTTTTCAATAATATTGAGCTGCCTTTGCTGTGTCTCCTACATCCTCTTGCCTAATAGGTCAAACTTCTCCCATGTTCGCCCTTGCCTTAAAATCAACTCTTCTACACTACCCCCAGTTTTGGCTTCTTGTGTGCTTTGTGCCCCCCATAGCTCATCTTGTCCACGAGACTCGATTTCTGCTACTATTACCCCATTTGCACTGAACTGCTGATTATTCAACTTCCCTTCCTGGCCCCAATGTTAAGTGGCATTGTAAATGAACACCTCTCGTCAGTTATTGCTCCGCTTTCCTTTAAAAATCGACTTTCGACCCGTGTCCTTGCAAACTACTACCCAATTTCCAACCTCCTTTTCCTCTCCAAAATCCATAAACATGTTGTCATCTCCCACATCCATGCCTATCTTTCCCACAATTCCACGTTTGAATCTCTCCCATCAGGTTTCCATCCCTACCGAAGCCTGAAATAGCCCTAACCAAATGCACAAATGGCTGTGAAGCATGTTAGGGCATCTCAAGGGTGTGATGAGGTACTACATAAAATGCAAGTTCATCTTTCCAAACTTTTCAGATTTTTGTAATGTAAGAATAAAAGTGTTTAGTAATGACAAAATTGATTCTGTATATATATATATAAATAAATGTTAAACAATGAGATTATATGAAAAGACAGTTTTGAAAAGAGACAAAATGGAAGCTCACAGACTTCCAGCATGTTCTGTTTGTATCTTGCCTTCTGGTTGGACAGAGCTAAAGGAACAAAGGATTGGAAAGCCATTAGCCTAATCAAGGAATGACACTGGGTCCTCCAGACAGACACATGTGTGAGGAAAGCCAGTAAGGAACTGCCCCGGAACCAAGACCAAAATCCTGGAGCTTTCTGAGAAACAATGGACTTAAGGGATATAAAAACGCAAGTGCAAAGCTTGCTCACTCTCTTCCTTCTTCTTCTCTCCTGAGCACACGACAAACCGTCCTCTCAAGACCAGCCCAAACAGCAGGCCATGTGCTCAGCCAGCCAACCAGAGGAAAGTGAAGTATACCTTTTTATAATCTGTTGTAACTAAGTCGATCCGTAGGTTGGCTGACAACTGCTGATAGATGTGCATGTGTGTGTGTTTAATAAACTATTCCAAATTGTTTTAAAAGAATCAGTCTTGCTGTCAATTTAATGCCAGAGATTTAGAAATCTGACAGTAACAATTGACATACATGTGCTGAGAACAGTAATAAGTATTTCCCTTTAGGAGAGAGTCAGATGACAGAGAAAAGAAATGTGCTACCAATGGTCCTGACACAGTCTGTATTAAAGCTGTGTCTTAAGTTGAGGCTACGGCTGAATTTACACTATAATTTAAACATTGACGCAAAGAAAAACTACTTTGCACTGACATTGAAGTTGTAGTGTAAATTTGGAGTTGAAGTCCTACCTGACTCTGGAGTAAAGCAAAGTGAGAATCACTAGGGAGGGAGGCTACCTCCATGTTGCTCCGAGGTAAGATAGAACTCTGAATTTACACTACAACTTTTTGTTGGTTTTAAGTTAATTTGTTAACAAAGACATCCTTAGTCTAGTTTTGTAATACTATTTTGTACCACATCTATTAAAATGCCTTTCACATGAGCAAGTTCAAGACTCATCACTGACTGAAGCTAACATCCCCAACCAATTTTTAAATGGGGAATTCTACTACATGTCACCTGGCCAGAATTTGATATCAGACAACTTATGTTACCCCATAGTAAACATGCCGTCCTGTCCAGTTATCAAAAGGACAAATTTGTCATCAAAGTCACTGGGAAAGCCACAATTCATTTGCCTACCTTTTCAAGTAAACAAGGATACATGTTGGAAAGAGGCAGCAATGGAATTTATAGAACAGCAAAATGGGCCTCAACATTAAATTGAAATTGGATTTATATTTACCTTTTTGAACTGGTGCTGAGTCACTTTGCTCAGAGGGCAAGCCTGAGCCTCCATCTTTCCAGTACGGATTCAGTTCTCTTTTATGTATCTCAGCCTATAATGGAGGAAATCAATCAAAGAAATTGGAAACATACTTACAATTACAGTACTTATAAATGAAAGTTACTCAGTATGCTTCCTTCCATTGTCCATGGTGTTATATTTGGCGATTCTTCAAAAAGTTGTGCATTCATACCCACTAAAACTAAAGAAATCTAATCTCTCCTACTACAGATATAAAGTGAAGACACCTAAAGCTTGCACATCATTATAATAAAGCCTAATGTGTTGTTCTAAAAATAAGCCAGGTAGGGAATTTAAATAATAGCATACAAGTGTAGAAAGTGACCAATTCAATTTTTGGATGGCAATTTCTTGGTGCAGAAATCCGTGCCTCCCCGGATCCGAACTGAATGTCTACAGACCCGGGCAGGCATCGCAAAAGCCGGGTTTCAACGCACAATGCGCATGCACTGAAAACCGGCTTTTCCGATCTGTCAAGCTGGAGCTTGACAGATCCAATGCATATCGGGTGCGAGGACATTTGCAAGGGCAAGATTGCAGTATTTACCCATATCTTGCCCAGCAAATGTCCTCAAAATTCTTGTGCCGGATAATAGCCTACTTTTACAGGCGTAAGAGTTTAAAAATATACAAAAATATAAGTAAATTAAATTTAAAAAACAGATTTTTTTTTTTTAAACTCTGCCCACTACGTTACATTTATTTTTAACCATAATTTAAAAAAAAAATTTTAAGTCGGAAAATGTTTTTTTCTCTAGATATTTATTAATTTTAATTTTAATCACACGCGGTGTGTTTTTTATTTTATTATATGTGTTTAGTGTGTTTGCCTTTTTTTCTCATTAATAGCAATGAGAACGTGTAGATACGGAGTACTTATCAGTACCGCAGAGAAGCCTGCGACCGCAATTTTAGTTCCATTAAAATGATGCAGATCTAACAAACTTGAAATGTATCCTGGAAGTTACTTGCATAAACAGCAACCTGTGATTTGCAAATTGTAACTTTACTTATCCACCACAACCCAGAAAAAAAGGTGACTGCAAAGCATATCACAAGTTTTAAAGCGTGCAACTTTTAATTTCTACCAAACTATATGTAAAAGGAAACCAGATGAAAGAAGTCCTTGACCATCAACATCATTTCAATCACCAGCACATGACATGAGGCAGTTCTATGAGCAACTTCAAAAGTAAAGGAAATGGTGTTTCAGCTCAGATCAAATCTATTTGGAAAATAAAATTCCAACATGTCTGTATACACATTCTAAAATATCATATTCAAAATATATATTTATTGAGGAAACTAGTTGAAGGTTCAAAGTCCAGGGAGCAGGACTTCACCAAGGATATAAAAGGAAGGAAGGAATGATTAGCTGATGGCTAATTTGGGTTATAAAAGCTTGTAGATTTTAGAGAAATGAAAGATTAAGACTCAAGGTGTTTCACAGTTTTCAAGTCCTGAAAAAACAGTGTATTCGAATTGGAGTCAGTAACATGATTATTAGTTTCTACATTAATCAAGGTGGAGGAAGACGAGGGTGTAGAACAGCATATTTGGAGTGCTGAAAACCCGAGGGAGGCAAGTTCAGAGAAGCACTGGTGAGAGCACTTATCTATGTTTCGAGATCCACTTAAAACAAATGATCAAGTGCTAATGGTTAAAGGTATCAAACTTATAGGGCTAGACTTTCCACATTGAAAAATAGCTCAGTTTTTTGGCACAATTTCCGATTAACGGATGATTTATTAATGCCGAAATAATGCCAAAAGAAACAGCCTAAGTTTCGGCAAAAAATTTTTAAATTTTGGCATAGCGCTAAAATAGCTCCGTTTTTAAGGATGGAGCAAAAAATTTTCGGTTTGAAATTAACTCCCGTTCTGCACATGCGCAAAAAAAATTGCCTGTTTTCCATGTGACAGATGTGCTTGCGCATGCGCAGTACATTTTCTGGTCTGGATCAGCCATTTTTAAAGAGCATTGTAATTTTCAGGAGATTTATTACTACTGCCAAATAGGAGCTGCAAAACGACAAATGGAGCGTGAATTGGAAAGGAAAAGGGCCAGGAGGTTCACCCAATGAGGCCCTGGTAGCTGCTGTGGAAAGTGGGAGACAACTGATTGGCAAGAAGAGTCCTGATAAACTGAAACCTGCAGCAATAGCTCAAGCTTGGGAGCGTGTTGCAGAGCAGGTTTCGGTAGTGGGGTCCATCCAGAAGGATGGCAAGCAGTGTCGGAAGAAGTGGCAGGACCCTGGCCAAGTAGTTTTAGTAAGTAATATTTTTATTTATGCACTACAATTACTTGAATTGTAAATGTGTCTATCTGTGTGTGCCACGGCAGCAGAAGGCCCCTCTCTTAAAAATTTTTATTGCCAGCTCTACAAAAGAAAGTGTCCGACAACCTCTGAGAGCGGACAAAAATTGGTGGAGGTCCGGCAAGACTGCAACCACTAACACCCTTGGAAATGAGGGTTGCAGGTATTATTGGTGGCTCCAAAAGATCGACCACCCACGCAGAAGCTGGGCCCAGGTTGCAGAGAGAGGGTAAGTCCTGCAAAATCCACAGTCTGAGTTAGCTCAATATTAAGTACTGTGTGGGCTACGCTTCGGTTTATGCGATGTACTCTCCATCGGCTATGCTTTGGTTTATGCGATGTACTATCATTCATCGTGGTCCTACAAATGAGCCTGCGCTATGTGAGCCTACTCATGGCTGCCCCCTCCCCTGCTACGAACCATTCATCTGTTGTGTTATATTTTGAAGATGTTTCACAGACATCCAATAATGAAGTAAAAGGCCCTACCACCATGCCACAACCAGAAATCGATGAACCTGCCGACCTCGGCTATACTTAAGAAGTTATAGAGGCCGATCAAGACGAGGAGGAGAATGAGGAGCAGTAAGATGGCAATATTTTTCTTCAGGGCGGGAGGAGGGGAGGAGGAGGATCAAACGGTGACATTGCAATTGGAGGTGCTGCAGGCCACGCATGTAGCAAGCGCTTTCGGCAGCTCTGCACACGAGGGGACATTTCATGGTTGTACAACCTCCGAGGTCGCGGCGGGTCCCAGTGGGTTGCAGCAAAGCACATCCAGGGTGGCAGCAGCAGGCCCGTCTGCACAGGTGAGGAGGAAGGGGAGACCTGAACAGCGCTCTCCTGAAATGCAGGCTACATGGGAGGCATTAGAGCTCATGGCAATGAGTGGGGAGAGCGTTGGGCTTACCAGATCGCTCATGGAGGCCATGGGTGGGATCAAGGGAGAAATAGCAGCACTGTCGGGAGGAATGGAAGCACTATCTGCTGACATTAGGGAGGGCATATCAGAGGGAATAGCAATAATATCTGCAAAGATTAGGGAGGGCATGTTGGAAACAGCTGCTGCAATGCGGGAACACACGCAGGCTGTCATTGCCCAGCGGCAATTGACGGTATCAAGTGATGCCACTCCCACTCTAATCCCCAGACCAACCTCAACAGTCAGTGTCAGTGTGCAGGTTAATGTACAGGCTGAGAAGTCCCAAGCCGGGCCTTCTGCAGCCAGAGGTTTTCAAGGACTTCAATTGCCATCTCAAGGGTGTGTTCCCAACAAGCGGGGCGCCGAACCAGAGATACTAACAAAAACCTTGGGCTCACTGGGGGTAGGGCTAAATCTAAGCCTGCGGTAACGGGCAAGGCTAATGGCAAGGGCAAGAAGTGCGGGCGGCCGGCAGAGGGGGATGGGAAAGAGATGGCTGCAGCTGAAGTTTGTTTGCTGCTATTGTGGTTCTTGTTGTTTTGCTGTTCTTTTGTTCTTCTTTTATTGTTATTTAAGTGATGATAATTGAAAAGTTTAAAGTTTTATAACATTTTTTATTAAAGTGAAGTATAAGTGTACAAATGTTTAATAAACTGCAAATTATTTTTTCAACTAAACCAAAATTATGTACATTATTTTTTCAGTTAAACCAAACTTGGGTTGTGGTTCATTCACAGAATAACAGGTGGAAATAGTCAACGTGGGATACAATGATCAAACGTACCATTCAGCCTTCATACAAAGAGGTGAAGTATCAGATGCTGACGCAAGGCTCTTGCAATGGCATAACGCCCGCGAGGCCTCCTCCCCCGTCGTCCTGCGGGTTGTTGTGGTACCGTGGGCTCCTCATCCTCCTCCTTGTCAGCCTCCTCCTCCTCCCGCCTGAGCTGGTTCTGTAATGTTCTCCAGTGGGAATATCTGTTTCCTTATGATGGCTAAGTTGTGTAGCATGCAGCACACCACAGTGAACTCACCGATCTGCTGAGGGGAGTATTGCAGGTAGCCTCCAGAGTGGTCCAGGCATCAGAAGTGCTGCTTTAGCACTCCAATTGTCTGTTTGACGATGTTGCGTGTGGCTATATGGCTGTCATTATAGCAATGCTCGGCTTCTGTCTGAGGGTTCCGGAGAGGGGTCATGAGCCAGGTGGCGAGCCCGTAACCTTTGTCCCCCAGCATCCAGCTCTGCCCTTCTGGCTGCTGCTCAAACATCTGTGACACATTGCTCTCACGCAAGATGAAAGAAAACATCATGGATGCTTCCTGGATATTTTGCATCTACTGCCATGATACGTTGCATATGGTCGCAGATGATCTGCACATTCAGCAAGTGGAATCCTTTTGTGTTTCGGTAAACCTCTGGATCGTCTAAAGGTGCTCACAGGGCGATGTGCATACAGTCAATGGCAGCCTGTACCTTAGGGAAGCCAGCAATTTGTACAAAGCCTAAAGCCCACTCATTTTGTGCTTCCCTTGATATTGGGAAGTTTATAAAGTCCATCCTGCGTGCGTACAAGTGCAGCACTCACCTGGCGAATGTAGCTGTGTCCCCAAATGATGCCTGAAAGGAGCCGGAGGCATAGAAGGAAAGTGCCGTAGTTACCTTGACCTCGATAGGCAGTGCTGTTGTCCCGCTTCTAGGCTGTATGTCTGCCTTTATGAACTGGCATATCTCTGCGACCACCTCTTTTCGAAAGCCCAGAATTCTAATGCACTACCCCTCAGTCAGGTGCAAGTATGAGCAACTCTCCCTATAAACTCGCTCGGGTTAAGGCCTCCTCCCCATAAGTCTGCGACCTCTTTGATTACATAGATAATACTGCCGAATAAGCCTTCCTCGATGATAAGACAGGACAGTATAAGCATGCTCATATGGCAAAGATAGAACAGCCCCCATTATTTAAATGTCCTTAAAAACGAATTGTAAACTCACAAAAAGCTCAATCTGTAAACACAGCCTTCCCTCCAAAAGCTTTAACTCAGTTCCGTTTTTGAAGATGTTGCCATTGATGTTTTACAACTTTGAATAACTTTTCACACAAAACCCGTATCAACACCCAACCTGCAAAGGGTGCTGATCTATACTGACTTTCTGAGGTCACAGTTATTCTTTTTGGAACAGTCCGGTGTTTGAAAAGAGGAACATTGCTGTGTCGAACTTGCAAAGAACTAAAAATAGTTTCCCATAAAATAAAGTTATTATTTTCTTCGAAGTGGCAATTAAAAAAAAACTAGCTGATTCGAAGTGTGAGCACGTGAGTTAGCTTTAGCGGGCCCACTTTAAACAAACCAGTAATTGGATTTATGTTGAAGAGAACCCAAGATGGCGCTGTTATCGCGGATTTCCATCCAAATCCACCAGGTAAGACAAGCTTTTTAAAAACGGTATTTAGCATTGTCCTTGAAAATATCCTTATTGGCGAAACTCGCAAAAAATGGCATTATCGCTGGGCTTGACCCCAAGTGACGCCACAAAATCGGTACTCGAAAAAAATGGTCCCTTATTTTTATTTTTTGTTCATTTTTATTTTTTAAAGGACGGCTTTATACCACTGCCGAAACTAGCAAAATGGCCCGAAATTTATTTAGGTCCAAAAAATAACTTGTTGCTCAAAAAAATGGAAACATAGAAACAAAGAAAATAGGTGCAGGAGTAGGCCATTTGGCCCTTCGAGCCTACACCACCATTCAATAAGATCGTGGCAAATTTCGGGCCCATATTGTCTTAAAATAATTTAGTGCTAATATAAACCAATACGTACAGAGTGTATAGATACTCAAAGAGAAGGCAATGGAAATCATATTAATCTGATTTGGGAAGAAAGCCCCTCCACTGCCTCAGTATTGTCAGACTGCTTGTCTGACATCCAGTCTTGGATTAGCCACAATTTCCTTCAGCTAAAACATTGACCAGACGAAAGTTATAGAAGCAAATGTCTATTCTTTTTATTATCTAATCTCCCACTACCACTGTGTTCTTGCTCTCCTCTCTCCCTTGCCCAACTCCTTGAGCAACCTTTTTCCACAGTGCCGTGGCCTTACTCGTGGCTGCCTTCCCCCAAGTTGTAGTCTTTGGAACAAGCTATTGGTATTGAAAATTATTATGCCAATGCAAAGCTCACATAGGACGCTCTATATTCCTTTCCTACTTCTTTTCCCCCCTCAAAGGATGGTCACTTCCAATCTTTATCCTTCATCTTGGTTTGCCTGAAAGGTGACTATTTCTTGGAACCCACTGCCTTCCATATGTAATGCAGCCTATCACTTCCTCAATGTGTATGCAACCAGAGACACTTTCTCCAAGTATGTTTGCCAAATCATACTGCAATGTAACAAACCGATAGCTACCTACATTGCATAGCACAATTTTAGGTGTCAAAGCCAAGCAACATTGGCTCCCCAGTTCAAAGGCCTCTTCTTCCCTCCACCCATCAAGCTCATGGAGGTATTTTCCCTTCCCACTTTCTAACAAACCAAACGCAGAGAGGCATTCTTCCAATCCCAATACCCCATTCACCACAGTTCCTGACTCCTCCTTGCTGCTTTGCATGGAGATGCTGCACATACTGAGCATGAATTCTTGGTCTTGTAAAACTAGGTATTAACAACTGCATGCAGCAGAGTTGGATCCTTAAGAAAAGCAGCAGGAAGGAATCGAGAATGGCATTAACTGATCATCAGGGAACTTGGGGATTTTAATGTCTGGGTTTGCACTGCAATCTATTTGAGTAGCTCAACTAAACACCATCCAACATTAGGAAAGGCTTAAAAGAAAGTTTACTGGTGCCAATTGTGGGTTTTACCATCTTATTGGATTAACCAGATTAGTTTCATGGTTATGATAACAGAAAATGCTGGAAATACTCAGCAGGTCAGGCAGCATTTGTGGAGAGAGCAACAGAGGTAACATTTCAGGTCGATGACCCCTCATCAGAACTGACGAAGAGTCATCAACCTGAAATGTTTTTATTTCAAATTTCCAGCAACTACTATATTTTGCTTTTGTACTAAGTTAATGGTTACTTGATTGTATCTCTATGATATATAGAGCAATGTTATTTCCTTGTAATTTTGAAGTGATAAACTCAAAAATTTGACCTTCCAGTGAAAACATCATGCATCAACTAAATGGAGCATTTGTGCTGTTGATACTGGTCATGACAGCGACTGCAAAGTGCAAAATTAAACATCTTCCACCTTATGGCTGATACTACTTCAGGAGGAGTGAATTTGGTGAGACCACACCTGGAGAACTATGTACAGTTTTAGTCTTCTTACCCAAGGAAGGATAGAGGGGGTTCAACGAAGGTTCACTAGAGAGTGATTCCTGGGATGAGAGGTTTATCCTATCAGGGAAGATTGAGTAGATTGTTCTATGAGTGAATATTGGGTCTATATTCTCTAGAATATAGAAGAATGAGAGATGATCTCATTGAAATGTATAAAATTCTTAGAGGGCTTGACTAGGTAGATGCTGATGGGCTATTCCCCTGGTTAGAGATTCTAGAACTAGGAGTCATAGTCACAGCATAAGGGGCGGCCATTTAGGGAGATGAGGAGAAATTTCTTCACTCAGAGGGTCGTGAATCTTTGGCTCGAGGGCCATACAGCCTATTCCTGCTCAATAGAGGATGAAATATACTGTTGGCAGACAACCAATATATACACACACACACACATATATATAATATATATATATATATAAACTTATTTAAGTATTCCTGCAATGTTAAGACTTCTCACCAATTACATTGGGGTCAAGTTTCGGCCTGAGTTGCTCCTATTCTTTTGGAGCAACTGGTTTAGAATGGAGTACCTTAGAAATTGCAATTCTCGGCATTCAGTTTGCTCCAGTTCTAGTGAGTTCGAACAGTTTCATTTTGGAACAGATATTTTTTTCAAAAGGGGGCGTGTCCGGCCACTTACGCCTGTTTTGAAAGTTTAGGCAGTGAAAACTTACTCCAAACTAACTTAGAATGGAGTAATTGTAGATTTTTGTACGCTCAAAACATCAGGTGTAAGGAAGAGTAATGGGGAGGGAGAAGGGAAGTTTACAAACATGAAACACATCACTTTTACAAATAACGAGCCATCATCAATAATAAATGATAATTAAATCAATAAATCAACCAATAAATCAATCAAAAAAAATTAAAAAAACATTTTTAAAACAATAAATAAAAAATTAAGTTTCTACTCACCGACTGCAGCACTGGGAGCCCTCCAACAGCGTGCTGGGATGGGGCCCCCCCAGTGTGTCTCTCTCTGTCTCTGTCAGTGTCTCTCTCTGTCTGTCAGTGTCTATGTGTTTCTGACAGCGAGGGGAGTGGGGGTAGAGGAGAGGAGAGGAGAGGAGAGGGAGGGGGAAGGAGAGGAGAGGAGAGGGAGGGGGAAGGAGAGGAGAGGAGAGGGAGGGGGAAGGAGAGGAGAGGAGAGGGAGGGGGAAGGAGAGGAGAGGAGAGGGAGGGGGAAGGAGAGGAGAGGAGAGGGAGGGGGAAGGAGAGGAGAGGAGAGGGAGGGGGAAGGAGAGGAAGGAGAGGAGAGGAGAGGGAGGGGGAAGGAGAGGAGAGGAGAGGGAGGGGGAAGGAGAGGAGAGGAGAGGGAGGGGGAAGGAGAGGAGAGGAGGGGAGGGGGAAGGAGAGGAGAGGAGAGGGAGGGGGAAGGAGAGGAGAGGAGAGGGAGGGGGAAGGAGAGGAGAGGAGAGGGAGGGGGAAGGAGAGGAGAGGAGAGGGAGGGGGAAGGAGAGGAGAGGGAGGGGGAGGGGGAAGGAGAGGGGAGGGAGGGGGAGTGGGAAGGAGAGGGAGGGGGAAGGAGAGGAAGGGGGAAGGAGAGGAAGGGGGAAGGAGAGGAGAGGGAGGGGGAGGGGGAAGGAGAGGAGAGGAGAGGAGAGAGGAGAGGGAGGGGGAAGGAGAGGAGAGGGAGGGGGAAGGAGAGGAGAGGAGAGGGAGGGGGAAGGAGAGGAGAGGAGAGGGAGGGGGAAGGAGAGGAGAGGAGAGGGAGGGGGAAGGAGAGGAGAGGAGAGGGAGGGGGAAGGAGAGGAGAGGAGAGGGAGGGGGAAGGAGAGGAGAGGGGGAAGGAGAGGAGAGGAGAGGGAGGGGGAAGGAGAGGAGAGGAGAGGGAGGGGGAAGGAGAGGAGAGGAGAGGGAGGGGGAAGGAGAGGAGAGGAGAGGAGAGGGAGGGGGAAGGAGAGGAGAGGAGAGGAGAGGGAGGGGGAAGGAGAGGAGAGGAGAGGAGAGGGAAGGAGAGGAGAGGAGAGGAGAGGAGAGGAGAGGGAGGGGGAAGGAGAGGAGAGGAGAGGAGAGGAGAGGAGAGGGGGAAGGAGAGGAGAGGGGGAAGGAGAGGAGAGGAGAGGGAGGGGGAAGGAGAGGAGAGGAGAGGAGAGGAAGGGGGAAGAGGAGAGGGAGGGGGAAGAGGAGAGGGAGGGGGAAGAGGAGAGGGAGGGGGAAGAGGAGAGGGAGGGGGAAGAGGAGGGAGGGGGGAAGAGGAGATGGGGGGGGAAGAGGAGAGGGAGGGGGAAGAGGAGAGGGGGGCGGGACGAGGAGATGGGGCGGGACGAGGAGATGGGGGGGGGGACGAGGAGATGGGGGGGGACGAGGAGATGGGGGGGCGACGAGGAGATGGGGGGGGACGAGGAGATGGGGGGGGGGCGAGGAGATGGGGGGGGGACGAGGAGATGGGGGGGGGGACGAGGAGATGGGGGGGGGACGAGGAGATGGGGGGGGGACGAGGAGATGGGGGGGGGGACGAGGAGATGGGGGGGGGACGAGGAGATGGGGGGGGGGGACGAGGAGATGGGGGGGGGGACGAGGAGATGGGGGGGGGGACGAGGAGATGGGGGGGGGACGAGGAGATGGGGGGGGGACGAGGAGATGGGGGGGGGACGAGGAGATGGGGGGGGGACGAGGAGATGGGGGGGGGGACGAGGAGATGGGGGGGGGACGAGGAGATGGGGGGGGGACGAGGAGATGGGGGGGGGACGAGGAGATGGGGGGGGGACGAGGAGATGGGGGGGGGACGAGGAGATGGGGGGGGGACGAGGAGATGGGGGGGGGACGAGGAGATGGGGGGGGGACGAGGAGATGGGGGGGGGACGAGGAGATGGGGGGGGGGGGACGAGGAGATGGGGGGGGGGGGACGAGGAGATGGGGGGGGGGGACGAGGAGATGGGGGGGGGGACGAGGAGATGGGGGGGGGGACGAGGAGATGGGGGGGGGGACGAGGAGATGGGGGGGGGACGAGGAGATGGGGGGGGGGACGAGGAGATGGGGGGGGGGACGAGGAGATGGGGGGGGGACGAGGAGATGGGGGGGGGACGAGGAGATGGGGGGGGGACGAGGAGATGGGGGGGGACGAGGAGATGGGGGGGGACGAGGAGATGGGGGGGACGAGGGAGATGGGGGGGACGAGGAGATGGGGGGGGGACGAGGAGATGGGGGGGGGGACGAGGAGATGGGGGGGGGACGAGGAGATGGGGGGGGACGAGGAGATGGGGGGGGGGGACGAGGAGATGGGGGGGGGACGAGGAGATGGGGGGGACGAGGAGATGCGGGGGGACGAGGAGATGCGGGGGGACGAGGAGATGCGGGGGACGAGGAGATGCGGGGGGACGAGGAGATGCGGGGGGACGAGGAGATGCGGGGGGACGAGGAGATGCGGGGGGACGAGGAGATGCGGGGGGACGAGGAGATGCGGGGGGACGAGGAGATGCGGGGGGACGAGGAGATGCGGGGGGACGAGGAGATGCGGGGGGACGAGGAGATGCGGGGGGACGAGGAGATGCGGGGGGACGAGGAGATGCGGGGGGACGAGGAGATGCGGGGGGACGAGGAGATGCGGGGGGACGAGGAGATGCGGGGGGACGAGGAGATGCGGGGGGACGAGGAGATGCGGGGGGGACGAGGAGATGCGGGGGGACGAGGAGATGCGGGGGGACGAGGAGATGCGGGGGGACGAGGAGATGCGGGGGGACGAGGAGATGCGGGGGGACGAGGAGATGCGGGGGGACGAGGAGATGCGGGGGGACGAGGAGATGCGGGGGGACGAGGAGATGCGGGGGGACGAGGAGATGCGGGGGGACGAGGAGATGCGGGGGGACGAGGAGATGCGGGGGACGAGGAGATGCGGGGGGACGAGGAGATGCGGGGGGACGAGGAGATGCGGGGGGACGAGGAGATGCGGGGGGACGAGGAGATGCGGGGGGACGAGGAGATGCGGGGGGACGAGGAGATGCGGGGGGACGAGGAGATGCGGGGGGACGAGGAGATGCGGGGGGACGAGGAGATGCGGGGGGACGAGGAGATGCGGGGGGACGAGGAGATGCGGGGGACGAGGAGATGCGGGGGGACGAGGAGATGCGGGGGGACGAGGAGATGCGGGGGGACGAGGAGATGCGGGGGGACGAGGAGATGCGGGGGGACGAGGAGATGCGGGGGGACGAGGAGATGCGGGGGGACGAGGAGATGCGGGGGGACGAGGAGATGCGGGGGGACGAGGAGATGCGGGGGGACGAGGAGATGCGGGGGGACGAGGAGATGCGGGGGGACGAGGAGATGCGGGGGGACGAGGAGATGCGGGGGGACGAGGAGATGCGGGGGGACGAGGAGATGCGGGGGGACGAGGAGATGCGGGGGGACGAGGAGATGCGGGGGGACGAGGAGATGGGGGGGGACGAGGAGATGGGGGGGGACGAGGAGATGGGGGGGACGAGGAGATGGGGGGGGACGAGGAGATGGGGGGGACGAGGAGATGGGGGGGGACGAGGAGATGGGGGGGGACGAGGAGATGGGGGGGGACGAGGAGATGGGGGGGGACGAGGAGATGGGGGGGGACGAGGAGATGGGGGGGGACGAGGAGATGGGGGGGGACGAGGAGATGGGGGGGGACGAGGAGATGGGGGGGGACGAGGAGATGGGGGGGGACGAGGAGATGGGGGGGGACGAGGAGATGGGGGGGGACGAGGAGATGGGGGGGTACGAGGAGATGGGGGGGTACGAGGAGATGGGGGGGTACGAGGAGATGGGGGGGGACGAGGAGATGGGGGGGGACGAGGAGATGGGGGGGGACGAGGAGATGGGGGGGGACGAGGAGATGGGGGGGGACGAGGAGATGGGGGGGGACGAGGAGATGGGGGGGGACGAGGAGATGGGGGGGACGAGGAGAGGGAGTGGGAAGAGGAGGTGGGCTAGAGGAGAGGGAGGGGGAAGAGGAGGGGGGGAGAGGCGAGGGAGGGAGAGGGAGAGGGAGAGGGAGGAGAGGGGGGAGGCTGAACGGGCTCGGCCAATGAGAAGAAGCTGGGCCGAAGACTGCGGGCAGGGCTCGCCCTCAGCAAGATGCTGGGCTGGCGGGCCCCGCTGAAGACGTGAAGAGGGAACGGACCGGAGCTGAGGGGAGGGGGGAGGACGGGGAGGGGGGAGGACGGGGAGGGGGGAGGAGGAGCGGCAGGCAGCGGAGCGGGAGGCGGGGAGTGGCAGGCAGTGGAGCGGGAGCTGGGAGCTGGGGAGGTGGGGCGGGAGAGAGCCAGAGGGAGCGTGAGCTGAACAGGGGGGGAAGCCGGAGCCACAGCAGGAGCTGGAGGAGGGAGGTGCAGTCTGATTTTCGCCGCCCCAGTGAGCCCATTGGGCCAGGGCTAGGGGCTGCGTGCTTCGCGCCCCTCCCACACAGTTTCGGGTGCCTGGAGCTACTGCACATGTGCGCACATTTTAGCGCGCATGTGCAGGAGGTCCCGGCACTGTTTTCAGCACCGGGACCTGGCTCCACCACCACAGCTTGTGCTGCGCCGCGCCGAGGGCCTGGATCGACCTGAGGGAGGGGAGAGTACCGAGGTAAGTTTTCGCCGCGGTTTTGAGCGCGGAAATCAGGCGTGGCTGCACCATTCTAGGCACGGCCCAAAACTTGACCCAATTGTCACTAGATTTTGGAACACTGTTGACAATATTAAAACATACATAGCTTTAAGTGGCATTCTGTGCCGCTGGATACATTAGTGCTACTTCATTTAAATTACATACTGCCTTTTGAGTTTGGTTATCTGAAGTAACAGTACTGTAATATAAATGTAGTACATTAAAGTGTACTAAAAAGTGATACTTTGCAAAATTGCACCGTATAATTTATTGGTTACTTAAATCATATGTTTATTTGATGTTAATTATTTTTTTCATTACCTGTTCTATGGCTTGCACCTTCTCTTGCTCCATTTCTTTCTCCTGCAGTTTTCCTGCTCGGATTGCTGTAGTGGATACAGTCTTTAAAGACATGAAGTCTAATGTCATCCATTCTTCCCTCTAGCACAAAATGAATATATCAAAGAATGTATTTAACTACATAAGTTGACAATGTTTAAAAAAAAGACATATTCTGCAGAGCTGAACATGTTATTTAGATACCTCACCTTCAATGAAAAAAAACTGAAAGACTGCTTAACACTGCAGTTAAAGCTTTATTTGCAGTTAATTCTGCAAAGTTGGTGCTGTCTAAAATATTTTATCTGTGACTTGTGTCTAGCATGGCACTACACCATCTGTTAACTGCAGAGGATGCCAAAGAGAGTTATTTTGCATCATTCAAAAGTCAAAACCTGCAGCTCTAGTCAAGTATCCCAATTAAATAAACAGGTGCTGTAGTTTAAAAGGGAACTTTGGATTCTGGATAACCAGTGTCTCTTCTTTGCCATCTCACTTGCAACAAGATCGGCTGTGAAGACAGAAATATAATAGAAAAAAAAGCAGTCCACAAAAATAAAAACAGAAAATGATAAGAAAATTATAAAACAATAAAGAGCAAAAGAGAAATGAGAGAAGAATGAAAATGTCAAAGAAGAGAAAAAAGAAAAACAATAAGAGTGAAATGTGAGACAAATTTATTGTCATGTTTTATGACACTATCGGATGTGGTACTGGCTTTGTGCTACAACAGTGAAAGTGGACCAACATTTTACTACCCACTTATTTTGTTATGAAGTTAGAAAAGATTGGACCTTACATCTCATACTGAAACATGTGCACGCAGTGCTGCACACCAGTCTCCCACAGTCAGTGCAGTGTTTAATGATATAAAATAACTGACAAGTTATTTTCAATCATGAAAATGTGAATGGGGGAAAAATAGACTACCAGAGTTTGTTTTAACTTTAATAGTGCTTCTTTTGCTTCTTTTATAGTGCAGCCAATGTATAAGAACTCACTTTGCAGGTGATTTCTGATGCATGATTGGCTGAGAGCATTTTTTTCTTAGTGCTAAAAATTCGCCAACCTTGCAACTGGTTTTTCGGCGATATTTCGCGTTTTTGGTGAAAAACAGGTGGTGTGAAATTCGGAGGAGTCTTGCAGCGGCACTTTTCAAATATCGCTGGCGAGAGGAGTGCCGCCATGCAAGGCTCAAAATATCGCTTTCGCCAAAAATTTGGCTCTGAGCGCACCCGTATTTAGGATGAAAAAAACCGCCAAGGCGTTGCAGCGCTTGGATCAGTGGTAGGTATGAAGACCTGCAAAAAAGGTAAATTTAAGTTTTTATTTTTTTTTTAATTCTTTTGCAGCGATTTGCTAGTTAAATGTTTTTTGAATGTTTTGTGATTTTTTATTTTTTGCTTTTTGCAATTTATTTTTTGCTGTTTTACCCCGTCCCTAGGCCCAACTTGTAGCGGTATCGGCTTCGGAGTAAAGTTGCAGAAAATTTGCAGTTTGCACCACGAATCCTCCTGCAACGCCGATTTTTACTGTTGCGCCAATTGAAGCTCGAATTTACTGCCTCATAGCGATAACGTTGCCAAAACGATAATTTGGGCAAAAAAATACAATTATCGCCGAGAACCGAATTTCTAGCCCTTAGTTTCTAAGCTAAGCAAGCAATGTTCCCTCTAATTGATTTGTGCGCGGCCATGCAAATTAGGGGGAAAGTTGGAGACAACTCAGTTGTGCTAACAACAATTGAATCACATTTTTTGGAAAGGACTCATGTTGAACACTGGGCAATGCATGCTATGTCAGTCAGCATCTGACATTTCTTGGGATTGTGACCCTCAACCAAACATTAATGAATACCCTACATGATCTGTGGTAAAAATGTAGTTAAAATTATGAAACATTGTCAAATAGTTGGATTTAGTGAAAACTCTAGCTGAGTGAAGTGGTCTTTGAAAGATATCCAAGAAAATTGTGTTTGTGAGCCTTCAGGAAAATCCAAACTAAAATCTATGTATATTATTGCAGAGACAATAAAAAACAAAACTGGAGAACCAGTCATTGATTAAAATAGAAAATCAGGACATAATACCAGTAACTTAAACTGTACCTAGGTCCTAGTTAGCAATCAACAATGTTGGGGTATAATATTTTCAGGAGAGATAGGGAAGGAAAAAAGGGAGGAAGGGCAGGGTTATTAATTATAGATGAATTTAGGGAGCTGGGAGCTAAATTAAAAAGTAGGACCTCAAAAGTAGTAATCTCAGGATTGCTACCAGTGCCACGTGCTAATCAGAGTAGGAATCGCAGGATAGCTCAGACGGCTTGAGGAGTGGTGCAGAAGGGATGAATTCAAATTCCTGGAACATTGGAAGCGGTTCTGGGGGAGGTGGGACCAGTACAAACCGGACGGTCTGCACCTGGGCAGGACCGGAACCAATGTCCGAGGGGGAGTGTTTGCAAGTGCTGTTGGGGAGGGGTTAAACTAATATGGCAGGGGGATGGGAACCTATGCAGGGAGACAGAGGGAAGTAGAATGGGGGCAGAAGCAAAAGATAGAATGAAGAAAAGTAAAAGTGGAGGGCAGAGAAACCCAAGGCAAAAAGCAAAAAGGGCCACATTACAGCAAAATTCTAAAGGGGCAAAGGGTGTTAATAAGACAAGCCTGAAGGCTCTGTGTCTCAATGCGAGGAGTATTCGGAATAAGGTGGACGAATTAACTGCGCAGATAGCAGTTAACGGATATGATGTAATTGCTATCACGGAGACATGGCTCCAGGGTGACCAAGGCTGGGAACGCAACATTCAGCGGTATTCAACATTCAGGAAGGATAGACAGAAAGGAAAAGGAGGTGGGGTGGCGTTGCTGGTTCAAGAGGAAATTAATGCAATAGTAAGGAAGGACATTAGCTTGGATGATGTGGAATCGGTATGGGTGGAGCGACAGAATACCAAAGGGCAGAAAACGTTATTGGGAGTTATGTACAGACCACCAAACAGTAGTAGTGAGGTTGGGCACAGCATCAAACAAGAAATTGGGGATGCGTGCAATAAAGGTACAGCAGTTATCACGGGCGACTTTAATCTACATATTGATTGGGCTAACCAAACTGGTAGCAATGTGGTGGAGGAGGATTTCCTGGAGTGTATTAGGGATGGTTTCCTAGATCAATATGGCGAGGAACCAAATAGAGCGCTGGCCATCCTAGACTGGGTGATGTGTAATGAGAAAGGACTAATTAACAATCTTGTTGTGCGAGGCCCCTTGGGGAAGAGTGACCATAATATGGTAGAATTCTTTATTAAGATGGAGAGTGACGCAGTTAATTCAGAGACTAGGGTATTGAACTTAAGGAAAGGTAACTTCGATGGTATGAGACGTGAATAGGCTAGAATAGACTGGCGAGTGATACTTAAAGGGTTGACGGTAGATAGGCAATGGCAAACATTTAAAGATCACATGGATGAACTTCAACAATTGTACATCCCTGTCTGAAGTAAAAATAAAACGGGGAAGGTGGCTCAACCGTGGCTAACAAGGGAAATTAAGGATAGTGTTAAATCCAAGGAAGAGGCATATAAATTGGCCAGAAAAAGCAGCAAACCTGAGGACTGCTAGAATTTTGTAATACAGCCCAGGAGGACAAAGAGTTTAATTAGGAGGGGGAAAATAGAGTATGAGAGGAAGCTTGCTGGGAACATAAAAACTGACTGCAAAAGCTTCTATAGATATGTGAAGAGAAAAAGATTAGTGAAAACAAACGTAGGTCCCTTACAGTCAGATTCAGGTGAATTTATAATGGGGAACAAACAAATGGCGGACCAGTTAAACAAATACTTTGGTTCTGCCTTCACGAAGGAAGACACGAATAACATTCCGGAAATACTACGGGACCGAGAGTCTAGTGAGAAGAAAGAACTGAAGGAAATCCTTATTCGGCGGGAAATTGTGTTCAGGAAATTGATGAGATTGAAGGCCAATAAATCCCCGGGGCCTGAAATCTGCATCCCAGAGTACTTAAGGAAGTAGCCCTAGAAATAGCGGATGCATTGGTGATCATTTTCCAACAGTCTATCGACTCTGGATCGGTTCCTATGGACTGGAGGGTAGCTAATGTCACACCACTTTTTAAAAAAGGAGGGAGAGAGAAAACGGCTAATTATAGACCAGTTAGTCTGACATCAGTAGTGGGGAAAATGTTGGAATCAATTATTAAAGATGGAATAGCAGCACATTTGGAAAACAGTGACAGGATTGGTCCAAGTCAGCATGGATTTATGAAAGGGAAATCATGCTTGACAAATCTTTTGGAATTTTTTTGAGGATTTAACTGGTAGAGTGGACAAGGGCGAACCAGTGGATGTGGTGTATTTGGAATTTCAAAAGGCTTTTGACAAGGTCCCACACAAGAGATTGGTGTGCAAAATTAAAGCACATGGTATTGGGGGTAATGTACTGACGTGGATAGAGAACTGGTTGGCAGACAGGAAGCAGAGAGTTGGGATAGACGGGTCCTTTTCAGAATGGCAGACACTGACTAGTGGGGTACCGCAAGGTTCAGTGCTGGGACCCCAGCGATTTACAATATACATTAATGATTTGGATGAGGGAATTGAGTGTAATATCTCCAAGTTTGCAGATGACACTAAGCTGGGAGGCGGTGTGAGCTGTGAGGAGGGCGCTAAAAGGCTGCAGGGCAACTTGGACAGGTTAGGTGAGTGGGCAAACGCGTGGCAGATGCAGTATAATGTGGATAAATGTGAGGTTATCCACTTTGGTGGCAAAAACAAGGCGGCAGGATATTATCTGAATGGTGACAGATTAGGAAAAGGGGAGGTGCAACGAGACCTGGGTGTCATGGTACATCAGTCATTGAAAGTTGGCATGCAGGTACAGCAGGCGGTGAAGAAGGCAAATGATATGTTGGCCTTCATAGCTAGAGGATTTGAGTATAGGAGCAGGGAGGTCTTACTGCAGTTGTACAGGGCCTTGGTGAGGCCTCAGCTGAAATATTGTGTTCAGTTTTGGTCTCCTAATCTGAGGAAGGACGTTCTTGCTATTGAGGGAGTGCAGCGAAGGTTCACCAGACTGATTCCCGGGATGGCAGGACTGACATATGAGGAGGGACTGAATTGACTGAGCCTGTATTCACTGGAGTTGAGAAGGACGAGAGGGGATCTCATAGGAACATATAAAATTCTGACTGAACTGGACAGGTTAGATGCAGGAAGAATGTTCCCGATGTTGGGGAAGTCCAGACCCAGGGGACATAGTCTAAGGATAAGGGGTAAGCCATTTGGGACTGAGATGAGGAGAAACTTCTTCACTCAGAGAGTTGTTAACCTGTGGAATTCCCTGCCGCAGAGAGTTGTTGATGCCAGTTCATTGGATATATTCAAGAGGGATATATGGCCCTTACGGCTAAAGGGATCAAGGGGTATGGAGAGAAAGCAGGAAAGGGGTACTGAGGTGAATGATCAGCCATGATCTTATTAAATGGTGGTGCAGGCTTGAAGGGCCGAATGACCTACCCCTGCACCTATTTTCTATGTTTCTATCATAGCACTGGAGCATAAGGACTTAAATAGAGAAGTGGTCCAAGCCAAATCCCTTTGGATTGAGTGAGGAATAATATGTGAATGGTCATATTACTGGGAGAACAATGGAAAGGAAATAGAGGATGAAATTTGTAGAAAATTACAGAGGCAAGTATTGATGATAGAATTATAACTGCAGGAGAACATAATTATCCCAAAAATATTGGAATCAGGAAAAAGTTTGTGCTGAATAAGGGTTATATTTTGTAGTTAAAGACAGTTTTCTCAGTCAATAAATTGTTATTTCAACAAGGATGGATGACTAGGTTCTGAGAAATGAAATAGAGTAAGTAGATAATCATTTGTGAAATAGTGGTCACAATGCAATTAGATTTAGCATTAAGAATTAAAACTATAAAAGAAAAAGAAACAGAAAAGCTGAGGACACGAGTATTTGTCTGGAAAGAGTAAATTGGAGCAAGATAAAAACAAACCATGCCCATATCAAATGGAAGGAATAATTGGAAAATGGAACCAGAGACCAGCAAAGGAAGAACAGGAGACATAAATAAAATACATTCTAATAAAGCCAAAGGTTCATTGAAGGTTGGGGTCCCATGGATACACAGAAATTATATAAAATTTCAAATTGAGAAAAAAAGTGTTTAGTGATTCCGAGCAGATAATTTAAAAAAAAGAAAGCGAGACAAATATAAAAAGGGAGATTCAAAAGCCTAAGACGGAGTGGGACAGAAAATTTAAAAAAAACATACAAAAACAATACAAAGACTTCCTATGGCACATTAGAAGAGCACAGTCATGGTAGGATTAGGGTCATTAAGAGATGGAAAAGGCAAGCTTGTAATGGAGAATCAGAGAATGACAGTTATCCTAAATAAGTACTTTGTTGGCAAAAGAGTGAAGGCTCAGACAATGATTTTCCCAAATTCAATGGAAAGGAAAATTATGCTAGAGGATTGGAGGGTAGCAAAAAAGCGAACAGGGATAAGCCAGGAAATTATAGGTCAGTTAATCTTAGTATAATTGTATACTACTACAATATATAATACAGTACAATATATAATACAGTACAAAATTACTAATCACTTGGAGAAATATGAGTTAATAAGCATGAATTTCTAAGAGGAAGGTTGTGCTTTACCAATCTTATAGAATTTGTTTTAAAAATAAAAGCAAAGATGAAGGAGATGCCCTACAATGGCAAATTGTGACAAGGATGGTGAAAGATTGCAGGAGGACCAAGGATACGGCATTACAGTCATGGAGAGAATTGAGAAGTTAGAGCTTTTTTTTTTTAAAATGAGGGTTGATGTGAGATTTGGTCGGAGCCCTCAAGATTATGATAGAGTAAACAGTGATAATTGTTTCCGATGGTTAGCAAGATAGTAACAGGATGGCACAAAGATAATCACAAAAATCTATGGCCCAGAATTTCCGGTCAGCAGCAAAGCAAAGGTGTTCGCTGCTGGCCCCGAAGAAAGCTGGCACAAAGATCTCGCAATTTCTGTGGCGAAATGGTCGCCTTTTTCGACATACAATTGAGATCAGTGTAGCGTAGTGGAAATCCCATAGCAGGTCAGCGGGCTGTCTAAGCAGCGAATCACAATGCAGAATTCTCACAAACAGAACCAGAAAGTTAAAAAGTTGCTTTTTTTTTGACTTTTTAAAAATGTTAGAGAGAGCAAAACAAAGATTGGGGCCCTCACAAGTGGAAAGGTGAACCCTGAAATAAATATGAAGAAACTTTAAAAAAATATTAAAAACTTAAGTTTCTTGAAAATCATCATTTTTATTAAAATGATGAAATTTGACACAATACAAAATTTAAATTAGTAGTTTTTTTAAGGCCATAATGTTTGGTTAGCAGTCAATACACTGTTAAAACCCAGTTACAGCATGGGCATTACGCTAAACATCTGTTAAGACAAAGGTCCTCCACCAGCCTGTCCTCGCCGCACAGCACTGCCCCCCAGTCATCAAGATCTACGGCGCGGCCCTGGACACCGTGGACCACTTCCCATATCTCGGGAGCCTCCTATCGACAACGAGATCCAACACTGCCTCCAGTGCGTCAGTGCAGCCTTCGGCCGCCTGAGGAAAAGTGTGTTTGAAGACCAGGCCCTCAAAACTGCCACCAAGTTCATGGTCCTCAGGGCTGTAGTAATACCTGCCCTTCTGTACAGCTGAGAGACATGAACCATGTACAGCAGCCACCTCAAGTTGCTGGAGAAATATCACCAACAATGTCTCCGCAAGATCCTACAAATCCCCTGGGAGGACAGGCGCACAACGACCTCGTTCAGGCTAACATCCCCAGCATTGAAGCACTGACCACACTCGATCAGCTCCGCTGGGCAGGCCATATAGTTCGCATGCCAGACACGAGACTCCAAAAGCAAGCGCTCTACTTGGAGCTCCTTCACGGCAAACGAGCCAAAGGTGGGCAGCGGAAACACTACCAGGACACCCTCAAAGCCTCCCTGATAAAGTGCGACATCCCCACTGACACTTGGGAGTCCCTGGCCCAAGAACGCCCTAAGTGGAGGAAGTGCATCCGAGAGGGTGCTGAGCACCTCAAGTCTCAACACCGAGAGCATGCAGAAATCAAGCGCAGGCAGCGGAAAGAGCATGCGGCAAACCAGTCCCACCCACCCCTTCCCTCAACGGCTATCTGTCCCACCTGTGACAGGGACTGTGGCTCTCGTATCAGACTATTCAGCCACCAAAGAACTCACTTCAGGAGCGGAAGCAAGTCTTCCTCGATTCCGAGGCACTGCCTATGATGATGACACCTAATCTTGATGATCATGGGGCAGTGGCGGGGTCAGGTTGGTGGAGGACCTTTGTCTTACTGATGGTTAGTGTAAGGCCCATGCTTTAGTACGCCTTGGTGAAGGTGGTGACGATGGCTTGGAGTTGGGTCTCTGAGTGTACGCAGACGTAAGCGTCGTCCGCGTACTGTAGTTCGATGACAGAGGATGGGACGACCTTGGATCTAGCCTGCAGGCGGCGAAGATTGAACAGGTTCCCATTGGTTCTATAGTTTATTTCCACTCCAGCGGGGAGCTTGCTGAGAGTGAGATGGAGCATTGCAGCGAGGAAGATCTGCAGCAAGCGCTCTACTCGGAACTCCTACATGGCAAGCGAGCCCAAGGTGGCAGAGGAAACGTTTCAAGGACACCCTCAAAGCCTCCTTGATAAAGTGCAACATCCCCACTGGCACCTGGGAATCCCTGGCCCAAGACCGCCCAAAATGGAGGAAGAGCATCCGGGAGGGCGCAGAGCACCTCGAGTCTCGTCGCCGCGAGCATGCAGAAATCAAGCGCAGACGGCGGAAGGAGCGTGCGGCAAACCAGGCTCCCCACCCACCCTTTCCTTCAACCACTGTCTGCCCCACCTGTGAGAGAGACTGTAATTCCCGCATTGGATTGATCAGCCACCTAAGAACTCACTTTTAGAGTGGAAGCAAGTCTTCCTCGATTTCGAGGGACTGCCTATGATGATGACACTTAATCTAACGAAGCCTAACTTTTAATGGGGTATTTAACAGCAATATTACCGCAGAAAAGCCCAAGTTTTCATCAGTTTCCCTGATTGCCGGCTGTGTGCGGTCAGAGCACAGCCAGTGTCGGAGCAGTGAATGACTGACCACAACTTCAGCATTTCCGCGTCTAGATGTCCACCACACACTCCGGGCCTGTACATTTGAGAGTAGTTAGAATGCAGAATTTGCTGCCACAAACTGTTGTTGAAGCAGAGTTCATATGCACTTTTAAAAGGGAATTATATAGTTGCTTGAAAAGAAGAAATATTAAAGGACTTGGGGTGAATAAGACAAAATGGCTAATGAAAAACTACAAATATTGGAAATCAGAAATAAAAACAGAAAATGCTGGAAATAATGCTTTGGGTGTACTTCATCAAAGCAGTAACCTGCTGTGTATTCCAGCATGGACTTGTTTCTATATTGTAATATTCTGAAGTCCTGAAAAGTTCTTTCATACCTGAGCAGTGTCTGTTTTTTCTGCAGAACTTAAGTGCTCTTCCTTGACCTTCCAGGGCATTTTACTGCTGCCAGGATTGGATCCAGTAGCAGCTTCAATCCATTCTACCTCTGAACCCTGAAGCATAAAATCAATTAAAATACTCTCCATTAACTATGACAAGTGTATCAATAGGATCCAATTAGTCTAATTTTAAGGGATTTCACAGTCAAAGTATGTAACTATCATACTGATCATGCATTTCCTATTAACAACTTCTTTCACCTTTGTCAATTCAATATTACATGAGCACCTTACACTAATACCAAAGATGAAACAGCAATGACTTCATATCCAAATGCATTTAATTTCCTTCCGCAATCCTAACTGACTATTCAATGTCGAACTTAAAATTCTTACCATCTTTTCGTATTAATGTTTTAGATTTCAAAGATTGATTTAATTATTTTTTCCTTATTAAAGACACTCAATGTGCCAGTAACATTTTAGTTATCTTAAATTCCTAAAGTCTAGAATCCACAAAAAACATAGCAGGGTTAATGACATACAGTATTCAAGATCACTTCTAGTCAATTTTAAAATCTTCCGATAATCAGGCAATTATTTTCAAACATCATTGTTTCATGGGTCACTACGTTCAAAATGTACATTTTAGTTTAGGATGCATTGACAAATATAAATATATTTAAAAAATGTTTTGTATATGATACTAAGGCAGAGTAAGATAATGGTTCAAAAAGGTTAAAGTAGTTGAAGGAGTCAATAGAAAGTTAATTCAAATTTAAACATTCACAAGATTGACAGATGTTTATCCGCAAAACAGATTGTTGCTTAAAATATTGAATGCTCATCAACATAGTTGATTTTAGGATGGGTTTATAGAACTGTTCATCCAGGAGACAAAATTATTTATTGCTCCAGATAAACAATTTTCTGTTTCTTTCACTTTTGGCTTTGCTTAATTGATATTTGCTCAGCTTTGTCACAAATTAATCGAATAAAAATTCGTAGCCGATTTAATAAAATTGTAAATGGGATGAATCTCAGTTTGTGCATATAATTATCTGTTGGTCTTCTAAAGAATATTCTCTACTTGTCATACATTAAAAAAGCAAATGAACGACCCAAGATCAATAGCAGCGGACCTGACCATCCAAGTGAATATCATGCTTTTGAGTCACCTACTTGATAATGTTAAATTGTCCAAGGTCACAGTAGTTGCTAAAGTCTGAATAACAATTGAAGAAGTTTACAGCTGAATTGACAATAAAGCAACTAATACATTCAAATTTATTGAATTGTATATGAGAGTGGCCACATGATTTATTGAATTGTGTGTTTCAGTTAATAAATTATCAGTAACATTAATTTAATCCATTAAACTATGCTTTTAAAAAGGCACAAATACATTGTATAATGTTGATCAGTGCAATATTTTAAAACACTATATACAAAGCTTATTCAGTGACACATGTGCCAAAAATCTCAATCTTTCTGCCCCTTAAAAACAAATATTAAAATCCTTCTGCATTCTGATGTTCACTCATCACCCCTGTGCTTGCTGACTTACATTAGACTCCTGGTCCAGTAACGCCTTGATTTTAAAATTCTCATCCTTGGGTGCAAATCCCTCCATGACCTCGTCCCTCCAAATTTCTGTAACCTCCTCCAGCCTGTAACCCTCCAAGAAATCTGCATTCCTCCAATTATGGCCTCTTGTGCATCCTTCACCCCACCATTGGCGACTGTGCCTTCAGCTGTCCAGGCCCTAAGGTCTGGAATTCCCTCCCAAAACTTCTCTGCCTCTCCACCTCTCTCTTCTCCTTTAAGACGCCCCTTAAAACCCAATTCTTTGACTAAGCTTTTGGTTACCTGTCCTAATATCTCCTTAAGTGACTGGTCGTCAAATTCTGCCCGACAATGTTCCTGTGAAGCACCTTGGGATGGTTTACTATGTTAAAGGCGCTATATAAATGCAAGTTGTTGTTTTCAGCAACAGTTTGGAGTTTTGCCAGCTAGAATCAACAAATAGAGTATTTCTGAGTTGTATCTATCAACTTGCCCCCTACATTCCACTATTATCTCACTGATCCAGAATTTCTGTGTCCACCAAGGACTGAATGGTGCAGACTGAACTAAAACACTCTTTTCACCTCCAAGTCTTCAGCTTGAATTTATCCTGGATGCTTGGGATGAAAGTCTCTGGTCTCTGCAGATTACAAGGACTCTCAACCTACTTCATATTGGAGACTGGCCAACAGCACAAAACAGTCCACAACTTGGCATTCGCCTTGCTTTGCTTATTGGTAGCCTCACTCATTCAGACCAGGTGACCGGTGTCGGAACTAGAAATGCCATACCGCCCCAGTAAGGGAGCTCCCCTGAAACTTGGTTAAAGACATTGTTGAGGCACAGTATTTCATAAACAGCACCTGGCCTGCCCAATGGGGGGTGGAACGGCTGAAATCCCATCTTCTTGAATTCTAAGCTCTCTAGCGGTCAATACTGCCAATCAGGGAAAGGTGTAGCCAGAAAATGAGTGTTACACAATTATAATTACAATTTTTAAATGGTTGTATGTGTTTTTGTTCCATTTATAGCAGTCACAGCAACATAAAAACTTTGTTAGATGCCTTGTTTTCCTATTTTAAGCCTATACGTACAGAAGAACTGTCACTGAATTCATCAGTTTTTTCCATTAGCTTCTTTTTCTTCTTTTCTTTTTTGTTTTTCTTTGATTTTTTCTCCTTTTTCTTCTTGGAATTAACAGAATGTTCCTGCAAGAGTGCACATTTTAACTGTTTAAAAATCAGAAAAATTACCACTATATGAATTCACATCTTACTATTTCATACCAATGATTTAAACTTCAATGTAGGGAGCATGATTAAGAAGTTTGCAAATCATACAAAAATTGGTCGTGTGCTGAGGAAGAAAGTTGTAGACTGCAGGAAGATATCAATGGACTGGTCAGGTAGGCAGAAAAGTGGCAAAGGGAATTCAATCAGGAGAAGTGTGAGGTAATGCACGTGGGGAGGACTAATGAGGCAAGGGAATACACAACAAATGCTAGGATGAGAAGTTTACTGAGAAGTGCATGTCCACAGATCCATGAAGGTTAGCAGGACAGGTAGATAAGGTGGTTAAGAAGGCATACGGGATGCTTTCCTTTATTAGCCGAGTCATAGCATACAAGGAAGTTATACTCGAACTATACAAAACATCGGTTAGACCACAGCTAGAGTACTGCATACAGTTCTAGTCACCACACTACAGGAAAGATTGCACTTGAGAGGGTACAGAGGAGATTTACAGGGATTTTGCCAGGACTGAAGAATTTTAGCTAGAAAGATTGGATAGGTTGGGGTTGTTTTCTTTGGAACAGAGGAGGCTGAGGGGAGACTTAACTGACACGTATAAAATGATGAGGGGATTAGACAGAGTGAATAGGAAGATCCTATTTCCCTTAGCAGAGAGGTCAATAACCAGGGGACATAGATTTAAAGTAATTGATAGAAGGAGTAGAGGGGAGTTGAGAATATTTTTCACTCACCCAGAGAATGGTGGGGGTCTTGAACTCCCTGCCTGAAAGGGTGGTTGAGGAAGACGCCTCAATGCATTTAAAAAGTACCTGGATATGCACTTGATGTGCCGTAACCTACAGGACTAAGGATCAAGAACTGGAAAGTGGGATTAGGGTGAATAGCCCTTTCGGCTGGCACAGACACTATGAGCCAAATGGCCTCCATCTGTGACATAAATTTCTACGATTCTATGATTTATTGCAAAGAAACACCTCTTGTTTAAAAACATCCCAATATATGTGTCAGCCTTGGCTCAGTCATAGCACTCGGGCCTGAATCACAAGGTTGTGGTTCAAGGCCCACTGCAACAACTTGAGCACATAATCTAGTGACACATCAATGAAATACTGAGGAAGTGCTGCACTTTTAGCGGTGGCATCTTTCAGATGAGACGTTAATCCGAGGTCCTGTCTGCCCTCTCAGATGAATGTAAAAGATTTCACGATTATTTGAAGACGAGCGAGGAGTTCTCCCAGTATCCTGACCAAAATGTATTGGAAAAAATTTGCAGGGATAAGGGAAAAGAGCTGGCAAATGGGATTAATTGGATAGCTTTTTCAAAGAGCCAGCACAGGCAAGGTCGGCTGCAAGATACAAGAACATAAGAAATAGGAACAGGAGTAGGCCATACTGTCCCTCCAGCCTGCTCCGCCATTCAATAAGATCATGGCTGATCTGATCATGGACTCAGCTCCACTTCCCTGCCCGCTCCACATAACCCCTTATCGTTTAAGAAACTGTCTATTTCTATCTTAAATTTATTCAATGTCCCAGCTTCCACAGCTCTCTGAGGCAGCGAATTCCACAGATTTACAACCCTCAGAGAAGAAATTCCTCCTCATCTCGGTTTTAAATGGGCGGCCCATTATTTTAAGATCATGCCCTCGAGTTCTAGTCTCCCCCATCAGTGGAAACATCCTCTCTGCATTCACCTTGTCAAGCCCCTTCATAATCTTATACGTTTCGATAAGATCACCTCTCATTCTTCTGAATTCCAATGAGTAGAGCCCAACCTACTCAACCTTTCCTCATAAGTCAACTCCCTCATCTCCGAAATCAACCTAGTGAACCTTCTCTGAACTGCCACCAAAGCAATTATATCTTTTCGTAAATATGGAAACCAAAACTGCAGTATTCCAGGTGTGGCCTCACCAATACCTTGTATAGCTGTAGCAAGACTTCCCTGCTTTTATACTCCATCCCCTTTGCAATAAAGGCCAAGAATACCATTGGCCTTCCTGATCACTTGCTGTACCTGCATACTATCCTTTTGTGTTTCATGCACAAGTACCCCCAAGTCCAGCTGTACTGCGGCACTTTGAAATCTTTCTCCATTTAAATAATAACTTGCTCGTTGATTTTTTTCTGCCAAAGTGCATGTCCTCACACTTTCCAACATTATACTCCATCTACCAAATTTTTGCCCACTCACTTAGCCTGCCTATGTCCCTTTGCACATTTTTTGTGTCCTTCTCACACATTGCTTTTCCTCCCATTGTCAGTAAACTTGGCTACGTTACACTCAGTCCCTTCTTCCAAGTCGTTAATATAGATTGTAAATAGTTGGGAGTCCCAGCACTGATCCTTGCGGCACCCCACTAGTTACTGGTCGCCAACCAGAGAATGAACCATTTATCCCGACTCTGCGTTCTCTGTTAGTTAGCCAATCCTCTATCCATGCTAATATTACCCCCAACCCCTTGATTTCATAGTCATTTTGGGCTTGATGTAAGCTATGTAAATATACAATTTGTTTTAAAATTCATAGACACAATTCACAACTGGTCCAACAATATGACTGTTCAACTGTCAAAACTATCCCTAGATATGACTCTAAAACATCCGTGCTAACATAGAAACATAGAAAATAGGTGCAGGAGTAGGCCATTCGGCCCTTCGAGCCTGCACCACCATTCAATATGATGGCTGATCATGCACTTCAGTACCCAATTCCTGCTTTCTCTCCATACCCCTTGTCTCTTTAGCCGTAAGGGTCACATCTAACTCCCTTTTGAATATATCTAACGAACTGGCCTCAACAACTTTCTGTGGTAGAGAATTCCACATGCTCACAACGGTCCTCATCTCGGTCCTAAATGGCTTACCCCTTATCCTTAGACTGTGACCCCTGGTTCTGGACTTCCCCAACATCGAGAACATTCTTCCTGCATCTAACCTGTCCAATCCCCTCAGAATTTTATATGTTTCTATGAGATCCCCTCTCATTCTTCTAAATTCCACTGAATATAAGCCTAGTCGATCCAGTCTTTTTCATAATTCAGTCCTGTCATCCCGGGAATCTGTCTGGTGAACCTTTGCTGCACTCCCTCAATAACAAGAATGTCCTTCCTCAGATTAGGAGACCAAAACTGTACACAATATTCAAGGTGTGGCCTCACCAAGGTCTTGTACAACTGAAGACCTCCCTGCTCCTATACTCAAATCCTCCCGCTATGAAGGCCAACATGCCATTTGCCTTCTTCACCGCCTGCTGTACCTGTATGCCAACTTTCAATGACTGATGTACCATGACACCCAGGTCTCGTTGCACCTCCCCTTTTCCTAATCTGTCACCATTCAGGATAATAATCTGCCTTCCTGTTTTTACCATCAAAGTGGATAACCTCACATTTATCTACATTATACCACATCTGCCATGTATTTGCCCACTCACCTAACCTGTCCAAGTCACCCTGCAGCCTCTTAGCATCCCCCTCACAGCTCACACTGCCACCCAGCTTAGTGTCATCTGCAAACCTGGAGATATTACATTCAATTCCTTCGTCTAAATAATTAATGTATATTGTAAATAGCTGGGGTCTCAGCACTGAACCTTGCGGTACCCCACTAGTCAGTGTCTGCCATTCTGAAAAGGATCTGTTTATTCCTACTCTTTGTTTCCTGTCTGCCAACCAGTTCTCTATCCACGTCAGTACATTACCCCAATATCATGTGCTTTAATTTTGCACGCTAATTTCTTGTGTGGGACTGTGTCAAAAGCCTTTTGAAAGTCTAAATACACCACATCCACTGGCTCCCCCTTGTCCACTCTACTAGTTACATCCTCAAAAAATTCTAGAAGATTTGTCAAGCATGATTTCCCTTTCATAAATCCATGCTGACTTGGACCGATCCTGTCACTGCTTTCTAAATGCGCTGCTATTACATCTTTAATAATTGATTCCAACATTTTCCCCACCACTGATGTCAGGCTGACCGATCTATAATTCCCTGTTTTTTCTCTTCCTCCTTTTTTTAAAAGTGGGGTTACATTAGCTACCCTCCAGTCCATAAGAATTGATCCAGAGTGTATTGAATGTTGGAAAATGACCACCAATGCATCCACTATTTCTAGGAAAGTGCTGTGGCACTTTCAACGGTTTAGAAAGCAACTGTAGTATTTCAGTTACTGAACAGACAATTTTCTAATGATATTGGTTTACATATTCAAATTCAAGCTAATCATTATACTTTGGCAATTGTTATTTTGGTATAATGAAAATTCCTTTTAAGTTTCCTCAAAATGGACTTTAATTTCTAATTCACAAAGATGTAGACTAATTAACATTCATAACAATATTTAAACAGTAATAAATAGGTTGATCTTATTTGCCTAAGAAATGCCTACTTGAAATCGCAATGAAAGAATTTTTAACGTATTTATATAGCACCTTTAACATAGTAAAACATGCCAAGGCACTTCACAGGAGCGTTATCAAACAAAATTTGACACCGAGGCACATAAGGAGATATTAGGACAGGTAACCAAAAGCTTGGTCAAAGAGGTAGGTTTTAAGGAGCGTTTTAAAGGGGGAGAGGGAGGTAGAGAGGTGCTGAGGTTTAGGGAGGGAATTCTAGAGCTTAGGGCCCAGACAGCTGAAGGCACTGTCCCCAGTGGTGAAGCAAAGGAAGTGGGGGATTATCAAAAAGCAGAATTGGGGGAACCCAGAGATCTCGAAGGGTTGTAGGGCTGAAATAAGTTAGAGATAGGGAGGGACGAAGGTATTAGTAAATAGGATAAGAATTTTAAAATCAAGGCGTTGCCAATTTAGGTCAGCAAGCACATGGTGATGATTGTACTGGACTTGGTGCGAATTAGGATATGGGCAGCAGAGTTTTGGATGAGCTCAAGTTTATGGAGGGTGCAAGGTGGGAGGCCAGCCAGGAGAGCAATGGAATAGTCAAATGTAGAGGTAACAACGACATGGATCAGATTTACATTTTATATCATAAGATTAACCCTTATGTCACAACTGGGCATACTAGAGAAGCGGGTGCCACTGATGAGATAACTTGCCTGGTGGCAACCATTCCTAGTTTGACATTTTCACTTGACTTCTTCAATCACTTGGCTTTGAATGGGTGAAAACTTGACATTTAAGCCAAGGACCAACTTTTTGTAACTCCTGCCTCCAAAATAGCAGATGATAGCCAGAAGGAAAAGAATTAAGCAGAAAATGTAAAATTTTTTCAAAACAATTAGAATAAATGAGATAGATTAGGCTAAAAGAGACCAAAAAAATTAATAAAATGTCAGAGGAAATAGGAAATAGAAGAAAAACACATGAGCAAAGATTAAGTATTTGCATTGTTTAAAACTGCATTTGAAGTTTTTATTTTTGTATCTTATCATAAATGATAGAATAATTAAGCTACTCTTGACATCTGGGCAGCTTTATAGCTATAATAGTAAGTGTATGTTTCAGTGTCGCAGTATCTGACACTATTTAAGTACCTGCTCCAGAGAGCCTGTAATTTCTCCAGACTTGCTGGTAATCTAAAAGGGAATGAATTTGCATTGATATAGTGCCCTTCATGACCTCACGGTATGCCAAAATGTTTCAAAGCCAATGAATTACTTTTGAAGTGTAGTCACCGTTGTTATGTAGGTAAATACGTGATCACAATTCAGTTAAATTTAGAGTAGTTATGTAAAAGGGCAAAGATAGATCAGGAGGAAAATTTCTTAATTGGGGAAAGGCCAATTTTAGTAAGCTGAGCTGTGATTTAATAAAGTGGACTGGCAAAAGGGGAAGGTCGTCGGGAAATGGCTGCCTCAACTTTGAGGCTTCCTGCATCCTTCTCACTGCTACAAGAAGCCTCTGTGCTGATGGCAATGTACTTTTATTAAAAAATGTTCAAAAATTAAACAGCTACAAAGAACTACAAAAATGGCCGAGTGCCAATGTTTTTTTCACACTGAGCATGCGCGAACGCTCCAATGCGCACGTGTAGCGTTGCCGGCAGGAAAAAAACTAATTTAAATAGTACCCGCACCCGCCCACTTACAAAATCGGCGCGCGTGTAGGCTCCGCCCCCCTGGGCGCCACGCCAAGCAGACAAGGAGCTGCAGAACGCTCCAGAATCGTCGTTTTTTTTCCGGCGCCGTTTTAGGAGCGAAAAACGGGCGCCCAGCTCGGAGGGGCACCCGTTTTTTATCATGTGGAAACTTGGGCCCATAAAGAGGAAGAGGATTGTGGGAACAAGGGTTCACACTAATTGGGTACCTCACTATTCTTTCTGCGCAGTTTGTGCGACCAGCACACAAAGAGTTAAAAGTTAAAACAGCTTTCTGCTGAGCATGGGTTGTAAATTGGGTATGGGGATTTTAAAGCAAAATCTATCACCACAGATCAGAGGGCTGACCTGCGTGAGGAATCAAATTACTTCTGTTTAGGGAATGCAGAGTTTTATTGCAGCATTAAAAAAATTTAGAAGAGTTGAGTGACTGGTTGTTTAATTTATGCTGTTATTCTGTTGGTATTTGTTGCGTTGGTGTTGTGGTAATGTTACCAGAGGTGTGATCAACCTGGATTAGTCATGTGAAGTTCAAATCCCAGCTTGGGCTCTTGTAAAGCTGAATTTTACTAAAATAGTTGTATATTTGCTGTATCTTTGATGTACCATGATTTATTGGTAGTATACATAGAAAGTTGTGATCAAAGGTAAAGATTAGTATAAGGGATGCGAGTGAATGACTGTTTAGCAGCTCACACTGGAATCGGAGAGCGTGATATCGCGTAAGCAACTTGTGCATACACTGGTTTTGTGAATTGTGTGTCTCAGCAGCTCTGGTTTTGTGTAGTATAAAAAGATTTGTGCACTCATACTGACTGTGGATGGTCAGCAGGCCGGGGCCATTAGAGGGAGCAACGTACGGCAGCCCGGCCTGGAAATCGGCGCGGTCCCGGCCTGCAAAACCATCAGCAGGCCGGGGCCATTAGAGGGAGCAATGTGCAGTGGCATGGCACTGCAGGGAGCAGCGCATGCTGCTGCAGGAGGGCGACGGCTGTGAAGAGGGCGACTGGATTTGACGTCACCCAAATCCAGGTCGCTGATTGGAGTGCGGGCAGGTACAGCTGGAGTGGCGAGGTCGGGCAAAGGAGCGGCGAGAGTTCGTAAAGGGTCGTGATCGGGGCCCAGGAGAGGCATGAGTTCGCGGCCCATAAGAGGAGAGGGCCCAGGGGCAGCACGGGCCAGCCCACACTCTGTGTGCGCGCTAGGTCCGTGCAATAGAGCTGGTCACCCGTCGTCTTAGTTAATCCTCGCCACTGGACCAAGACCTAGCTCTGTCAAGCCCATGTGGTGGCTGGTGTGCAACGGCCACATGTTGAAAAAATCCACGCACAGGCATCTGCCACCTTTCAAGATGTAGTTCGGGATCTGGAATATTAGGTCCTTCATTGAAACACCTGTGAACTTATCCCTTTTTGGCATGGAAGCAAGTCATCCTTGTTTCGAGGGACTGCCTATGATGATGATAATGGATAGTATGAGACCTGATTTTGCATTACTACATCGGAGCGTGTGTGCAATCTGGTGTTTAAAGTTACAAAACGAAAAACAAAAAAGCAGTTCAACAGCTTGGTGACCCCCAATGTGAATTTTTTCAAATTTCATTGACCGAATTAGTCCGATGGGATTTTGTCTCACCAAAAAGGGGGCAGGCAAAAGGCTGGTTAGTTTAACATCTGTAGTGGGGAAAATGCTTGAAACTATCATTAAGGAAGAAATAGCGGGACATCTAGATAGGAATAGTGCAATCAAGCAGACGCAGCATGGATTCATGAAGAGGAAATCATGTTTAACTAATTTACTGGAATTCTTTGAGGATATAACAAGCATGGTGGATAGAGGTGTACCGATGGATGTGGTGTATTTAGATTGTCAAAAGGCATTCGATAAGGTGTCACACAAAAGGTTACTGCAGAAGATAAAGGTACGCGGAGTCAGTGGAAATGTATTAGCATGGATAGAGAATTGGCTGGCGAACAGAAAGCAGAGAGTTGGGATAAATGGGTCATTTTCATGTTGGAAATCAGTGGTTAGTGGTGTGCCACAGGGATCGGTCCTGGGACCACAACTGTTTACAATATACATAGATGACCTGGAAGAGGGGACAGAGTGTAGTGTAACAAAATTTGCAGATGACACAAAGATTAGTGGGAAAGTGGGTTGTGTAGAGGACACAGAGAGGCTGCAAAGAGATTTAGATAGGTTAAGCGAAAGGGCTAAGGTTTGGCAGATGGAATACAATGTCGGAAAATGTGAGGTCATCCACCTTGGAAAAAAAAACAGTAAAAGGGAATATTATTTGAATGGGGAGAAATTACAACATGCTGCGGTGCAGAGGGACCTGGGGGTCCTTGTGCATGAATTCCAAAAAGTTAGTTTGCAGGTGCAGCAGGTAATCAGGAAGGCGAATGGAGTGTTGGCCTTCATTGCGAGAGGGATGGAGTACAAAAGCAGGGAGGTCCTGCTGCAACTGTATAGGGTATTGGTGAGGCCGCACCTGGAGCACTGCGTGCAGTTTTGGTCACCTTACTTAAGGAAGGATATACTAGCTTTGGAGGGGGTGCAGAGACGATTCACAAGACTGATTCCGGAGATGAGGGGGTTACCTTATGATGATAGATTGAGTAGACTGGGTCTTTACTCATTGGAGTTCAGAAGGATGAGGGGTGATCTTATAGAAACATTTAAAAATAATGAAAGGGATAGACAAGATAGAGGTGGAGAGGTTGTTTCCACTGGTCGGGGAGACTAGAACTAGAGGGCACAGCCTTAAAATACGGGGGAGCCAATTTAAAACCGAGTTGAGAAGGAATTTCTTCTCCCAGAGGGTTGTGAATCTGTGGAATTCTCTGCCCAAGGAAGCAGTTGAAGCTAGCTCATTGAATGTATTCAAATCACAGATAGATAGATTTTTAACCAATAAGGGAATTAAGGTTTACGGGGAGCGGGCGGGTAAGTGGAGCTGAGTCCACGGCCAGATCAGCCATGATCTTGTTAAATGGCGGAGCAGGCTCGAGGGGCTAGATGGCCTACTCCTGTTCCTAATTCTTATGTTCTTATGTTAAATTCACTCCTCCAAAAGTAGTATCAGCCATAAGGTAGAAGGTGTTCTATTTTGCCTTTTACAGTCGCTATCGTGCCCATTATCAACAACACAAATGCTCCCTTTAGTTGATGCATGATGATGTTTTCACTGGAATGTCAATTTTGTAGTGATATAGTCAAAAATTTAAAGAGGGCATAATATTGCTCTATATATCAGAGATACAATCAAGTAACTATTAACTTAATCTGGTTAATCAATGAGGCAGTGGAAACCACAGTTGGCACCAGTAAACTTTGTTTCCTCGGACAAGCCTATCATCCCAGGAATCATTCTAGTCAACCTTCGTTGTACCCCCTCTCAAACGAATATTTTATTCCTTAGGTATGGAGACCAAAACTGTACACAGTACTCCAGGTGTGGTCTCACCAAAGCTCTATACAATTGCAACAAGACTTCTTTAATCTTATAATCCGACCTCTTGTGATAAAGGCCAACATACCATTTGCCTTCCTAATTGCCTGCTGTACCTACACGTTACCTTTCTGTGTTTCGTGTACAAGGACACCCAAATTCCTCTGAACACAAACATTTTATAGTTTCTCACCATCTAAAAAATATTCTGTTTTTCTATTCCAAAGTGAATAACCTCACATTATACTCCATCTGCCACCTTACTGCCCACTCACATAACCTGTCTATGGGCCCAAGTTTCCACACGATAAAAAACGGGCGCCCCTCCGAGCTGGGCGCCCGTTTTTCGTGCCACAAAGTGCGCCTAAAAAAACCCTCCTTATTCTCCACCTCCCTGCAGGTCCTCTGGCCCTCGGCGCGGCACAGCAGGAGCTGTAGGGGGGCGGAGCCAGGTCCCTGCGCTGAAAACAGTGCCGGGACCTCTGCACATGCGCGCTACAGTGGGCACGCAAGTGCAGTAGCTCCAGGCGCCCGAAACTGTGTGGGAGGGGCCCGAAGCACGCAGCCCCTAGCCCTGGCCGAATGGCCTCACTGGGGCTGCGTGAATAAGGCTCCTCCCACGGCCAGCTCCCGCTTTCCCCCCTGCCCCCGGAGCGGACCCGACCCGTCTGCCGCTCCTGCTCCCCCCCCCCCCCACCCCCCGGACCGGACTCGACCCGCCTGTCGCTGCCGCTCCTGCTTCCCCCCCGGACCGGACCCGACCCGACCCGACTATCGCTGCCGCTCCTGCTTCCCCCCCGGACCGGACCCGACTCGACCCACCTGTCGCTGCCGCTCCTGCTTCCCCCCCGGACCGGACCGGACTCGACCCGCCTGCCGCTGCCGCTCCTGCTTCCCCCCCGGACCGGACCGGACTCGACCCGCCTGTCGCTGCCGCTCCTGCTTCCCCCCCGGACCGGACCCGACTCGACCTGCCTGTCGCTGCCGCTCCTGCTTCCCCCCCGGACCGGACCCGACTCGACCTGCCTGTCGCTGCCGCTCCTGCTTCCCCCCCGGACCGGACCGGACTCGACCCGCCTGTCGCTGCCGCTCCTGCTTCCCCCCCGGACCGGACCGGACCCGACTATCGCTGCCGCTCCTGCTTCCCCCCCGGACCGGACCCGACTCGACCCGTCTGCCGCTCCCGCCCAACTCGACCCGACTCTACTCCCGTCCCCGGACTGGATCCGACCTAACCTCCCTCCCCGACCTGACCCCCCCACCCCCCCCGACCTGGCCTCCCTCCCTCCCCGACCTGACCTCTCTCTCTCTCTCGCCCCCGCCCCCACCCCGCCCGCAAATATTATTTGTATAATATTTGTATAAGTATAACTAAGGATTTATTGTAGAATTTAATGACTTCCCTCCCCCGCTCCCGGACTGGATCCGACTTGACCTCCCCCTCCCCGACCTGACCTCCCCCTCCTCCCCGACCTGATCTCCCCCTCCTCCCTGACCTTCTCTCTCTCTCTCTCTCTCCCCGACCCGAACCGACCCAATGCCACCTACCTGTAAATCTGGTGCTGGGGACGGGCCCTGCCCGAAGTCTCGGGCCGGCCCGTTCAGCCTTCGGTCCCGAAAGGCCTGCCTGAAACACTTTCACACAGGTAGGAAGATGGTTTATTTAATCTTTTCTTTGCTTATAAATGTTTATTCAGGTTGGATTTATTTGTACAAGTATAAATAAAGATTTATTATAGAAGTTAATGACTTCCCTTCCCCCCCCCTCCCCCCCCACCTCGTTCTGGACGCCTAATTTGTAACCTGCGCCTGATTTTTTAATGTGTAGAACAGGTTTTTTCAGTTCTACAAAAATCTTCACTTGCTCCATTCTAAGTTAGTTTGGAGTACGTTTTCACTGTGGAAACTTTGAAATCAGGCGTCAGTGGCCGGACACGCCCCCTTTTGAAGAAAAAATTCTGTTCCAAAGTGGAACTGTTCTACCTGACTAGAACTGCAGAAAAAAAAATGTGGAGAATTGCGATTTCTAAGATAGTCCGTTCTCCACCAGTTGCTCCTAAAAATCAGGCGCAAATCATGTGGAAACTTGGGCCCAATATTCTTTTGCAGACGCTGTGGCTTCCTCACAGCTTACTTTCCCCCCTATCTTCGTATCGTCAGCAAACTTGGCTACATTACACTCGGTCTCTTCATCCAAGTCATTTAGATTGTAAATAGCATTGGTCCTTGCAGCAGTCAACTTGTAACTGCCTGGCAACCTGAAAATGACATAATTATTCCTACTTTCTGTTTTTTGTCCTTTAACCAATCCTCTATGGTCCAAAGTATCCCGAAGATAATCACGGCCCCACTCTCTTATTTTGTCCTCTAATTTTGTTTCCTTTCTACCGAATGGTGTCAAAAAGAGAGACCATATTCTGAAGCACCAAGACCTGCGACACTGGAGCTGTAGTTTTGAAAACCAATATATGTAATGTCTCTCCAGTTCACTGGTGCGTTTAGTAACCATTGCATACAGCATGGAATTTTTGTTTTTTATTTAACCTGATATTGATTTATTTTAATTTATTCATTTAGTTACTAATTGTTTAAAGTTAATTTGAGTAGGTCACCTTTTCCTAAATGGTGTTGCCCCTAAAGAGAGGCACTCCTTGTATCCTGGTAAACTAGGGTTTACACCAATCCCCAAATTGCCCCCAGTCTATTTTAAAATAGGACCCATGGAAATATTGCCTATGTTTTGCATCATAGATGATGACTAGGTATCAGTTGAACACCAACAAGCAATATCTACTGGCTCACTGGATACCTTTTGGGACCAGTGAGCAATACATGGAACCCTGACTTCAGCATTTGATTTCACCTTTGTATTTTAGTTTTCTTTAATTTCTTTTGTTTAAAATCAGTTTGCTTGACTGACCTTTGTGAGCATTTAGTGATCTCTCCCATTTAAGGGGAGGTACTTGATGTATCCTGGTCAGGTTGGCTTTATTTCAATTCCACAATTCAAATATAGGCTGGGTATAAACCAGTATGGACACTAGGAGTCAAGTGAAAGTTAATATTGGTTGAACCTCCCTTACCCGGCACCTGGCCTGTGGCAAATCAGGGATTTTACTGGATGAGGGGTGGTCATCGAACCCGTGGGGGGATGGTGGGGAAAGAGAGGAGGTCGGCGGGCCCCGAAGAGTAGGCGTATTTGAGGGAAGTATTTATCCAAGGTACATACATCCAACTTACAGTTTTAGTGACCACAATGGAAATGTCAAGTATCTCATGTCTTGCAAACCACTTGGATTTTTAAAATAATCGCAAATTTCTCATACTAATTTTTTATAATTGCACCACTGTATTTTGATTATTCAAAAGGTATTTGATTATATACATGTAATTAATAAAGCTATCACCTTTTCTTTTATGAAGACTCTGCATATGATTATTACTCAGTTTTATGGTAACATTGATGATATCAATTTTAATTTTTAAAAATCTTGGAAAAATCTACTGGGAAAAAAGTAGGAGCATATTTTTTATTAATATATACAGCAAGCAAATGAAATTTTAATTGCAAATAATTAAAATGAAGACAGCAAGTGGTAAGGGGATCTTCTCAGTCTTTAATGCATATCGACATTATGTCAAAGTCTTCACACGTGTTCAAATGTATTAGTACAAATACATTAATTGGAGACTAAATGCTTTGTTTTAATTACTAAATTTAGAACACTTTATTGGATAAACATTCAGCATCAACAGATCTTGATGACATTAGTATTGCAAAGACTGGTCCACAGGTTGAGAAAACAGAACTATCAATCTCAATAAATTAAAATTAACAAGGCTTCATAAAAGATGCATAAAAACATACTTCAACTGTTACTTCATCATCTCTTTTGATTACTCAGTTGATTAGAACACAGCCATACAGACAAGGACCAAAATTCAAACTCCAGTCTCTGCTTAATTAGCTGGACCTCAATTGGCTTCAGCACTCCTTTGCTAAAGAGGGACAAAAGAAATGGCCAGGGTTCCTGCTCCTTATAGTAAATTATGTTGGAAAACATATATGCATGAATTCAGGTGGGGATAGCATTTGGCTCAACTGTGATGCCTCACATGGTCACACAGTTTGCTGAAACTTACTGTCTATGCTTACAAACGTGGGTGAGGTACCAAGGTAGCCAGGGCCCATGGAACCATACTCCAAAACTATATTGATGTTGATGACAGAACGGATTAGGCGGTGGTCCGTCCAGTAGTCGGTGGCTCCTGTCATGGTGCAGGTGATGCGCACGTCCTTGCGATCCCTTGTTCAAACGATGACGTAGTCGAGCAGATGCCAATGCTTGGAGCGGGGATGTTGCCACGATGCCTTGTACTTGTCCCTCTAGCGGAACAAGGTGTTGGTGATGACAAGGTCGTGTTCCAGGCATTTTGTCAGGAGCAGGATACCGCTGGAGTTGGTTTTCCCTACCCACTTTCTGCCGATCACGCCTTCCTTACTGACTCTGGTGTTGAAGTCGCTGAGAAGGATCAGCTTGTCGTCTGTAGGGACACGGGACAGGGATTGTTCGAGGCTGAAGTAAAATCCCTCTTTGGCCTCATCCCTTGCATCGAGTGTAGGGGCGTACGCGCTGATGACTGTGGCGCACTGGTTCTGAGATAGGGTGAATCGGAGAGTCATGAGACGTTAGCTAATCCCACAGGGGAAGTCTGAGGCTGTCGACTAGCTCGTTCTTGATGGCGAAATCGACTCTGTCGAGGCGGCGTTCTTCCTCTGGTTTGCCTTTCCAGAAGGTGGTATAATCTCCACCTTGTTATTTGAGCTGGCCTTCCCCTGCCCACCGGGTCTCGCCTAGGGCAGCGATGTCGACATCAATGCATCCAAGTTCCCGGGCAACGATGGCGGTGCGGCGTTCCGCTCTGTCACTGTTGGAGTTATCCATGAGGGTCCTGGCGTTCCAGGTCCCGAACTTCATTTTGAACAGTGGAAGATGCATGCGCACGAGTTCTTTTAACGTGGGATGGCAGAGCATGGTCTTGGTCCAGTGGCAAGGGGTTCCAAGACGACTGGAAACTAGGCACTGCGGCAGGAGCCTCGTTGCCTACGGCGAGATACAAGCCGTAAGCTCGGCGCTGGGCAGCGCCCTTTGGTGAGGTGGTGAGAAAACCGAGGCCTGGCTGAGGGCAAGCATTGGGAAGGTCAGAGGTCCATTTCATGGAAGGAGGAGAGGTCAGAGTGACCACAGCCATTTTGCACACCATGTGCTCGACAGAGCTCTGCCAATGGCCAGGGGGCAGCCAGAGCGTCGCTGAAGGGGTGAAGGCCAGGACGTCACCGGTGGAGTAAAGATCAGGACGTCGCCGGAGGATTGAGGCCCAAACGGCGTCGGAGGATCATCAACATCAATATAGCCCCAAAGCGACAACTGCAACAGAAGCAGTACTGCAGAAAAATCAACGCTGGGGCACTCAAAGACCCAGCTAAGAGAGCCATATACAACCAGTGCCTTGCTACTAACCTGGCAACCCTTGACGACCCCGAGATGCAGAGTGCCCACAGCACTTGGTCAGCCATCCAGGCCACCATAACCAGTGCCTGCGAAGAGATGCTCAGTCACTCAACCCTGAAACACCAGGGCTGGTTTGATGAGAATGACCAGGAGATCCAAGAGCTAATAAATCATAAGCGCAGGGCATTTCTGAACCTAAAACAACCCAACTCGGGAGCAGAAAAGCAGCTTTACTGGCGGCTTAAGGCCGAGGTCCAACAAAAAACCCGCGACCTAAAGAATAGACGGTGGGTGGAGAAAGCACAGGAGATTCAGCAGCTGGCCGACAGCCATGATGTGCGAGGATTCTTCACCGCAGTCAAGACCACCTACGGCCCAAGCACCCAAGGCCCCACCCCACTGCTGGCCAAGAACGGGGAGACACTCATCAAGGACACCGAGGCAGTCAGGATCCGCTGGAAGGAGCACTTCGAAGATCTCCTTAATTGAGGCTCTGCCTTTGACACGAGTGTCCTTGATTCCATCCCACAGCAAGCTACCCGCCACCATCTCAGCATAACCCCAGCTCTGCAAGAGGTAGAAAAGGCCATCAAGAACGGAAGGAATCCCCCGAGGCACTAAATTATGGCGGAGGCGCACTATTGGCACAAATGCATTATCTCTTCTCTCTCATCTGGAAGGAGGAGAGCATGCCGGGAGATCTCAGATACAGTAATCGTGACCATCTTTAAAAAGGGGGAAAAGTCCGACTGCGGCAACTACAGAGGAATTTCCCTATTGTCAGCCACTGGGAACGTTAGCTAGAATCCTCCGCAACCATAAGCTTGGTGGCAGATTTGAGGACCTAATCTTCAAACACTCTCTTCCTCAGGCAACCAAAGGCTGCGCTGGCGCACTGGAGGCGGTGTTGAACCTCATCGTCGATGTCTGCTCCCGAGGTATGGGAAGTGGTCCATATTGTCCAGGGCCGCGCCATGGATTTTGACGACTGGGAGGGTAGTGCTGTGTGGCAGGGTCAGGTTGGTGGAGGACCTTTGTCTTATCGATGTTTAGTCTAAGGTCCAAAGAAACAAAGAAAATAGGTGCAGGAGTAGAGCCTGCGAGCCTGCACCGCCATTCAATAAGATTATGGCTGATCATTCCTTCAGTACCCCTTTCCTGCTTTCTCTCCATACCCCTTGATCTCCTTAACCGTAAGGGCCATATCTAACTCCCTCTTGAATATATCCAATGACCCGGCATCAACAACTCTCTGCGGCAGGGAATTCCACAGGTTAACAACTCTCTGAATGAAGAAGTTTCTCCTCATCTCAGTCTTAAATGGCCTACCCTTTTTATCCTAAGACTATGTCCCCTGGTTCTGGACTTCCCCAACATCAGGAACATTCTTCCCGCATCTAACCTGTCCAGTCCCGTCAGAATCTTATATGTTTCTATGAGATCCCCTCTCATCCTTCTAAACTCCAGTGAATAAAGGCCCAGTTGATCCAGTCTCTCCTCATATGACAGTCCAGCCATCCCTGGAATCAGTCTGGTGAACCTTCGCTGCATTCCCTCAATAGCAAAAACTTCCTTCCTCAGACTAAGAGACCAAAACTGAACACAATATTCCAGGTGAGGACTCACTAAGGCCCTGTACAACTGCATTAAGACCTCCCTGCTCCTATATTCAAATCCCCTAGCTATGAAGGCCAACATACCATTCGCCTTCTTTACCGCCTGCTGTATCTGCGTGCCCACTTTCAGTGACTGATGAACCATGACACCCAGGTCTTGTTGCACCTCCCCTTTTCCTAATCTGCCGCCATTCAGATAATATTCTGCCTTCGTGTTTTTGCCCCCAAAATGGATAACCTCACATTTATCCACATTATACTGCATCTGCCATGCATTTGTCCACTCACCTAACCTGTCCAAGTCACCCTGCAGCCTCTTAGCGTCCTCCTTACAGCTCACACCGCCACCCAGTTTAGTGTCAGCCGCAAACTTGGAGATATTACACTCTATTCCTTCATCTAAATCGTTAATGTATACTGAAAAGAGCTGGGGTCCCAGCACTGAGCCCTGCGGCACTCCACTAGTCACTGCCTGCCATTCTGAAAAGGACCCGTTTCTCCCAACTCTCTGCTTCCTGTTTGCCAACCAGTTCTCTATCCACGCAAGTACATTACCCCCAATACCACGCGCTTTGATTTTGCACACCAATCTCTTGTGCGGGACCTTGTCAAAAGCCTTTTGAAAGTCCAAATACACCACATCCACTGGTTCTCCGTTGTCCACTCTGCTAGTTACATCCTCAAAAAATTCCAGAAGATTCGTCAAGCATGAGTTCCCTTTCATAAATCCATGCTGACTTGGACTGATCCTGTCACTGCTTTCCAAATGCACTGCTATTTCATCCTTAATGATTGATTTCAACATTTTCCCCACTACTGATGTCAGGCTAACTGGTCTATAATTACCTGTTTTCTCTCTCCCTCTTTTTTTAAAAAGTGGTGTTACATTAGCTACCTTCCAGTCCATAGGAACTGATCCAGAGTCAATAGACTGTTGGAAAATGATCACCAATGCATCCACTATTTCTAGGGCCACTTCCTTAAGTAGTCTGGGATGCAGACTATCAGGCCCCGGGGATTTCAGCCTTTAATCCCATCAATTTCCCCAACACAATTTCCCACCTAATAAGGATATCCTTCAGTTCCTCCTTCTCACTAGACCCACTGTCCCCTAGTACATTCAGAAGGTTATTTGTATCTTCCTTTGTGAAGACAGAACCGAAGTATTGGTTCAATTGGTCTGCCATTTCTTTGTTCCCTATTATAAATTCACCTGAATCCGACTGCAAGGGACCTACGTTTGTTTGTACTAATCTTTTTCTCTTCACATATTTATTGAAGCTTTTGCAGTCAGTTTTTATGTTCCCTGCAAGCTTCCTTTCGTACTCTATTTTCCCCCTCTTAATTAAACCCTTTGTCCTCCTCTGTTGAATTCTAACTTTCTCCCAGTCCTCAGATTTGTTGCTTTTTCTAGCCAATTCTTATGCCTCTTCCTTGGCTTTAACACATGCTTTCGTACGCCAGTTTAGCCTCTGAATGTACGCAGATGCAGCATCGTCCGCGTACTGTAGTTCAACGACAGAGGATGGGGTAGTCTTGGATCTAGCCTGGAGGCGACGAAGGGTGAACAGGTTCCCACTGGTTCTATAATTTAGTTCCACTCCAGCGGGGAGCTTGTTGAGTGTGAGGTGGAGCATTGCAGCGAGGAAGATTGAGAAGAGAGTTGGCGCGATGACTCAGCCCTGCTTGACCCCAGTTCGGACGTTGATGGGGTCTCCGCAACCATCTTCTCCATGTGGCTGAAGAGCTCCTCCCGGAGTCACAGTGCGGATTCCGTCCACTACGGGGCACGACGGACATGATCTTTACGGCGTGACAACTGCAAGAGAAATGCAGGGAACAGCACCACCCTTGTACATGGCCTTCTTTGACCTCACAAAAGCCTTTGACACTGTTAACCGCGAGGGACTATGGAGCGCCCTCCTCCGTTTCGGCTGCCCCCAAAAGTTTGTCGCCATCCTCCGCCTGCTGCACGATGGCATGCAAGCCGTGATCTGACCAACGGATCCACTACAGACCCGATCAACATCCGAACTGGGGTCAAGCAGGGCTGCGTCATCGTGCCAACCTTCTTCTCGATCTTCCTCGTTTCAATGCTCCACCTCACGCTCAACAAGCTCCCCGCTGGAGTGGAACTAAATTATAGAACCAGTGGGAGCCTGTTCAACCTTCGTCGCCTCCAGGCTAGATCCAAGACCTTCCCATCCTCTGTCGTCGAACTACAATACGGGGACGACGCTTGCGTCTGCGCATATTCAGAGGCTGAACTCCAAGTCATCTTTACCGAGGCGTACGAAAGCATGGACCTTACACTAAACATCTGTAAGACAAAGGTCCTCCGCCAACCTAACCCCACCATACAGCACTGCCCCCCCCAGTCATCAAGAGCCTGGCCCTGGACAATGTGGACCACTTCCCATACCTTGGGAGCCTATTATCAGCAAAGGCAGACATCGACTGCCTAAGGAAGAGAGTGTTCAAAGATCAGGCCCTCAAATCTGGCACCAAGCTTATGGTCTACAGGGCGGTAGTGATACCCGCCCTCCTGTATGGCTCAGAGTCGTGGACCATATACAGTAGACACCTCAAATCGCTGGCGAAATACTATCAATGATGCCTCCGCAAGTTCTTGCAAATACCCTAGCAGGACAGGCGCACCAATGTCAGTGTTCTCGATCAGGCCAACATCTCCAGCATCGAAGCACTAACCACATTCGACCAGCTCTGTTGGGCGGACCACATTATCTGCATGCCGGACACGAGACTCCCAAAGCAAGCGCTCTACTCGGAACTCCTACATGGCAAGCGAGTACCAGGTGGGTAGAGGAAATGTTTCAAGGACACCCTCAAAGCCTCCTTGATAAGGAGTAACATCCCCACCAACACCTGGGTGTCCCTGGCCAAAGACCGCCCTAAGTGGAGGAAGAGCATCCAGGAGGGCGGTGAGCACCTCGAGTCTCGTTGCCGAGAGCATGCAGAAAACAAGCGCAGGCAGCGGAAGGAGCGAGCAGCAAACCAGTCCCACCCACCCTTTCCTCCAACGACTGTCTGTCCTACCTGCGACAGAGACTGTAATTCCCGAATTAGTTCGGTCACCTGGAAACTCATTTTTGAAGTGGAAGCAAGTCTTCCTCGAGTCTGAGAGACTGCCTATGATGATGACTCCAACATAAGTCTGTGTCTTTAGGAAAATTGCTCTAAACCCAGGTTTTGTTTCTTTATTTGGCCCATTACAACCCCGCCCCCACCCCCAACCCCCCGCCTTTTGCCTTGCACTATCATATCTTTTGTCATTTAAATCACTTCTGCCTTTCAATCTTATCATAGACCTTCCCTTATTTCTTTTCTCCCCTCCCCCCCTTTCTCTGCCTCTGTGCTTGCTTAAAACCTGTAATATCTGTAACATTTTCCAGTTCTGATGAAAGGTTAATTTGAGAGTATTGTCGTTGCTTGGTTTCACTCTTACATACTAACCATAGACAGATCACTTCTAGCAATGGCTCCTCTACCCACCCCTGCAAATCATTTTGGGACCACCCCACCGCCCCCCAAATGGTTCCAGCCTTGGCCTCCTCCTCATTTACATGCTGCTCCTTGGTGACATCATCCAGAGACATGGGGTCAGCTTTTACATATACGTTGTTGACACCCAGCTCTCTACAGTTTCTCTTGATCCCTCCACTTTCTTTGTGATATCAGACCGCTTATTCGACATTCAGTCTTGGATGAGGCATAATTTCCTCCAGCTAAACACTGAGAAGTCTGAAGCCCCTGCCAGAAGCAACCATATTCTTTCCCCAAACTCCAATTGCCTGCCTGGTGACTGTCAGGCTGAACCAGCCTGTTTGCACCCTCTCAGCATCTTACTCAACCCTGAGCTGAGCTTTTGACACTACATCCACTCCATCACAAAGACTGCCTACTTCCACCTATGTAATATTGCCTGCCTCCATCCTTACCTTAGCCCATCTGCCACTGAGATCTTCATTCATCTTTGTCAGCTCCAGATGATTAATCCACTATTTCCTGGTTGGCCGACCATCTTTCACCCATTTGCAAACCAGCTTATCCAATGGTCTCGTCCCATTTTCAACAGTTCTGCTCTCATCCCTGCCCTTCTCTCCCAAAACCATGATATGGTTTCCTATGTCCTCATCTTCCACCTCACCAGCCACCACATTCAATGGATCATCCTCCGCCATTTCTACCACCTCCAGCCCAATGCCACCACCAAACACATCTTCCCCTCCCCTCCCCTCCCAGCGTTCCAAGGAGACCATTCTCTCCACGATACCCTGGTCCACTCTTCGGGACGCTCGGTGGTCATGAAAGACGCTATATGAATGCAAGTCTCTCTTTCTTTCATCATCCCCAACACCCACTCCCCTTCCCACGTCACCTTCCCATGCAAGCACAGGAGACATAACAGCTACCCATTCAGCTCCTTCCTTCCTTCCCACCGTCGAGGATGCCAAACATTTCTTCCAGGTGAAACAGTGATTTATTTGCACTTCTTTCAAATAAATATACTGTATTCACTATTCACAATGCAGTCTCCTTTACATTGCAGAGACCAAACGCAGGATGGGTGATCGCTTTGCTGAACAGCTCCATTCAGTCCACAAGCGTGACCCTGAGCTACCAATCGCTTGTCATTTTAATTCTCTGTTCCACTCCCACTCTGACTTCTCTGTCCTCGGCCTCCTACACTGTTCCAATTAAACTTAACAGATGCTCTTTCAATTAGGCACTTTACAGCCTTCCAGACTCAACATTGAGTGCAACAATTTCCAGATTATAACCAGTGGTTCCATTTTTTCGACAGTAGGTGATGGTATTGATTCTGCTGCTGCCATTCACAGCTCTAGACCCACATTTTGTTTCATTTCTTGTCCCATTACAACTCCCCCTTTGCCTTGCACTATCATCCCTTTTGTCATTTAATCACTCCTGTCTTCCACCCTATCACAGTCCTTTCCTTTTTTTCATTTCTCCCCTCCCCCTTTCCCTGTCTCTGTGCTTGCTTAAAACCTGTCAGATCTCTAACTTTTTCCAGTTCTGATCAGGTCACAGACCTGAAAGGTTAATTTGGTTTCTCTTTCCACAGATGTTGCATGAGCTGTTGAGTATTTCCAATATTTTCTGTTTATACATATTTATATCATTTTTTCCCCAATCCTGTTATGTTTTAGCATTACCTAATAAGAACATAAGAAATAGGAGCAGGAGTAGGCCATAAGGCCCCTCGAGCCTGCTCCGCCATTCAATACGATCATGGCTGATCCGATCATGGACTCGGGTCCACTTCCCTGCCCGCTCCCTTATCGGTTAAGATATAAACTTATCGGTTAATATTCCTTTCATGTCCCCTGTCAAGACTTCAGTTTTATATATTCTGATTGATCTATCAAAGAAATTCTTAGGATGAAGTCAGTTACAGAAATTCATAAACTATCAAAGCAATTCTAACAATACTGTGTGCGTGTTACTTTTCCATCACATTAAGCCACGAACGCAAGCGTCAACCGTATTGTAATTCAATGACAGAAGCTGGAACAACCTTGGATCTGGACTGGAAGTGTCGGAGGTTGAACAATTTCCCGCTTGTCCTGTAGATTAACTCCACTCCAGCAGGGAGCTTGTTAAAGGTGAGATGAAGGTGGATTTCCAGAAGGCATTCTATAAGGTGCCACATAAAAGGTTACTGCACAAGATAAAAGTTCACAGGGTTGGGGGTAATATATTAACATGGATAGACGATTGGCTAACCAGCAGAAAACAGAGTCGGGATAAATGGGTCATTTTCCGGTTGGCAAACAGTAACTAGTGGGGTGCCACAGGGATCGGTATTAAGGCCTCAACTATTTACAATCCATATTAATGATTTGGATGAAGAGACTGAGTGTAATGTAGCCAGTTTGCTGATGATACAAAGATGGGTGGGAAAGCAAGTTGTGAGGAGGACACAAAGAATCTGCAAAGGGATATAGACAGACTAAGTGAGTGGGCAAAAATTTGGCAGATGGAGTATATATAATGCGGGAAAGTGTGAGGTTATTCACTTTGGTAGAAAAAATAAAAAAGCAAATCATTAGTTAAATGGAGATAAATTACAAAATGCTGCTGTACAGAGGGACCAGGGGGTCCTTGTGCATAAAACACAAAAGGTTAGTATGCAGGTACAGCAAGTAATCAGGACGGCAAATGGAATGTTGGCCTTTATTGCAAGGGGGATGGAGTATAAAGTAGAGAAGTCCTGCTACAACTATATAGGGTATTGCTGAGGCCACACCTAGAGTGCTCCGTACAGTTTTGGTCTCCTTATTAAAGGGGGGATATACTTGCATTGCAGGCAATTCAGAGACGGTTCACTAGGTTAATTCCGGAGATGAAGGTTTTGACTTATGAAGAAAGGTTGAGTAGGTTGGGCCTATACACATTGGAGTTCAGAATAATGAGAGGTGATCTTATTGAAATATATAAGATAATGAGGGGGCTCGACAAGGTAGATGCAGAGAGGATGTTTCCACTCATAGGGGAAACTAAAACTAGAGGCATCGTTTCAGAATAAGAGGTCGCCCATTTAAAACTGAGATGAGGAAGAATTTCTTCTCTCAGAGGGTTGTAAATCTGTGGAATTTTCTGCCCCAGAGAGCTGTAGAGGCTGGGTCATTGAATATATTTAAGGCGGAGATAGACAGAATTTGGAGCAATAAGGGAGTTATGGGGAGTAGGCAGGAAAGTGAAGCTGAGCCATGATCTTATTGAATGGCAGAGCAGGCTCGAAGGGTCAAATGGCCTACTCCTGCTCCTGCTTCTTATGTTATGTTCTTAAGCATTGCATCGAGGAAGACTGAGAAGCACGTTGGTGCAATGACACAGCCTTGCTCAACCCCGGTCTACACTTGTATTGGGTGTGGTGGATCTGTTGGTAAGAATCACGGCTTGCATGTCATCGTGAAGCAGGCAGAGGATGGTGATAAATTTTTGATGACAGCTGAATTTGAGAAGGACACTCCATAATCCCTCACAGTTGACAGAGTCGAAGGCCTTTGTGAGGTCAAAGAAAGCCACGTTAGAGGTTGATGCTACTCCAAGCTACGTCACGGCAGGCAAGTTCCAGGAGGACAGAGAAAACGCTTCAAGTACACCCTCAAAGCCGGTTTGAAAAAATGTAACATCCCCACCGACTCTTGGGAATCCCTGGTCCGCTCAAAGTGGAGGAGAAGCATCCAAGAAGGCTCCGAACACGTCAAGTCTCTTCGCCTGGAGCACACGGAAGCTAAGTATAAACAGCGGAAGGAGCATTCGACAAATCAAGCACCCCACTCATTCATCCCGCCAACCACCATCTGCCCCATCTGTGACAGAGACTGTAGATCTCGCATTGGTCTCATCAGTCACCTTAGAACTCATTTTAATGTGGAAGCAAGTCATCCTCGACTCCGGGGGACTGCCTAAAAAACACTAAGCCACAATTCTTTGCCTTCCAGATGGCTTTCACATAGTCGTCTATGTAGCAATGCAACCACTTTCAGCTTTACAGACACCTAACCACATCTCTCCTGTGTCCCTGTGAAGTTAAAAAATGAATAATTTACAAGATGGCGTTCCTTGCCACCTTCAACTCACACCTACAAACTTGCAGGGTCTTGTTACAGGATCTGTTCAAGTCAAACCGTTACTGAAATGAGAACAACAAAACAACAACTTGTATTTATTTAACGTCTTTGACGTAGTAAAATGTCCCAAGGCATTTCACAGGAGTGTTACAAGTCAAAAAAATTGACACCGAGCCCCATAACAAATTAGGGCAGATGACCAAAAGCTTAGTCAAAGAGGTAGGCTTTAAGCAGCATCTTAAAGTTCTAATTGAAAAGTTACTCGACACAGTTAAATTAATATAAAAATAAATCAATAGCAGTCGCATTTGATTAACCTTTCGCCAAAACTTCCTCTCCCCCAAATCTGGCCTCCTGCATGTTCCCCCCACCCCATCTTCAGTGACAGAGCCTTCAGCCATGTTGAACTCTCTCCCTAAATCCTTGCTATTCTTCCCAAATTAAAAGCCTCCTTAAAATCTTTGTTTACTTTTAATCTTCAAAGTTTGTGTTTCTTCTTCTTCGTTAAGTGTCTTGAGATATTTACTTTGTTATAGGTGCAATAGAAGAAATAATGATTGTTGTTCATGCAATAAAAATCAATGTATGGATATCATCCATGTTGAATTTAAAAAAAAGATATTTAACTTAACAGCACATAACATTTATACCTCGCCCCTATTTGGGGAGACTTATTTTTATGTTATCACTGCCATAAATCAACAAAACCTCAGTAAGAATTTAATTCAAACAATTATCTATTTAGGATAACAAAAATACACTTTCCTTACCTTTGAAAACTCCTCTAGTCGCTCATTCACGTCTGGTAACATCCATGTGTCCTCACCGCGTAAGCGTTTGAGCTGCTTCTGTTTCTCTTCTTTTTCATATTTATCTCGAGCCTAAAATGAGCAGGAAAAGGTTCAATTAAGATGTGAATGCTGAGGATTCCCTACAAATATATAGTTCAGTCTTTTTATTCAGCTATTTTTAAATAAGAAACTACCATAGCACATGGATTAAGGCAGTGTTACTTTGGAAATCAAATATGGTTGAATCCAGATAAACACTTACATGTGATCTAAACAAAGAATCCCAAAGTACCCAACTGTTTTCCAGTAATCCCACTGTAGTGAATTTCTGATCCAAGGACAAAGCCTTTTATTGCACAGCACATTAAACTGAGTCAATCCAATTAAAACCTATTGTATACCAGTTTTACATTTTAGAAGTCTATTTTTATATTTTTCTTGGTATTCCATTTTTATTACGAGAAAGCCTAATAAGTACATCGCCATATATTATAATATCCTCTCTCATTTCTTAGATTGAATAATCACACAGTAGTGCAGGATCTGTATCACTACTGCTCCAGATATAACACATCAATCTTTGAATGTGTTTGGTGCAGAGACTCCTAAAAGGGGGCAGAAACTAAAATTGAGAGATAAAATAGAATCATACAGCACAAGAGGACATTCAGCCCATCGTGCCTGTGCCAGATCATTTTCAGGTTTGCCTGTTGATGCTCTTGGCATTCTCTTCTACACTCTGCACTGAACCAGGGTTGGTTATCCAGCTTAATGATGAAGGAGCAGTGATGGATATGCAGGGCCATAAGGTTACAGATTGTGGGAGTATAAAATGTTCCCTGTAACTTTTTTGGTGCGCGTGCCCTTTAACTGGCTGCACAGCCAATTCAAATCTTCGTACATGCAGTTATTCCCATTGAAAAACTGATGCAGCGGCCTGCATGGGATCTCCAGACGGCTGCACAGGTTAACAGCAATGCTGGTGGTATACCATTCAGCTGCAGCTAATAGCCCACAGTACCTCATGGATACCCAAATTTAAATTGCTAGATTGATTCTTAATCCATCCCATTTAGTACAGTGGTGGTGCCACGACACGGTGGAGGGTGTGCTCTATGTGAAGATGGGACTTGGTCTCCATGAGACTGTGCGCTGGTCACTCCTACCAATGCTATCATGGGCAGATATATCTGCGATTGGCAGATTGGTGAGGATGAGGTTAAGTAGGTTATTCGCTTGTGTTGGTTCTCTCACTGCTAGCCACAAACACAGTCTGGCAGCTATGTCCTAGAGGACTCATCCAGCTTGGTTAGTGGTGGTAATACCAAGCCATTCTTGTTGATGGACATTGAAATTTCCCAGACGGAATAGATTCTATGCCCTTGCTACCCTCAGTGCTTTCTTCAAGTGGTGTTCGACATGGAGAAGTACTGATTCATCAGTTGAGGGAGAGTGGTAATGGTAATCAGCAGGTTTCGTTGCCCATGTTTGAGGTCCCCACCATCACAGAAGCCAGTCTTCAGCCAATTTGATTCACTCCACGTGTTTTCAAGAAACGGCTGAGTGCACTGGATACAGCAAAGGGGCCCCGACAACATCCCAGCTGTCGTGCTGAAGATTTGTGCTCCACAACTAGCTGTGCCTCTAACCAAGCTGTTCCAGTACAGCTACAACACTGTCATTTACCCGACAATGTGGAAAACTACCCAGGTATGTCCTGTTAACAAAAAGCAGGACAAATCCAATCCAGCCAATTATCACCCCATCAGTCTACTCTCAATAATCAGCAAAGTGATGGAAGGGGTCGTCGACAGTGCTATTAAGTGGCACTCACTCACCAATAACCTGCTCACCAATACTTACAAACTTAACTGGACCAGCCACATAAATACTGTGGCAACAAGAGTGGGTCAGAGGCTGGGTATTCTGCGGCAAGTGCCTCACCTCTTGACTCCCCAAAGCTTTGCCACCATCTACAAGGCACAAGTCAGGATTGAGATAAAATACTCTCAACTTGCAGCTCCAATAACACTCCAAGAAGCTCGACACCAGCAAGGACAAAGCAGCCCACTTGATTGGCACCCCATCCACCACCTTAAACATTCATTCCCTCCACCACCGGGGTACCATGATTGCAATGTGCACCATCTACAAAATGCACTGCAGCAACTCACCAAGGCTTCTTCAGCAGCCCCTCCCAAACTCACGGCTTCTACCACCTAGAAGAACAAGAGCAGCAGGCACATGGAAACACCATCACCTGCAAGTTCCCCTACAAGTTACACACCATCATGACTCGAAAATATATCGCCGTTCCTTCATCGACACTGGGTCAAAAACTCCCTCCCTAACAGAACTGTGGGCATACCTTCACCACAAGGACTGTAGTGGTTCAAGAAGGCAGCTCACCACCACCTTCTCAGGGGCAATTAGGGATGAGCAATAAATGCTGGCCTCGTCAGCGACGGCCACATCTCAGGAACAAATAATTTAAAAAAATATATCACTGTGCCCCCACTCCTGGTGGTAAAGGACATACCCAGGGATGGTGATGGAAGAGTCTGGGATGTTAGCTAACAGGTATGATTCTATGAGTACGACTATTATGTGAGGCTGTTGCTTGACTATGGGACAGCTCTCCCAATCTGGGCACCAGTCTCCAGACTTTGCTTGGTTGAGTGGGCTGTGTGTGCCTTTGTCACATCGTAGTTTGATGTCTAGGTCACTGCCGTACCATTTTCTTCTTGCTTTTCTTTCTCATGATTTGATACAACTGAATTGCTTGCTTAGAGAGCAGTTAGGCTACCTCAGAGGGCAGTTAAGAATCAACTACATTGATGTGGGACTGGAGTCACATATAGGTCAGACCGGTTAAGGACAGCAAGCTTCCTTCCCGAAAGGGAACCAGCTTGTTTTTCTCCAATAATCCAACAGCTTCATGCTCCCTTTACTGTTACCAGCTTTTTATTTCTAGATTTAAAAGAAAAACAGAATTCAAATTCTCAAACTGCAATGATGGGATTTGAACTCACTTTCTAAGGATTTTTACTTCAATGCCTATACTAGTCTTGGCCTCGGGATTATTAGTCCAGTAATATAACCACTACTCTACTGTACCCGCAGTGATCCCGGCTGGAACGTCAGGTGAAGTTCGGATCTGTCTTGGCATGGATGCCCCTACAAATGAACAACCTGCCAACACACACACATGAAGAATGGCGACTTGGGTGAGTTATGGCATTTTCAGAAAAGGGGGGTAAAAGATAAGAAATAAATTATTGCTAAAATAAACTATAAATCACTTCATTATAATAATTATGGAACCAAACAACTTTTAGCAAATGGTTAGTGCTCAGATACTTTTTAAAACTATAACAATGAAGTTTATGCTGTGTACAATTTGTAACAGTTCCTAAACAACAATAAATGCCAGGGAGAAATAAAATACCTATATTCAAATCAATCAAAATAAAAAAACTATTATTTAACCTTCAATTACATTTTCTTATATTATTTGCTGTCTAGGTTCAGGTGGCAACTGTAGTGACCAACTGAAAACCTGAAATTAATATTACATTAACACATTAAGAGAGATCAACAGTGACTTGCAGGCTCAGCTTCCTCGGTGCTTCAGTTTACTGGTCTCAATTTACTGGTCCTACTCAAGTCATAAGATGGAGGCCTCTCATGGTAGCATCTCAGGGAGTAACAAAATGAAAGAGCACGTGCATGCATCTCAGAATGCAAGAAATGCTTCATGTTGGCCAATAACAAATTCTTACTTTGTCTCATCCTTTGTTCCTGTTTTTAATTGTAGTGGTGCCCTGTGTTATTGGTCTTGGTTGTTCTCTTATGGTTCTCAATTTTTAAAAAAACATATGGACCAGAAGATCTCTAATGAAACGCCAGCTTTCACAACGCCAAGGACAGCATCGGGGTAGAAAGACACCAGAGGGGCAAAAAATGCTGAAAACATATAGATCCTAGCCTTCAGCTGAGTACCTTAACTCAGTACTTTAAACACTGAACCTCAAGCCAGAAACCCAGTAAAATCTATTCCTGATAATTCAAAGTCGTTTTTTTTACACTAAAAAATAAATTATCCAATAATTTTAATTATGCAATGTAAATACCACAAAGTGGGAATTTGATGCTACAAAAATTGAACAGATTAATTTCAATTAAGCGTCTTTGAATTAATGGTAGACTGTACTACACCATTACAATACCGAGATACCCTTGTTAGTATCTGAATACCAATGTATCAAACATTTACTACCCTCATGCAGCGACCTTTCAATAAAAAATTCCTTGAATACAAAACTATACAAATACACTTCAGAGAAGTCAGCATTCTGTGACTCAGCAGTGTAGAATGCTAAAGATTTTTGGTGAGACTCAAAGATTTCAGTTGTCAGTTTCAAATTCTTGTACAAATTTGGTTACCAGCAGCTGTGGATTCATTAAATACATACTTGATTTATTTAGACAGCGTGCTGCTTCTTTTGTCTGTTATAAACAAAGAATGAGAAGCATTCTCTTGTGAATTAGGTCCCCAGTTTAAAATATTCAGGGGCCGAAATTGCCCTGCCACCCCACCCCACCCGATTGAGGGCGGTAACCTTCTGGGGCTGGTACTTTCTGCGGCCAGAAGTTGCGCCCCCGCCGCAGAATTGCCCTTACTGCCCCTCAAAGGAAATGGAGCACAATCTTGTGCGCTCCACTTTGGGGGCGCTGAGGGAAGCGCAAGACGGATGCTCCACATAGCGCTGACGCACTTCAACATTCCTCCCCTTCAATTAACGGGAAGAGCCACTGCGCACACTGCATGGCCTCTAATAGCCTCCACTAGACCACCAGGGCAGCGTGCGACTGGGCCCAAAATGGAGGGCCGGGCTGCACGATGGTGATCTGGACCCATGCTGGGGCCGCCATCGTTCAGCTGACCCAAGAATCGGCGGGCAAAGAAAGGTGGCCCAGGGCGCTGGCACCCTCCCCTTTAAGGAGCACCCCGTGAGCAGCTGTCAGCCAGCTTCGCAACCTTCGGGGTGTCACGGGGTTGCCATGCAGGGCCATGACTTCATTGTCGGTTGCACGGCGGCCCAGGGTGCTAACTGCGGTGCAGCACCTCCGCAAACTCCCGGGCAATTTCTCGGGAGGTGGTAGCGCCCCCCCCCCCCCCCCACCACCCGGCCAAAAAGTCTTTCCTTCCCCCGCGCCCCCCCCCGGAGGCACCAACGGGGCTATAAAATGGGGCAATTTCGCCCCCTCAGACTGATGCTTGCTTGGGATATTACTGAATTCACTAAACATAGATTTTTTTCTAAATTCACAGTAATAATTTTACTGTGCTACTAAAGGCAAGAACATATGGAGCATGTATATTTTAATTTTCAGGTGGAATTTAAGGCAACTGAAAATTATAATCCAAAATTGTGTGAAAACCAAGATGAAGAAATGTTCATTTCCTTCTAAGTGCATGACAAAATTACGGCTTGTGATGCAGAATACGGTTGCAGTGCAATCATGGAATGCCGGCTAGTACTGGATCGAAGTAGTTAATGTTGCAACATAATCCATCAAGATTATTACCTTTTATAATTGTACTAACTGACAAATCATTCATGACAGCATTTTATGTGCCCTCAAATTAAACCTGCCGAAATTGATACATTCATTAGAAAATCACAAGGGCTTAGTAATTTAAGTTTGAGGTTGCAGAGGCTCATAATTAAAGAAAGACAGACATATGGTTTACATCTATATCAACATCTCACTTCATTAAATGCTGCACTAGGAACTTAGCTGTTTTGGATAACTTGATAAATGTAAATGGATTGTTAGACTGTCAGTAAAGAACTAAAATATGCAAATTTAAAACTAATAATGAGTATAGAGATTAGAAGAAAAATTCTCCATATATGTGGACGAGACCCCCAGCAACAGTTAATGCGATGTTGTTTCACTGAGATTAAAGACTGTACGGATAACAAAAAGATATTCAACCAAATAATCTGTGGAGCAATGGTTCTTGTACTGAGAGGAATGTGGAAATGCAACAAATCTGGGCTGAATTAAGTTTGCAGGTCAAACTATTTTTTAAAAAGCAAAATACTGCAAATGCTGAAAATCTAATACAAAAGCAAAAAATGTTGTAAATAGGTCAGACAGTGTCTGTGGAGCGAATAGTTTTTGGATGCTGTAATGTCTGTAAGCTTGTAATGTTTGTAGCTCCACACTGTGAATGTGGATGTATTGTGTACTGCAAGTGCAGGGTTAATAATAAACAGAACCAGGCAGATTTCCAGAGGCTTCTGAGAGAGCTGCCTGCCATGTTGGAAGCTGTGTGTGCTTGTGCTCTGTGAAGATATCACATTTGGCGACGAGGATGGAATTTTAGGATGAGTTAAAGCTTAAATTTTGTTGGTGAAGGATTCAGCCAGCCGACAGAAACACTTTGGAAGTTTCTGTCTTTGGAAAAAAGCTACAAAATCCGAGGTAAAATACAGCACACAGTGTGAACAGCTAGAGATTAAAATGGCAGGTATATTGGGACATTTGGGGGAATATAGACATGACCGGGAACGTTTAAAGTGTATGTGGATCGGCTAGAAATGTATTTCACTGCAAATAACATAATCGAAGTTCCAGACAATGCAGTCCAGAACCGGGCTGTGTTGGAATGTAAGAGAGCGATCTTCTTATCGGAGGCGGGTCCGACATTATACGAAACCCTTGTAAATCTGCTTGTGCCGGACGAGCCAAAGGACACAGCGCTTAAAGAGATTTTAACGAAGCTGGAGCAGCACTATAACCCCAAACCGTTAGAAATTGCTGAAAGCTATCGTTCCGGGATTCAGAATCAAAAGGCTGATGAAAGTATCAGTGATTACATCGTAGCATTAAAAAAGCATTAATTTTGGAAACTTTCGAAACCGAGCATTACGGGATCGTTTTGTTTGTGTGGTGAAAAATGATGCGATCAGAAGGAAGTTATTGACGACGGATGACTTGACTTTTGAGATTGCTTGTCAGACAGCGAGGTCGATGGGCATGGCCGAACAATATTCCCGAGAATTAAATAATAATTATGGTCGTCAGTTTCAAAGTAAAAGACGGTGGGGGCTCAAAGTCATAGAAACTGGAAATTCTAACAGAGCATCGAAGTCATGCTATAGGTGCCTGGGACAACACATTGCTCAAAGTTGTCCATACATGAAGGCAGAGTGTTTCTTCTGCAGAAAGACTGGGCATCCTGCGATGGCATGCCGACTGAAGGGTAAACCAGCTTCCAAAGCTATGAGTCCAGCGTTCAAAGCTATGAGTAGAAATCCCAAGAGACTACATAGCATAGAAGAACAACAACGGGACGAGGAGATGTTAAGAGTTACACGTCATCAGAAGCACGAGGTTAACGGACAGCGATTTGGAAAGCATCAAAATCCACATAGATGTTGCGGGATTTAAGATACCAATGGAAATTGACATGGGTGCATCAGTGAGTGTAGTACCGGAGTCACTATACCGCGACAAATTGCATGATTTTCAACTGGAGAAATCCAAGGTAGAGCTGCGAGGCTACTCGGGAGAGAAAATTCCTGTGGTAGGTCGTATCACCGTACCGGTGAAATATAAAGATCAATTTCAGAACTTGCCTCTAATAGTAGTGAAAGAAGACAAGCCTGCCTTACTAGGAAGAAATTGGTTGAGCTCACTGAAGCTGGATTGGAGTAAGATTTTGTGTGTGGAAGCGAGATTTTCATCAACGGATGAGGTTATCAAGAAGTATCCGAAGGTGTTCTGCGAAACGGGCAGTCCGATCCAAGGCTTCAAGGCGAGTGTCAGGGTACAGAAGGACGCTAGATCGGTTTACTACAAGCCATGTTCCGTACCATATGCACTCAAGGAGAAAGTTGAGCAAGAACTCAAAAGACTAGAGACTGAGAACATTAATTGTAAGATAGATCGCTGTAATTGGGCTACACCCATTGTTGTTGTACCCAAGTCCGATGGTAAGGTAAGATTGTGTGGTGATTATAAAGTAACTGTATACCAGGTTCTAGAGGGTAATGTCCCCAATACATTACCGAATATAGAAGATTTGTTTACAACACTGACAGGTGGTCAGATCTTCTCAAAACTAGATCTTACGAATGCCTACTTACAGCTTGAACTAGATGAGGAGTCCAAGTCATGTTTGACTATAAATACTCATTTAGGCCTATTTCAATTTAATAGGCTACCGTTTGGAGTGTCTTCCACCCCTGCCATATTCAAAGGGGCGATGAACCAGATTTTGCAAGGTATTGAAGGGGTAGTATGTTATTTGGATGACATACTAATTTCAGCACCAAATAGGCAAATTCATAACATATTGAATGAAGTCCTCAAACGGCTAGAGAAGCACAGAGTACGAGTGTCTGCTCATAGGTATGAGTTATTTAAAAACTCAGTGCGGTACTTAGGGTAGAGTAGACAAGGATGATTTACATCCAACCATGGAAAAATTGGATGCAATTATTGAAGGGTTAATCGCGTTAGTACATTTTCTAAAGCACAGCAATTTCGCACTATGACAGAATGAGATAAGCAATTGCGAAAAGGTCACAAGACGCTGAGCAAGAAAGAAACCAATCACACCAGGCGCTAGCCGAAGATGAGAAAGTAAGCGGGACAAAGACGAAAAAAACTTGTTGCGTAGACTCTTTTTGCAATGACAGATGTATAAGCAGTGACATGTGACCTTTGCGACTTTAAATACTCATTTTTTGCAAACCCAAGTTGAGTTATAGCCAACATACAACTCCCCTGGTACCTTGTATTAATAAACTGTGCGTGTTTTCAAACTCTCTAACGTAGTCTCGGAGTAGATTTATTTCTACCTCGGGGTTTTCCCCTAACAATTAGAAATGCACCCATTCCCAGGAATGTCACTGAACTTCGTTCATTCTTGGGTCTTTAGAACTATTATGGGAAGTTCTTACCAAATTTGGCTACAGTATTACATCCACTGAATGAACTTTTGAAAAAACAGGTCCATTGGAAGTGGTCAAAAGAATGCGATACAGCATTCAAGGAGTGTAAAAGCAAATTGGTAGAGAGCACCATGTTAGTTCACTATAACATATCTAAGGAGATTAAGCTAGCATGTGATGCCTCTCCGTATGGAGTTGGGGCAGTAATCTCTCATGTATTAAGTAATGGGGAGGAGAGACCAATTGCTTTTGCTTCTTGCACTCAGTGTCAGTGAGAGTAATTATGCGCAAATTGAAAGGGAAGCTTTGGCATTAATTTTTGGGGTCAAGAAGTTTCACAAATACTTGTATGGTCGTAAGTTTACCATCATTACGGACCATAAGCCCCTAACAGCAATCCTCCATCCAAAGTCCCCAGTTCCAACATCAGCTACAACCCGAATGCAGAGATGGGCTTTGATTTTGTCAGCATATACATATGATATTGAATACAGACAATTAGCTGATCACAGTAATGCTGATGCAATGTCTAGATTGCCTACCCCATCACAAGTTACACCCGATAGGGAAGAAGTGGTCTATTTTTCAAACATTGATGAACTGCCAGTCACAGCTGAAGAGATTGGTAAGAGCAACCAAAAGTGACCCAGTGATGTCAAAGGTGTATGAGTAGATTGCAAATGGATGGCCAAACCAGGTAACAGACAAAGATACACATCCATTCTTCATTCGTAGGAGTGAATTATCAGTCGATAAAGATTGTATCATGTGGGGTGCAAGAGTGGCTATACCAAATAAATTCAGATCCAAATTATTAGGAGATCTCCATGACCAGCACCTGGGAATGCGCTTGACCAAGAGTTTTGCACGCAGTTATTTATGGTGGCCAGGTCTTGATAAAGATATAGAATACATCGTGAGTCAGTGTGCGACATGTTAAATCGGTAAGCAAGCAACCACCACCAGTACCATTACAGCCATGGAAATGGCCTACCAGGCAAAGGCTACATATTGATTTTGCTGAGTTAGAAGGACAACAATTGTTCATTGTGATTGATAGCCATTCGAAGTGGGTTGAGGTGTTTCCAATGTGGAAAATAACAAGTAAAACATTGGACATTTTGCGAAAATTATTTTCTTCATTTGGCCTCCCTGAAGAGATTGTTTCGGATAATGGACCACAATTTTGTTCAGAAGAATTTGCACAATTCACGAGCAAAAATGGTGTTAAACATACCAAGATTCCACCACACCATCCTGCTTCAAATGGTGCAACAGAGCACACTGAACAAATTGTAACACATGCCCTCATAAAACAAATGTTAGATCCAAATCCAAGGAAACGACAGTTGTCATTGGATCACAAATTGGCTAATTTTTTGATTACATATCGAAATACTCCTCATACAACTACTGGTAGAACACCAGCAGAGTTGTTTCTCAAACGACAGCCTCGAACCAGATTCTCGTTGTTAAAACCAAATTTGGCACAGTCCGTAGAAGAGACACAATTAAGACAGAAAGAGAATCATGATAGAGGTAGAGTAAAAGAGAGAAGTGTGAAATTAAACCAGAAGGTGAGAGTGAAGAACTATCACCATAAATGATTAAAGTGGTTACCAGGAAGAGTGGTGAAGATATGTGGTCCTCGCACATATTTGGTAAAGATGTTTGATAATGGACAAGTTAGGTTTGTTCATATTGATCATATTTTACCTACAGACATGGAAGGAGTTGAAGGTGGGAATGATTCAATTATTTCTGACTCATCAGATAGTTTTGATACACCAGTAGCAAATCCTAAATCCAATGTACTGGAAACAAATCCAAGAGAGAATCAGAATGAAAGTCTGAGTCCACGTCAGGAAAACAAAGAACCTGAAGTTAGAGTGAGTCAAATGAAAATCAAGGAAATTCTGTGGAGGAAAACGTTCCTCAGGATGAGCCTCGAATGAGTGTGAAATCGACACCATGTTTGGAAGGTTCTGTTCGAGAGCGAAGGTATCCTCTTCGAAATAGAAAACAAGTGGTAAAGTTAAATTTGCAAATGTGGGAAAAAAAAGTTTATATCCTGTGTTATGTATAAACATGAAAGTTATGTATGATGTTTGTTATGATGGCTTCTTCATTAAGGAGAGAGAAGTGTAATGTCTGTAAGCTTGTAATGTTTGTAGCTCCACACTGTGGATGTGGACGTATTGTGTTCTGCAAGTGCAGGGTTAATAATAAACAGAACAAGGCAGATTTTCGGAGGCTTCAGAGAGAGCTGCCTGCCATGTTGGAAGCTGTGTGTGCTTATGCTCTGTGAAGATGGGGGTGGGGCGGGCGGGTTGCCCAGGCTTCTGGGCCACTGGAGCCTGCTAAACTTTAGCAGTTTTTTGTTCCTCTATTGTGCCATGTAAACATCTTTAATTTCTTTGATTTCTCTCCATGCCTCCTATTGCTAATATCACATCTGCCATTTAATGATTACAAGTCATTCGATTTATTTTTATGCATGTGTGTTTTTAGTTTTCCCCTTCACTTTGTTCTTTCCCTTTTAATCTGTAATATCATGTGTTGTTTTAATTTTGTTTCCCATTACTTTCCTGAGATGATCTGTTACGCCATTCCACTCGTGATTTCTCTCTGGGTTTATTGTAGGGGAGGCGGGGGACGCAAGGGATGACGGTTATATCTAATTTCCCCTCCCTTTTTCTAATTGTAGCAATATACCTGTCAGCCATTCATTTTTCCGTTTTGAAGAAGGATCACACCCATACGTGAACTTGTTTCTTTTTTTAAAAAACAATGATAAGTGTGTTGGTGCCGCTTCCTGCTCTCGCCCTAAACTGGAAAATATCAAGGTTTCTAATTTCCACCCCTCCCTCGCTTTCACATGGTCTATCTACGACTCTTCTCTTCTTTGACGTCTCTCTCCCCATTTCCGGGGATAGGCTGTCCACTAATATCTACTATAAGCCCACCTTGATCCACTCTTCCATCACTCTCAACACCTGCTCCATTTCGCACAGCACCTTTCTATGCAAGCACAGGAAATGCAACACCTGCCCTTTCATCTCCTCCCTTGCCACCATCCAGGGCCCCAAACACCCCGTCCAGGTGAATCAGTGATTTACTTTTACCTCTTTCAATTTAGTATACTGTATTCGCTGCTCACTATGCGTTCTCCTTTACATTAGGAACACCAAATGCAGATAAGGGTGACCGCTTTGCTAAAACATCGGTTCAGTCCGCAAGCGTCACCGAGCTTCCGGTCGCTTGTCATTTTAATTCTCCATCCCACTCCCACTCTGACCTCGGCCTCCTACACTGTTCCAACAATGCTCAACAGAAACTCGAGGAACAGCAGCTCATCTTTCGATTAGGCACTTTACAACCTTCCAATTCAACATTGAGTTCAACAATTTCAGATCATGTCATAACAATTCCACTGCTCCCATTTTTTCCAGACAGCTGGTGCTGGTAATGATTCTGTTGTAGCCATTTACAGCTCCTCTAGGCCCATCTTTTCTTTTTTTTTTTACTTGTCGCATTACAACCCCATTTGTCTTGCATCATCATCCCTCGTCACTTAATCACCCTACCCCTCCATCGTATCACAGACCTTCCCTTTTTTTCTTTCCTCCCCTTTACTGCAGCCCCGCTATTTTCCCATGCCTCTGTACTTGCATATAAACTGTTAAATCTCTTACTTCTGCTAGTTGTGATGAAAGTTATCGACCTGAAATGTTAACTCAGTTTCTCTCTCTCCACAGGTTCTGTCTGACCTGCTGAGTATTTCCAGCAGTTTCTATTTTTATTTCAGATTTACAGCCTCCATAGTATTTTGTTTTTATCATTTTTCTTCACGGATCCTGCCTGACCGGCTAAGTTTTTTCATCATTTTCAGTTCAAAATGTGAGATTGATATTCTGGAATTTCACTAAATTACTTTGGGCTTCAATCAAACAAATTCAACAGAGCTTTACCTCCGTGGATGCTGACTGTCGACAAACTGCAGGAGCTTTCGCTTCTCACGCACACCAGCTATGCATGAGGAACCCGGAGCCAAGCTGGACCCCACCATCAAATCACCACAATCAGCGACCAGAAACGTGTTAGAAATTACTGGAAACCACAAGTATCTTTACTTCTAATAATCAGAGTGACTGCTACCAACAAAGTCTGGGGAGAACAATCAAGAAACCATTGGAACTGCACATGTACAACTACTTTATTTTGCTGGCAGCAGTCACATTCTTTAACTAATACTGCAACCAGTATCACTACAACTATAACAAATATAATTTGAATTTCATTGAGGCCAGAGGCCTATATAATAACTGTAGTTACAATCACCATAAAATCAGTTACCTAAATATGTGCATTATGTGAAAAGAAAGTCTAAAGTATGTACTTATCACTCCAATTTTCTTCTTATTTCACCTGAAGGTGCTAACTCTTGCTGGAGGTATGGTTACAGCAGTTTATTGAGAAATAATCTGCAATTAATTACTAGAAGATCTCTGTCTACTGTAAATGATCTTTCAAACTACAATTTGGTGATACCAAAGCCACACAATAAACTGGCAACACCTGCTCCAAAATATTACTTTCTGGCTTACTCATTCCCCCAAGATATATCTTTACTGTTTAGAAAAAAAATATGCTTGCATATAATATATAAAAGGGGAAGTTTTTACTGAAATCTAAACCATCAAGTAAAAAATAGGATAGTGCATTAAACATGTTGCATATTTAAAGTTTATCTAGTGAGCCATATGAACCAGGATGGTCCCCAGTCAATATCGAGTTAGCTGAACTTAGCCAGGGTGACGGCAAAAGTATCCCTATTGCCTCAGCATCCGTAGACAAGAAATCACTTGGAGCTCCTGTTCCAGCTCTCAACCTTGGATGTGTGTGTATGTGGATAGGTTTGTGTTCGCCTGTGACACTCAATGGCCATATAGCCTGCTGACATTTACTAACAAGTTTCACATATGAAGAATAACCACTTGGTCAAGTACTAGACAGCGACCATTGACCATGGTCAAGAGAAAATTGGCAAGAACAAAACATATTGCTGATTATTACTTCCACTTCAACTGGATGTGCAGAAAATGAATTTATACACAGGCCAATTAACTGACTCTTTATGAAAATAGTTAGCATATTTGCACTAGATCTCCATCTGCTATTCTCTAGTTTCTCTTTGGATGGTCCGTTTTCTGTTCTGCCAGATTATGCCAATTCTGATGAAAGGTCTCACTGAAAGATGAATTCACCTTTATTTCTTAGATGTTGCCTGAATGCTGTGTGTGCATTTCCAGTATTTCCTGCTTTTATTATATTCAGACAGTTCTGATAAGTTGACAAGTGCATTGTCATGAATTAGCTAGATAGCTAGAACGAGATTCTGCAGCCATGTGCAGAGGGAGCATTTTCCAAATACCATAAGGGATCATTTCTATAGTACTTTCTTTATATTTTGATGCAAAATTCTCTTGCACTGGTCAACAGCATGTAGTACCTGTGATTTTTAAAAAAGCCAGTCCAACACTTCAGTCATTGTATTTCATTTACTTTTAGTGGGAAATTCAATCAAAATGATTTATAATAATTCCTAGCACATATAGTGGGTGCTTCTAGAACCTGCCTTTTATCTTAGCATTATAGTTTTATTTAAAATGGGTACCAGTAATATTCCTAGAATCTGTATATCGTTGCAAAATACACAGGATAGTTTTTAAGGACAAGACCAATTTCTGATTTCAATTTAGATTAATAAACAAGGACAGCTAAATCTGGGCTCAATTTTCCCCAATTATCTGCGGCCTTTTTTTGTCGTTCACCGTTTTTTTTGGAATAAATTAAAATTTCCAAGTTTCCCCAAAGTTTCTGCGCCAGCGTAATTCACTTGGGTACGACTTTTTTAGGCTACGATTTTTATTTTACCTCATTGGGGGTAACCTGCCACCTGCGCCAATTCTAGCCAACTATGATTTTTCTTAAGGCAGCGTATATGGTCGTTCTGAAAAACCTTCTGGACAGTTAACAAAATCAGCGCAGAAGATTCAGTTCCACGGCCGGGACAGCAGTGGCAGAGAGGGAGAGAGTGGGTGCATTCGGTCAGGGCTAGGAGCGGCACTGGCTCCGGGGGAGGGGAGGCCTTTTGACCTGGGCTACAAGCAGCACCGGCTCCGGGGGGGGGGGGGGGGGGTGGGGGGGAGGCCTTTCAGCCTGAGCTAAGAGCAGCGCTGGCTCTGGGGGGAGGGAGGCCTGTCGGCCTGAGCTAGGAGCACCGCCGGCTCCCAGGGGGAGGGAGGCCTTTCAGCCTGAGCTAGGAGCAGCGCCGGCTCCGGGAGGGAGGGAGGCCTTTCAGCCTGGGCATAAGCGGCACCGGCTCCAGGGGGAGTGGAGGCCTTTCTGCCTTAGCTGGGAGCAGCGTCGGCTCCGGAGGAGGGGAGGGCTTTTGTCCTGGGCTAGGAGCGGCACCGGCTCCGGGGGAGGGGAGGGCTTTTGTCCTGGGCTAGGAGCTGCACCAGCTCCGGGCTAGGAGCGGCACCAGCTCCGGGGGAGGGGAGGGCTTTTGTCCTGGGCTAGGAGCGGCACCGACTCTGGGGAGAGGTGAGAGGCCTTTTGGCCTGGGCTAGAAGCGGCACCAGGCACTGGCTGGGGGGTGGAGGGGCGTGCCTTTCCAAATCATACAGTTTACAGGATAGACTTTTGGCACAAAGACTTTCATGTTGGTAAGCCGCTGCCTTAAATAGCTGCCATGTGTAAGGTGCTTGTGCAGATTGCTGAGAGCTGGTCAGAATGTCTTGTGTGTTTCACTTTCCAGCCTCAGCCCGCAGTGTGTCCTTCGTTACCCTGGCAACCCGATCGTCTTGGCGCACAGCTTAGGCTCCACCCACAGAGCTTAAGGACAATGTGCGCCGGGCCACATTCACAAGTTAAAACTTTTTTATGGCATAGTCGGGCCCAAAAAAAACGGGCGTAACTTTTCAAATACGCAAAAAAACGGCAGTGGGGAAAATTGAGCCCTTTATATTTTGATGCAAAGTTCTCTTGCATTGGTCAGCAGTATATAGTACCTGTTATTTTAAAAAAAAGCCAGTCCAACACTTCAGTCATTGTATTTCATTTATTTTTAGTGGAAAATTCAATCAAAACGATTTATATTAATTTCTAGTACATATGGAGGCTGCTTCTAGAACCTGCCTTTTACCCTAGCATTAGTTTTACTTAAAATGGGTGCCAGTGATACTCCTAGAATCTGCATATTGATGCAAAATACACAGGATAGTTTTTTTTTGAAAAAAGGACAATACCAATTTCTGATTTCAATTAGATTAATAAACAAAACAAAAAGATACATCAAGGACAGCTAAACCTAGCAGTTGTCCTTCACCAACTCTCATTATTAAAGATGAAATAGCAGCGCATCTGGAAAGCAGTGACAGGATCGGTCCAAGTCAGCATGGATTTATGAAAGGGAAATCATGCTTGACAAATCTTCTAGAATTTTTTTGAGGATGTAACTAGTAGAGTGGACAAGAGAGAACCAGTGGATGTGGTGTATTTGGACTTTCAAAAGGCTTTTGACAAAGTCCCATGCAAGAGATTGGTGTGCAAAATTAAAGCACATGGTTTTGGGGACAATGTATTGACAATGATAGTGAACTGATTGGCAGACAGGAAGCAGAGAGTCGGGATAAACGGGTCCTTTTCAGAATGGCAGGCAGTGACTAGTGGGGTGCCGCGGGGCTCAGTGCTGGGACCCCAGCTATTTACAATATACATCAATGATTTAGATGGAGGAATTGCGAGTAATATCTCCAAGTTTGCAGATGACACTAAGCTGGGTGGCAGTGTGAGCTGTGAGGAGGATGCTAAGAGGCTGCAGGGTGACTTGGACAGGTTCGGTGAATGGGCAACTGCATGGCAGATGCAGAATATGTGGATAAATGTGAGGTTATCCACTTTGGTGGCAAAAACATGAAGGCAGAATATTATCTGAATGGTGGCAGATTAGGAAAAGGGGAGGTGCAACGAGACCTGGGTGTTATGGTACATCAGTCATTGAAGGTTGGCATGCAGGTACAGTAGGTGGTGAAGAAGGCAAGTGGCATGTTGGCCTTCATAGCTAAGGGATTTGGGTATAGGAGCAGGGAGGTCTTGCTGCAGCTGTACAGGGCCTTGGTGAGGCCTCACCTGGAATATTGTGTTCAGTTTTCGTCTCCTAATCTGAGGAAGGACATTCTTGCTATTGAGGGAGTGCAGCGAAGGTTCACCAGACTGATTCCCGGGATAACAGGACTGACATATGAGGAGAGACTGGATCGACTGGGTCTGTATTTACTGGAGTTTACAAGAATGAGAGGGGATCTCATAGAAACATATAAAATTCTGACGGGACTGGACAAGTTAGATGCAGGAAGAATGTTCCCGATGTTGGGAGAGTCCAGAACCAGGGGTCACAGTCTAATGATAAGGGGTAAGCCATTTAGGACCGAGATGAGGAGAAACTTCTTCACTCAGAGAGCTGTTAACCTGTGGAATTCTCTTCCACAGAGAGTTGTTGATGCCAGTTCGTTAGATATATTCAAGAGAATGTTGGATATGGTCCTTACGGCTAAAGGGATCAAGGGGTATGGAGAGAAAGCAGGAAAGGGGTACTGAGGTGAATGATCAGCCATGATCTTATTGAATGGTGGTGCAGGTTCAAAGGGCCGAATGGCCTACTCCTGCACCTATTTTCTATGTTTCTATTGCTGCCAGTATAATTGAGGGAATTGAGCGAATGGAGTAATTTTGTACATTGCGCATGTTCTCACTCGTAAAGAGAAGGGTAGTGATATGACTGCTATTTTTAGGATTCTGAGGGGACGAGATAATTCCCTTGCTCAGAACACTAGAACCAGAGGGCACAGCCTGCGCTTAAAGGGGAGTAAATTCAAAAATCGTTTGTAAAACGATTATTTCATGGAACAAGTGGTAAATCTATGAAACAGGCTCCCTCGGGAGATGCTGGACACAAAAAATGTTGATTCATTCAAAGTCAAATCAGATAGATTTTTTTTTTCAGAGAATATTTTAGGATATAGTATTCAAGTAATTTAAGACATGACATTGGACCTATGGTTCTCAAAGCTTTTCACTGCTGGGGGTTTTCCTCACCTCATATCTGCATCTGTTGCAAAGTAATTGGCAGCGATTGATTGCCATGGATAATCAACAATCCTATTTTCATTGCATCATATTTCTCAACATCTCAAAGCATTTCCCTACAATGAATTACTTTGAAATGCAGTGACAGTTATTATGCAGGGAAATACAGCAGTCATATTGCACACAGCAGATCAATTAAACAGCAATGAGATGAACGACCAGTTAATTTGCTTTTGCTGACGTTGGTTCATGGAGGAACGTTGGCCAGGATTCGTGTACTGTAAAGGGATTTTGAGCATCTACCAAAATCATTACTCCAGAATTTTAATGCAGTTGGACAAGACCTCCATTTAACTTCTCATCTGAAGAACAGCAATGGAACACACCCTCAGGAGTGCACTGAATTCTCAGTTTAAATTATGTGCCCTCCTCTTGCAGTGAAGCTTCAACCATCTGAATTTGAGGGAAGAGTGCTACCAACCAAGCTGATGTATGACAAGACAATATCCTTATTTTCAGTACACATCTACACTTACTTCCAGCCAATATCCTAAATTGATAGACAAATGCAAAAGCAACCTGAAAAGAATTAATCGCAGTAGAAAAAGGGAGAGTAGAAAGATTGGATAGGATAAAAATAGACAGAAATGAAATGCTAAATAGGTTGGCATCACTCAAAGTTAACAAGTCAACCGATCCAGATAGGATGCATCCTAGGTTACTGAGGGAAGCTAGGGTTGAGATAGAAGAAGCTCTGACCACAATCTTTCAATCCTCCTTGGATATGGGAGTGGACTGGAAGATTTCAAATATTAGACCCCTGTTCAAAAAAAAGGGGAGAGAGAGATGAACTTACAAAATCAGTCCAAGGTGAGTGGTTGGAAAACTACTACAGACCATTGTCAAGGACAAAATTAATTCTCAATTGGATAACCATGGGTTAATAAAGGACAGACAAATTGTTAAATGCAAATTGTGTCAGACTAACTTCTGTTACTTTGACAAAGTAACAGAGAGGATTACTGAAGGTAGTGCCATGGATGGTAGATGTTGGATATATGGGTATTCAAAAGGCACTTGATAAAGTACCACATAACAGACTTAATTAGAAAATATAAGCACCTGGTATTAAAGGGATGGTGGTAACTTGGGACAGGAAGCAGAAAGTAGTACAGGTGGAGTGTCCGAAATCCGGAAACCTCGAGACCAAGGCCGTTCCGAAATCTGGAAATACCCAGAACTCGCTAAGCAGTTCTCAAATAATAAAACAATATTTCTGTCTTTTCTGTAGTCAAGGTAAAGGGCAAGATAACGGAAGGGCTTTTGTTTAGAAATAACTGCATCTGTTTCACACCTCATTAAGTCAACTTATGTCAATTCAACTATTTCAGTTTAACTGATCTTCAGTTCTATTCAGTTGTCAACAAAAAAAATCACACTGGTAATAAGAGGCCCATAAGCAGCAGTCTGTACACTGACTGACCTGCTGTTTACTTCCAATATTTCTCATTTGTCCTTCTTTTTCTTTGTATTTTTTGTGCATGTTTTCCTTTCACAGAAATGCAAGCTGGTAGTGAAGGTGTGGCTTACAATTGTTGTAAAAACAGAGCCAACCCTTTGCTATAGTATAGAAATGTCCTTAAAAATTCACACTCAGTATTGATTAGGAATTATCAAAAGTGTAAGAACTTAGTGCAATAATCATTTGTTAATAGCCAGCAATAGTTTTAAATCCATTTATACAGGAATAGTCATTGTTCGAATATCCTAGATGTAAAAAATGCATGCACTAAATCTATAAGAATTTAACTTGAAACCTTTATTAGCTGAAATACATGTATAATTTTGGAAGCAATTACAGTTTTTCAACATAATAAAAAGGAAGTGTGCCACAGGCAGCATTTGGTCACAGAAATGCTAAAACAACAACTACTTGCTTTTATATAGTGCCTTTAACATAGTAAAATGATAAAACATCCCAAGGTGTTTCACAGGAGTGTTATGAAACAAAATTTGACACCAAGCCACATAAGGAGATATTAGGTAGATGACCAAAAGCTTGGTCAAAGAGGTAGGTTTCAAGGAGCAGCTTAAAGGAGGAGAGGTAGAGGCGGAGAGGTTTAGGGAGGGAATTCTAGAGCTTAGAGCTTCGGCAGCTGAAGGCACGGCCGCCAATGGTGGAGTAATTAAAATCGGGGATGCAAAAGAGGCCAGAATTGGAGGAGCACAGATATCTAAACGTTGTAAGGCTGGAGGAGGTTAGAGAGATAGGGAGGGGTGAGGCCATCGAGGGATTTGAAAACAAGGATGAGAATTTTAAAATCAAGGTGTTGCTTAACCAGGAGCCAATGTAGGTCAGTGAAAGGGACATGGTGCAAGTTAGGACATGGCCAGAAGAGTTTTGGATGACCTTAAGTTTCTGGAGAGTGGAAGATGGGAGGCCGGCCAGGAGTGCGTTGGAATAGAAAAGTCGAGAAGTAACCATGTCATGCATGAGGGTTTCAGCAACAGACTAGCTGAGGCAGGGGCGGAGTCGGGCGATGTTGCAGAGGTGGAAATAGGCGGTCTTAATAATGGCGCAGATAGGTGGTCAGAAACACATCTTAAGGTCAAATGCGACACCAAGGTTGCAAATAGTCTAGTTCAGCCTCAGGCAGTTGCCAAAGAGAGGGATGGAATCGGTGAGCAGTGAATGGAGTGTGTGGCGGGGACCGAAGACAATGACTTTGGTCTTCCCAATATTTAGTTAGAGGTAAGTTCTGCTCATCCAGTACTGAATGTCGGACAAGCAATCTGACAATTTAGATACAGTGGAAGAGTTGAGAGAGGTAGAGGTGGATGTCGTCGGTGTGCATGTAGAACCTGACATTGTGTTTTTGGATGATGTCACCAAGGGGCAACATGTAGATGAGAAATAGGAGGGGGCCAAGGATAGATCCTTGGGGAACACAAGAGGTAATGGTGCGGGAGTGGGAAGAGAAGCCATTGCAGGAGATTCTCTGGCTACGATTAGGCAGATAAGAATGGAACCAGGCGAGTGCAGTTCCACCCAACTAGACAATGCTAGCGAGGTGTTGGAAGAGGGTGGTGTAAACAACTGTGTCAAAGGCTGCAGACAAGTCGAGAAGGAAGAGGAGAGATAGTTTACCATGGTCAGTCACATAAGATATCATTTGTGACTTTGATAAGAGTCGTTTTGGTACTGCGGCAGAGGCAGAAACCTGATTGGAGGGATTCAAACATGGAGTTCTGGGAAAGATGGACACGGATTTGGGAGGTGACAACACGTTCAGGGACTTTGGAGAGGAAAGAGAGGTTGGAGATAGGGCAGTAGTTTGCAAGGACAGAGGGATAAAGGGTTGGTTTTTTTGAGAGGAGTGACGATGGCAGATTTGGAAAGGGGGACAGTACCTGAGGAGAGAGAACCATTAACAATATCATCTCACATGGGAGCAAGGAAGGGAAGTTGGGTGACCAGCAGTTTAGTAGGAGTAGGTCAAGGGAGCAGGAGGTGGGTCTTAAGGACAAGATGAGCTCAGAGAGGACATGAGGGGAGATAGGAGAGCAACTAGATTGAAATCCGTAATTAATTTTACGTCAAAAGAAGTTTTACTGACATTGCTTAACAACACAGAAAGCAAATTTCACTGCAATCAATAAAATCCTTTGCTGACAAAACTAATGTAACTGCAGGAGGTTCTATGAAAAAGCTGACTATCCTATTGCGTATTCATCAGTAACATTGTTAATTAGATCAGTTTTGACAGTACCACTGATAAATGCTCAATAGGTAGTCATCTGGATCATCATCATACCAGTCCTGTGAGCCTCCAGTTCCTAGTGAGATTCAGTCAGGCCTCCCTAAATAGAGGTGCAGTCACTAGAATTAAGATTTATTCTGTGAGCTCATCACGTGTATCACTGTTTCCCCCAACACATACATCCAAATGCACTTTTCCTTTAGAGTTTGGCCGACAGATTCTTCACTAAGGGCTAGGCATAGCTCACCTGTGGGAGGGAAATATATTTAGATACTTTGCCAGAACTGGGTGATGTGGTGGTGGGGGTCTGGAACTCACTGCCTGAAAGGGCGGTCAAGGCTGAAACCCTCACCACATTTAAAAAGTACTTGGATATGCACGTGAAGTGCCATAACCTACAAGGCTACGAACCAAGAGCTGGAAAGTGGGATTAGGCTGGATAGCTGTGTCGGCCGGCACGGACATGATGGGCCAAATGGCCTCCTTCTATGTTGTAAATTTCGATGATAAAGCACCATACTGACAGTTACATCAAATACAATCTGTAACCTTATGGCTCAGCACATCCCTCACTCCTCTATTGCCATCAAACTGGGAGATCAACCCTGGTACAATGGGTATGTAGAAGGCCTGCCAGGAGTAGCACCAGGCAGACGTTAGAATGAGATGCCAACCATCAGAACAAAAAGTTAAATAGTCCCACCACCAACAAATCAGAGCAAAGCTCTGTAACCCTACCACATCCAGTCGAGAATGAGAGTCAGGTAATTAAAAGGAGAAAGAGACTCCCGAAACATCCCCATCCTCAACCATAGCAGATCCCAGTATGTAAATGCAAAAGACAAGTTTGAAGTACTCGCAAGCTCCTTGTGCTAAAAGTCAATCCTATTCAGCTTCCTTCCGAGGTCCCCTCCATCACAGAAGTCAGTGCCCAGCCAATTCCACATGACATTAAGAAGAGATTAAGTGCACTGGACACAGCAAAGGCTTTGGGCCCCGACAATATCAGGATAAAATTCCTGAAATTTTAAACTCGTTATAGCCTAGAAGACATCTTTAATGCTGATGAAACTGGCTTATTTTACAAGCAGAATTCTAGCTTATTAACAGAAAATACTCAGGTGAGAAAAAGCTAAGCAGCAAATTACCGTTATACGTTACTCTGGTCTAATTGACTACATTGAAAAGAAAACTACTGGGAAATTGAAAATCCACTGATGTTTTTGTGGTGTTGATACTCTGTCTGTAACCTGCAGAAACTATGCATTGTGTAGTTTCTACAGTGCTCGTGTCAATCACATTTAAATTGTGATTTTGATGTTTTATGGCAGTTTTTAATGCACCTGCAGTGTTTTGCTATGATGTTTCATTAGAATTTGCTCAATTTGAATTTTCTGTGGAAAAAATAGCTTTAAGTCAACAGCTATAGATGGTATAGTTTGCTGCTCAAACTCTGTGCATTTGAAATGTTCAATTAAAAAAAAAATTATCACAATCAAAAATTATTTTCAAAAAAATATTTTAAAAATTTTTAAACAAAACTGTCCAGATTGTGACAAGTCACAAATCAAGATTGGATGGTCAACAGCTTTGGCACAGAACAGGAAGAGAAGCTGGGTGGATAAGAAAAAGCACACCAACTAAGTCACCACATTGGACAGCAGCACTGATGAGGGAAGGGCCCTATGTGGGAGAGAAGGACATTTTTAATGTTCGGCTTCTTTCCCATCCAACTATACCTTCCACATACAAAAACCCGAACTACCACCACAAACTGATCCACACAACAAAAATTGTTCAATGTGCAAACAGAACACATCATCATCACCAGTGTTTTAGTACCCAACTTAAGCAAAAATAAAAATGTTAATTACTTTTCTCCTAACATGAATCAGTGGTAATCTAGTAGGTTTTAGGTACTGTAGTAGGTTTACATATTGGTATTAATGATATAATGGCTAGAAATCCATTTGTTTTTCAGAGTTCCTACAAAAGCCTCATAGCTAACCTTCAGCAAAAGAGTGCAAAGGGAGTAGTCTCCGGGCTACAACCAATCATATTCAGATCAATGGAGAGGAATGGCTAAATCATAGGATTCAACATCTGGCTTTGGGACCTTTGTAAAAAGAAGCTATACTTCACCGATAATTGGGAGGTGTCCACTGGACAAGGCAAGTTGTTTAGGAGGGACGGCCTCCATTGTAACTTCCTGGGAGCACAAAGGCTGGCAGAGAAGTTGAGCATGCTTTCAGAAAACATTTAACCGAATTCAGCAAGGGATGATGCTGATAAGTTCAAAGATAGCCTTACTGAACTTGATAATTACATAGATACTAAGCATGCAGATAAACCAGGTAGGAAACATACAAGATTAAATAACTCTTTAAAAAAAATTAGATGACCTTTAAATTGTTTTTATGTAAATACAAGGAGTTTTAGAAACATACTGTAATAACTGCAAACCTATGCTGTTTTTGAAAATTTTAGATATAGTGTATTTCTGAGACATGGCTAGATGAAAGTAATGGGCCAGAAATTCACCTAAAGGGCTACAAGGATTTCAGAAAGGATAGGGTAGGTCAAAAGGGAGGTGGGGTTGTTTTTTTTTTAAAATCAGCGAGAATCTAACAGCTGGAGAGACACTTGATTTTGCCTCATCAAGTTCAGCTGAGGCAATCTGGGTTCAAGTGGACTAAGCTCACAGGCCGGAATTATCAGTAATTGTTATTTGCCCCTGGGTCAGACATCTGAACATGATGAGTTATTATAGAAACAGATTGCAAACGCTCTTAATATAAAATGTCACCTTTGTCTGATGGGTGATTTTAATTTTCCTGGCATTCAGGGGCACAATGGTGGTGTCCCACTGTTGTAGTGGGAAGTGCAGCTGAAAAATGTCGAAAATATACAAGACTGCTTCCTGACTCAACATGTTAATATAACTAGGGATAATCATATACTAGACCTCGTGTTTAGTAGTGAGGCTGACCTCGTATCGGGCCTCCATATGGGGGAACATCTGGCCAACGGTGACCACAACATTATACAGTTCCAATTGGCTTGTAGAACTGAAGATACTGAGAACCTGCAACTTCAGAAGAGTAAACTTCAACAAAATGGCAGATGATTTGGAATGGGTAAATTGGCTAACCCTCCTGGGTGGAGATGACTCCGACATAGAATATAAATGGAACGTTTTTAAGAACAAGGTAAGAAATGTGGAAAACAAATATGTCCCCAAAGTCAAAAGGAGATGTTTTAACAAAAAATCAAGGTGGCTGACTGGTTATGTACAAAAACAAACAAGATGTAAACAAAAATGTTTCTATAAATTAAAGACATTTAATACTCAACTAAACAGAGTTGAGAACAAAGAAAAACTAAAGAAAACGAAGGCTGCTAATAGATCAGCAAAAAGACTAATGGAAAAAAAGGATCATAGACAACTGTGGAAGTAATGGGAAAAGCTTTTTCAGTTATGTTAAGAGTCAGAGAACTGTCAAAGACTGTTTTTGGGCCATTGAAGGGTGTTCAAGGACAGGTTACAAAGGACTCACTGGGTATAGTGGAAATATTAAATGAGTACTTTGCATTAGTCTTCACCCTTGAAGATGATGCTCAACTTTTATATTTTAATAATGTTACTAACAAAACTAGTATTAACATAAATAAACATATTGTTTTCGAAAGAATTAAGATCTTGAAAGTACATAGAGCAGCCGGACCAGATGATATCCGTCCGAGGGTCCTCAGGGAGATGGGGTATGTGCTGTGCGAGTCCCTGGCCTGTATTTTTAATAGCTTTCTGCACTCTGGAATGGTTCCTATACACTGGAAGGAGGCTGATGTAGTACCCATTTTTTTTTTTAAAAAGATGACAAGACAGAGCCAGGTAACTATAGGCCCATTAGTTTAACATTGGCAATGGGTAAGCTGCTTGAAGGAATCATTAGGGATGCAATATATGAATACTTGAATAGAGAGGGACATATTCAGGCCACCCACCATGGCTTCATAAAAAGGTCATGTCTTACAATCATGGCTGATCTGATCATAGACTCAGCTCCACTTCCCTGCCCGCTCCCCACAACCCTTTACTCCCTTATCGTTCAAAAATCTGTCTATCTCCGCCTTAAAATATATTCAATGACCCAGCCTCCACAGCTCTCTGAGGCAGAGAATTACAACCCTCTGAGGAGAAATTTCTCCTCATCTTAGTTTTAAATGGCGGCCCCTTATTCTGAGACTATGTCCCCTAGTTTTAGTTTCCCCTATGAGTGGAAATATCCTCTCTGCATCCACTTGGAAGAACTTATACTTCTACTACACACTGAATTTTCCACATATAAAGAAATATTTGTGTGCCATCTACTATAGAAGTAAAATATGGACTAGCCAGGATTAATATTTTGAACCTTATAAGTTTCAATAAGAGTACTTCTATTCTTCTGAACTCCAATGTGTATAGGCCCAACCTACTCAACCTATCCTCATAAGTCATCTCCGGAATCACCTTGTAAACCTTCTCTGAACACCATCATCATCATCATAGGCGGTCCCTCGAAACGAGGATGACTTGCTTCCACACCAAAAAAAATGATGAGTTCACGGGTGTTTCGAAAGAAGAACCCGAACAACATCTTCAAGGGTGGAAGATGCCTGGATTTTTTAAACATGTGGTGGCCGTTGCACACCAGCCATCACATGGGCTTGTCAGAGCTAGGTCGTGGTCCAATGGCAAGGATTACCTAAGACAACTGGGACCTGCTCTGCTGCACAGATCCTCTGAACAGCTTCCAATGCAAGTATACCCTTCCTTAAATACGGAGACCAAAACTGTACGCAGTACTCGAGGTGCTTACCAATACCCTGTGCAGTTGTAACAGGACTTCTCTGCTTTTATATTCTATCCCCCTTACAATAAAGGCCAACATTCCATTTGCCTTCCTGATTACTTGCTGTACATGCATACTAACTTTCTGTATTTCATGCATAAGGACTCCCAGGTCCCTCTGTCTTTGCAATTTATCTCCATTTAAATTATAATTTGCTTTTCTATTATTTCTGCCAAACATTTTCCCATATTATACTCCATCTGCCAAATTTTTGCCCACTCACTTAGCCTGTCTATATCCCTTTGCAGATTTTGTGTGTCCTCCTCACAATTTGCTTTCCCACCCATCATTGTATCATCAGCAAACTTGGCAATTAAACAGGTTAGGCAATACCAGGAGGTCACACATTTAAGTTGTAGAAGGCCAGATCTAGGTTAGATGGCAGGAGGTGGTTCTTTTCCCAGAGATTAGTGGACATCTGGAACAGGCTGCCGTCTCGTGCAGTGGATGCTAAATCGCCCAGATATATTCTATTCAAGATTAAAAACAAAAAATGTGTGTTTTTTTTTAAATCCAAAGCTGATTACGGCCCAACAGAGCAGATCTTAAAAAAAACACTTGGAAGAACTTATACTTCTACTGCACACTGAAGTGGGGAGGAAGACACTGAATTCTCAGCATATAAAGAAATATTTGCATGCCATCTATTATAGAAGTAAAACATGGACTAGCCAGGATTAATATTTTGAAAAATTCCTAATCATAGGCTCAACATAAAATTCCAGATATGTATAAGGGAGGCACATTCTGTTGAGTTTGTGCAATTCTCAACTACATTGATGGGAGTGGGAGACTAAACAGCACTGACAACTAAAGATAACATTTCATCCAGTGCAAACTGAAAACTGAAACTATCCAACTAAAGAGTTTTATCAAATACAATAATTTTAACTAAATCTATAAAAGTTGGGAAGTGGAATGAAAATAAATTTTTACAAAAAGGTCAACTAAGAAATCCTGATATCCAATAACAACTACTCGGATTTAAATAGTGCCTTTAACATAGAAGAACGTTCTAATGCACTTCACATAAGCATAATCAGACAAAAATCGACACCAAGCCAATACCGGAGATATTATTAGGAGCGGTGACTAAAAGTTTGATCAAAAATGTGTGTTTTAAGGAGGGCCTTGAAGGAGAGACAGAGAGATTTAGGGAGGGAATTCCAAAGCTTAAGGTCTAGGCATCTAAAAGGCACAACCGCCAATTGTGGGGCGAAGGGATTTTGGGATGCACAAGAGGTCAGAGGGACGCAAAGGTCACAGAGGGTTGTTGGGCTGGAAAAGGATACAGAGACAAGGAGGAGGGGGCCACAAAAGTATTTAAACACAAGGATGAAAATTTAAAATTTGAGGCATTAGGGGACTTGGAACCAAAATAAGTCGGCAAGACAGGGGTGATGGCCGAGTGGGACGGCGCAGGATAGGATACAGGCAGCAGAGTTTTGGATGAGCTGAACTTTACGGAAGGTGGAGGATGAGAGGCCGGCCAAGAGAGCACTGGAATATTTGAGTCTGGAAATGATAAAGGCATGAATGAGGGTTTTGGCAGCAGATGGACGGAGGCAGGGCGATGATGTGTAATGATATGGAGGTGGAAGTAGGTGCTCGTTATGATGATGGGGATATGGGTTAGAGCTCAGTTCTGGGTCAAATCGGATGCCGAGGTTGTGAACGGTCAACTTCAACCAAGACAATAGCCAGAGAGGGGGAATCGAATATCGAATCGGTGGCAATGATACGGAGTTTATGGTGGAGCCGAATACTATGGCTTTGGCCTTCCCAATGTTTAACTGAAGGAAATTGCAGCTCACCCAGGACTGTATGATAGATGGTGAGGAGGTAGAGCTGCAAGTCACCAGCTTATATACAGAACTGGATCCCATGCCATCGGATATTGCTATGGGGCAGCACAGGGTTGTATTCCCCAGAATTGACAAGGTTACAGGTTGATTTGATCGAAGCTTTCAACATATTAAGCGGAACTGGTAGGGTTAATGGAGATAAACTATTTCCGCTGGTTGGGGATTCTAGGACCAGGAGGCATAATCTAAAAATTGGAGCCAGACCTTTCAGGAGTTAAATTAGGAAACACTTCTACACACAAAGGGTGGTAGAAGTTTGGAACTCTCTTCCGCAAACAGCAATTGATGCTAGGTCAATTGTTAATTTTAAATCAGACTTGATTGATATTTGTGAACTAAAGGTATTAAGGGATATGGGGCAAAGTCAGGTGTATGGAGTTAGGTCAGAGATCAGCCATGATCTCATTGAATAGCGGAACAGGCTCTCAGGGCTAAATGGCCTACTCCTGTTCCTATGTAGAAGAGGAATGGGGGGGGGGGGAGGTTAGATCCTTGGGAAGCTCAAAGATTAACGGTATGGGGACAGAAAGAGAAGTTGGAAATGCTCTGGCTATGAATGATAGGCAAAAGGAACTAAGCAAGTGCAGTCCCTTTGTTCTAGACAATGTTCCTTTATATACAAGTGTGAACAGTAGTTCAAAAACACTGACTGTTCATGTGGAATACCGATGATTGACAGCTATGCTGGGCAGGCCACAGAGTCCGCATGCCTAACATGAGACTCCCAAAGCAAGTGCTCTACTCGGAGCTCCCTCATGGCAAACGAGCCAAAGGTGGGCAGCGAAAAAGCTACAAGGGCACCCTCAAAGCCTCCCTGATAAAGTGCGACATCCCCACCGACACCTGGGAGTCCCTGGCCCAAGACCGCCCTAAGTGGAGGAAGTGCATCCGAGAAGGTGCTGAGCACCTCAAGTCTCAATGCCGAGACCATGCAGAAATCAAGCGAAGACAGCGGAAAGAGCGTGCGGCAAACTAGTCCCACCCACCCCTTCCCTCAACGACTATCTATCCCACCTGTGACATAGTCTGTGGCTCTCGTATTGGACTGTTCAGCCACCAAAGAACTCACTTCAGGAGTGGAAGCAAGTCTTCCTCGATTCCAAGGGACTGCCGATGATGATGATATGCCTGAGTTTTTGTTGAAACACTCCTGTGACACCTCACTGAAAATCCTCTAAAAATCTATATTCACTACATCTACTGATTCCCTTTATCTACTCAATAAGTCACCTTTTCAAAAACTCTTAATATAAATTTGTCAAACCTGACTTGTCTTAGATTGTCAGAGAGAAAGCAGTCAACAGGTAGATTGGGACAGAGATACCCAGAGACACCCACATAAACCAGGAACAAGCAGACACTGGGTGTGGGGGGCATGAAATAAGATGTATAGCAGCATTAAAAATAAAATGCCAGAACTGGAGGCTGTTATATGGCAGTCAGAAATGACAATATGGTTGGGATATCAGACACCTGGCTAAATCTAGAGGAAGGAAATAAATGCATCATTGAAGGGTATAGAGTGCTTAGTGTCAGCTGTGGCTCAGTGGGTAGCACTCTCGCCTCTGATATTTGTGGATTCAAGTCTCACTCAAGGGACTTGAGCACAAAAGAAAATCTAGGCTGACACTGTTGGAGGTGCCGTCTTTCAGAAGAGACGTTAAACTGAGGCCCCGTCTGCTCTCTCAAGTGGACGTAAAAGATCCCATGGCACTATTTCGAAGAAGAGCAGGGGAGTTATCCCCGATGTCCTGGCCAATATTTATCCCTCAATCAACATAACAAAAAAAATAGATTATCTGCTCATTATCACATTGTTGTTTGTGGGAGCTTGCTTGTGTGCTACATGAAATTGGCTGCCGCGTTTCCTACATTACAACAGTGACTACATTCCAAAAGTACTGCATTGGCTGTAAAGTGCTTTGAGATGTCCGGTGATCGTGAAAGGCACGATATAAATCCAAGTCTTTCTTTTTAGAAAAGACTGCAGGACAAAAGAGGAATTGGTATAGCCCAGTCAATAAGTACCCAGGAAGCAAAAGTGGATCTTGTAGGAGGTAGAAAAACTACAAAATAAACCACTCTGGTTCGACATCACTAATGCAAAGAAAATCCAAGCTAACACTAGGCGTATGGTGCAGACCACCTGGTCAGCACAAGAAAGACAATCTCTATGAAGAAAGCTCTATATAGAACAGGAAAGCTATTTTAATGAGACTTCAATTCATCATCATAGACAGTCCCTCGAATTGAGGATGACTTGCTTCCACGTCAAAATGTTCACAGGTGTTTCAATGAAGGACCTAAAATTCCAGGTCCTGAACTAAATCTTGAAGGGTGGAAGATGCCTGTGTGTGGATTTTTTTTAAACGTGTGGTGACCGTTGCACACCAGCTGTCACACGGGCTTGACAGAGCTAGGTCTTGGTCCAGTGGCATGGATTAACCAAGACGACTTCAATTAACCCAATATAAACAGGGGCAGTTTAGAGGCAGAGTTATTAAATGTTAAACAAGACTACTTCTTGACTCAGTGTATCAAAGAAGCTACAAGAGGCAATGCTGTGCATCTGTATGCCATTAATTTAAATTGACTGAAAAGCTGGATTTTCTGATTATAAGGAAAGTATGATTTAAAGATCACATGGATGAACTTCAACAATTGTACATCCCTGTCTGGAGTAAAAATAAAACGGGGAAAGTGGCTCAACCGTGGCTAAGAAGGGAAATTAAGGATAGTGTTAAATCCAAGGAAGAGGCATATAAATTGGCCAGAAAAAGCAGCAAACCTGAGGACTGTGAGAAATTTAGAATTCAGCAGAGGAGGACAAAGGGCTTAATTAGGAGGGGGAAAATAGAGTATGAGAGGAAGCTTGCTGGGAACATAAAAACTGACTGCAAAAGCTTCTATAGATATGTGAAGAGAAAAAAAGATTAGTGAAGACAAACGTAGGTCCCTTGCAGTGAGATTCAGGTGAATTAATAATGGGGAACAAAGAAATGGCAGACCAGTTGAACCGATACTTTGGTTCTGTTTTCACGAAGGAAGACACAAATAACCTTCCGAAAATACAAGGGGACCGAGGGTTTAGTTAGAATGGAGGAGCTGAAGGATATCCTTTATTAGGCGGGAAATAGATGAGATTGAAGGCCGATAAATCCCTGGGACCTGATAGTCTGCAGAGTACTTAAAGATGTGGCCTAGAAATAGTGGATGCATTGGTGATCATTTTCCAACTGTCTATCGACTCTTGATCAGTTCCTATGGACTGGAGGGTAGCTAATGTAACACCACTTTTTAAGAAAGGAGGAAGAGAGAAAACGGGTAATTATAGACCGGTTAGCCTGACATCAGTAGTGGGGAAAATGTTGGAATCAATTATTAAAACATGAAATAACAGCACATTTGGAAAGCAGTGACAGGATCGGTCCAAGTCAGCATGGAATTATGAAAGGGAAATCATGCTTGACAAATCTTCTACAATTTTTTGAGGATGTAACTAGTAGAGTGGACAAGGGAGAACCAGTGGATGTGATGTATTTGGACTTTCAAGGGCTTTTGACAAGGTTCCACACAAGAGATTGGTGTGCAAAATTAAAGCACATGGTATTGGGGGTAATGTATTGACGTGGATAGAGAACTGGTTGGCAGACAGGAAGCAGAGAGTCGGGATAAACGAGTTCTTTTCAGAATGGCAGACAGTAACTAGTGGGGTGCCGCAGGGCTCAGTGCTGGGACCCCAGCTATTTACAATATACATTAATGATTTGGATGAAGGAATTGAGTGTAATATCTCCAAGTTTGCAGATGACACTAAACTGGGTGGCGGTGTGAGCTGTGAGGAGGACGCTAAGAGGCTGCAGGGTGACTTGGACAGGTTAGGTGAGTGGGCAAATGCATGGCAGATACAGTATAATGTGGATAAATGTGAGGTTATCCACTTTGGGGGCAAAAACACGAAGGCAGAATATTATCTGAATGGCGGCAGATTAGGAAAAGGGGAGGTGCAACGAGACCTGGGTGTCATGGTACATCAGTCATTGAAAGTTGGCATGCAGATACAGCAGGCGGTGAAGAAGGCAAATGGTATGTTGGCCTTCATAGCTAGGGGATTTGAGTATAGGAGCAGGGAGATCTTACTGCAGTTGTACAGGGCCTTGTTGAGGCCTCACCTGGAATATTGTGTTCAGTTTTGGTCTCCTAATCTGAGGAAGGACATTCTTGCTACTGAGGGAGTGCAGCGAAGGTTCACCAGACTGATTCCCGGGATGGCTGGACTGACATATGAAGAGAGACTGGATTGACTGGGCCTGTATTCACTGGCGTTTAGAAGGATGAGAGGGGATCGCATAGAAACATATAAAATTCTGACGGGATTGGACAGGTTAGATGCAGGAAGAATGTTCCCGATGTCGGGGAAGTCCAGAACCAGGGGACGTAGTCTAAAGATAAGGGTTAAGCCTTTTAAGACTGAGATGAGGAGAAATTTCTTCACTGAGTTGTTAACCTGTGGAATTCCCTAACACAGAGTTGTTGATGTCAGTTCATTGGATATATTCAAGAGGGAGTTAGATATGGCCCTTACGACTAAAGGGATCAAGGAGAGAAAGCAGGAAAGGGGTACTGATGTGAATGATCAGCCATGATCTTATTAAATGGTGGTGCAGACTCGAAGGGCTGAATGGCCTACTCCTGCACCTATTTTCTATGTTTCTATGTCTTAATGTTTAACAATTCTCAACACCAGTAGCACTGAAAGTTTCCTAGATACTGTACTGCAGTGTGTATTTTTCTGGAAGAGTGCAAATTGGTCAATTTTGGCCACTTACCTCGAGTTCTCTTTCTCTCCCCTGTCCCCTTTTTGAGAGCGAAATATGGGCTTTACTCGGTTTTATATTTAAACCTCAAGATATACAGGGAAAGGGGTAATGTAGTACTTAACTGTGTTGGGTGTACAGAATTGTAGCTCTCCAAGTCAAACTTTAAAAAATTGCAAATGCCAGTGTTACAGTAAGAAAGCTACCAATGCCAGGGCCACTTAATTACTGATATAACTTTAAACCTTTAACAATTTGGTTTAAATTTTTTTGCATGAAATGGTGCGCTCATTTTGTTCCTTCCCAAAGTTTGCAATTTCTTTCCAAGTGTGCATCAGTCAGAGATATTGATGTTTTTCATATTCTGTCAGCAATGAGGACTTTCAGTTCAGGTATACGGTATTTAACCAGTTATTTAAAGCAAGGTGAAGCTCTATTAATCTGCCCTAACAATACTTTTAAGCCTATGCTTCAGAAGAGCACCCCCTACTGTATCCATATGACATTTTTCCATTTCTCTTACTAGCCACCTTGTAGTCTTTGAGTGAAATGGCTGATGATAGTGCTGAACTAATGGCAGTTTTGTACTGTGGCCGATGCCACACTACAAGTTGGGTTGAGACTGCTTAGGTTTGTTTATGTAGGATCTCTTGCAACCATTAGGCAGAGTAGAGTTTCATTCCATCAGAGCAAGTTAGATTTGAGCCAGTGTTAATCTGTTTTTTTTCTTTCCTATATTGAAAAATGTAACCATTTTCCTCCTTCCCAGTTCTACAGTCTATCCAGTAAAAATATTGCCCCATGGCTCCAAAGGCTAGATTTTCAGCCAGGCCAGGGCTAAAAGCTAGCTTTTAACATGTTTGTAAACACCACACCAGGAAATGCTGCTTCTACAATTCCCTCGCCAGCAACCTCACTGATTTCCAATGGGACAAGATATTGGTCTCAGCATTTGGGAAAACTAAAAATAGAGCACAATATAAGTCAGACTATAAAAGACTGAGCAGAAATATATGTTTTTAAATACATTCGTTTTAGTACAGTAATCTAGCTAATCCTGGCATGTTGGTGCTATTACTGTAATATATAATGGATATCTAGGTTGAAACACAAAATGGCTTGTAGAAGCTGTCATTGTTAGGGATTAAATTGGTATTTGCTGTCTGCACAAATTTCTAATAGGAAGGAGAATAAACATAGGAACTATGTTGGTAGTCTACTGATTACAACACAAAAAGATTTGGGAATATTGGTGGACAGGTTGTTAAAACTGTATTGTGGCAGTGATAAATAAAGTAAGTGTGATCTTTAATTGTATAGTGCAGGGAATAGAACATAAATCACAGGATGTGCTACTGACTCTATTGCAGGCCACTGGCTCTTTCCTTCATGGAGTAATTATGTAATTCTGGTCACCACATCACAAGAAGGACATCATGGCACTGAAATAGCCATGGGCACCTGATATCTGGCACCTGCCACCTGAGCTAAAAGGAGAGACTACAGAGCGGAGTTTGTATGCAGCTGACCATCTGACTTCCCTTTCTAGCCACCGGGCTAGCTAACATTGTCAATGGTTCCCTCTCCAAGTACTGATCCCATCCCTTTCAAAACCACAGTTGTCAACCTCCCTCTTCAAAAAAAAATCCACCTTTAACTCCTATGTCCTCGCAAACTACATGCTTTCCTATCCTTTCTTTCCTTTCCCGCAGCTCCATGTTTGAATCTCCAATCCAGTTTCCATCCTGGTCACATCCCTAATCAGTCACAAATGATGCTTTCTGTTACGAGTGTACTATCCTTACTCTTTTTTGACTTCTCTGCAGCCTATGACATGGACAAACACCTCTCCTCTGTTGTCCCACTCGACAGAACTGTCCTCTCTTGATTCCACTTTTACCGACCTAATCGTAGCCAGAGCATCTCCAGCAATGGCTTCTCTTCCCACCCCCATACCATTGCCTCGGCACTCTCCCAATCTATCCATTGCCCCTATCTCCTCATCTATATGCTGAACATTGACGATATTATCCGAAGACATGGGGTCAGCTTCCACGTGTATCAGCTTCTGACCCCATATCCTCTCCATCACAAAGATCGCCTACTTCAACCTCTGTAACATCACGAATCGCCACCCCTGCCTCAGCATATCTGTTGCTGAAACCCTCATCCGTGTCTTTACCACGTCCAGCCTTAAATATTCGCAATCTCTTGTCGATCCTCCATTAACTTCAGCTCATCCAAATTTCCGCTGCCCATACTTCTCTCCCCAAGGCCTGTTCTCGCATCATCCCTGTGATTGGTGACCTAGCGTAGCTCCTGGTCCCCCAATGCCTCCAATTTAAAATTTATTCTCAGTCGCACACTCCTCCGTGTGTTCTTCCACCTGTGGCTTCTTGTGCATCCCTTACTCTATTGGTGGCCGTCTAGGCCCTATGCTCTGAAATTCCCTCCCTAAACTTCTCTGACAACTTTTAGAACCTTATTACATTCCATTCATTAGAGTTTAGAAGAATGAGAGGAGATCTCATTGAAACATATAAAGTTCTGACTGGGTTGGATAGACTGGATGCAGGGAGGATGTTTCCCCTGGCTGGGAAGTCTAGAACAAGGGGTCACAGTTTCAGGATACAGGATAGGAAATTTAGGACCGAGATGAAGAGAAATGTTTTCACTAGAGGGTGGTGAAACTGTGGAATTCTCGACCACAGAAGGCTGTGAAGGCAAAGTCACTGAATATATTTAAGAGGGAGATAGATACATTTCTAGAAACAAACAGCATCAAGGGGTATGGGGAAAAAGCAGGAATATGGTGTTAAGATAGAAGATCAGCTATGATCATATTGAATGGTGGTGCAGACTCGAAGGGCCAAATGGCCTACTACTGCTCCTATTTTCTATGCTCATACTGATCTAGTTTTATTAGTGACCCAGAAAACATACACAAAATGGAAGTGGGAGCACACTGGGGGTCAGCAACTACCGAATTATACAGTTTAACATGATCTAACAGTCAGAAATATCTAATACCAGATACATAACTTTAAATTCAAATAAATGAGGGAGTAAACTAAAGCATATATATTGGAGGATGGGGGATGTTGTAGGTTGCAGTTCTGTGGAAGGGTCTTCAATAGTCATGGAGTACCTTTTACTGCATACATTAGGAAAACAGTGTCATTACAATCAAATCATGAGCCACAGTTTAATAATGCATCACAGAAGACACCAGTCTGCAGCAAGTGCTTCACATATATGTGGCTCTAAGTCAAGATCGCAGTGTTGGAACTCACTTTTAGAATGACACATAAAAACTACTTAAATATGGGGAGTGCAAGTTAATTTTAAAAGTAAATTCATCAAAATACGTAGCTGACATTTCGTAGGTTGCCCAAAAATGAATCAGCGACTTCTTGCACTAATTTAGCCTCGAGCAATGTTTATCCCTAGCGATGTAGGTTTTAAGCATCAAAGGGCTCAGGCGGCTCCAGATCATCATTCTCACCGGCCGCCCCGCACGCACACGCGCGGACAGCACCGAGCCAATACCTTGGCCGCGATTTCCTCTCTTGCTCTTCGTTTAAATTCTCGTCTTTCCTCAATTGCTTTCCCACTTTCAAATCTGCCTCCGTACTCCGCCATCTTGCTGTCGTAGCTGGAATTCACCTAGCAACTCTAACTTTACGGCCGTCGCGCAGCCCCAAACTAAACGTCGTGATGCCAGAGGTCAACGTCCTGGGGAGCCGCGCGCGCGCGTCATTTGCGTCTGCAGGGAAGTTGCAGAGTGGCATCAGTTATAGTGCAAGGAGCTCTGATGCTGTTTCGTGTATTTCTGAAACATAAATGTTGACAGAGACATAGAATCAATTTGCAGCATAGGAGGCCAAATCAACCTATTTCCCTGCTAGCTCTTTGCTAGAAGAATTCAAAACGAATCTATAATGTCAATAAGTATATATCGTTTTAAATACGACTTGTACTTATATAACACATTTAACGTAGTAAAACGTCTCATAGGAACGTTATCAAACAAAATTTGACACGGAACCACATTAGCCTCGATTTCAAAATGCTCATCCTTGTTTACAAATCACTCCATGGACTTGCCCTCCCTATATCTGTAATCTTTTTCAGCCTCACAATCCCACAAGATGTCTCTGCTCTTCAAATTCTGGCCTCTTGAACATCCCTCATTATAACTGCTCAAACATCAGTGGACGTGCCTTCAGCTGCCTGGGCCCTAAGCTCTGGAACTCCCTCCCTAAACCTCTACACCTCTTTCCTCCTTTAGGACGCTCATTAAAACCTACCTCTTTAAACAAACTTTTGATCATCTACCTTAATTTCTTCTGTGGCTCAATGTCAAATTTATCTGTTTGTCTGTAACGCTGTTGTGAAACGCCTTGGGATGTTTTACTACGTTAAAGGCGCTACTTAAATAAAAGTTATTACTTAAGATATTAGGTTAGATAACAAAGTTTGGTCAAAGAAATAGGTTTTAAAGAGTGTCTTAAAGGAGGAGAGGCAAAGAGGTTAGGGAGGGAATTCCAGAGTAAGGGCCCAGCTGAAGGCATGGCCACCAATAGCGATTAAAATTGGGATGCGCCAAGAGGTCAGAATTGGAGGAGCACAGAGATTTTGTTGGAGGGTTAGAGAAAGTTACAGCGATGGGGAGGGGCGAGGCCATGGAGGGATTTGAAAACAAAGATGAGAATTTTTAAATCGAGGTGTTGCTTAACCAGAAGCCTGTAAAGTCCTGTCCCCTCAGTACAGATTCACACGAGGCATGTAGTGAAGTCAAGGTCACTCTGGACCTGCACCTTTATTTCACAGCTCTGGAATGCTGCACTTTCCTGAGACCTGTCCTTATATACCTGTCTCTTGCAAGTACACTCCTGGTGGTAAGGTGTGCTGGTAGTTACAGGTCATATCTTATTACAGTCATGTATAGCATGTTAGGATACAGTTATATATAATAATGTAAGATACATGACAAAGCCAATGTTCGTCAGTGAGCACAGAGGTGATGGGTGAACGGGACTTGGTGCAAGTTAGGATTCGGGCAGCAGAGTTTTAGATGAGCTCAAGTTCATGTAAGGTGGAAGCTGGGAGCTGTCCAGGAGAGCATCAGAATAGTCAAGTCGAGAGGTAACAAAGATGTCTGGATGAGGGTTTCAGCAGCAGATGAGCTGAGGCAGAGTCGGGCGATGTTCCGGAGGTGGAAATAGGTGATGGTGAAGGAGCGGAAGTGATTGGAAGCTCCTCTCAGGGTCAAATAAGATGCAGTGGTTGCAAATGGTCTGGTTCAGCCTCAACCAGTTGTCAGGGAAAGGGAAGGAGTCCGTGGCTAGGGAACGGCGTTGTGGCAGGGACCTTGGACAATGGCTTCGGTCTTCCCAATATTTAGTAGTACTGGATGTCGAACAAGCAGTGTAACAAATCAGAGACAATTGGGTCGAAAGAGGTGGTGGTGAGATAGAGCTGGGTGTCGTCAGCGTACATGTGGAATCTGACGTGTTTTTGGATGATGTTGCCAAGAGGCAGCATGTAAATGACAAATAGGAGGCAGCCAAGATTAGATCCTTGGGGGACGGTGCTGGAGCGGGAAGCCAATTTAGGTGATTATCTGGCTACAACATGATAGTGCAGAATGGAATCTTGTGAGAACAGTCCCACACTGGATGACAGAGGAGAGGCATTGGAGGAGGATCGTGTGGTCAACCGTGTCAAAGGCTGCAGACAGGTCGAGAAGAATGAGGAGGGCTAGTTTACCACTGTCACCATCACATAGGATGTCATTTGTGACTTTCATAAGGGCCATTTCAGGCAGAAACCTGATTGGAGTCGCGGGAAAGATGTGCACAGATTTGGGAGCAGGCTCAACATTCAAGGATATATTGCAATATTGCATGCATTAAAAATGATTAAAATGAATGCTATTGCTGTTAAATTACTCTGAACTGATCAATATTTATATTGTAATATTTAAATCTAAAATTAAATAATTGATCGCAAAGATAAATTATTTTTCTATTATCAGTTTTTTAATTGATCTCTAAATATTAAATGCAGTAATATTTCACTTATATTTTTAAGTAGAAAATAAGTAATTTTGTTCCTGATTTTTGCACAGTATAATTAAATCTCAGGTATATTACTTAGGTATACATTTAATTATTTAATCTGTATGGGTCAGAGTGTTCTTGCAGTTGGTTTTCATTTTCTGTCAGTTATTGCACGAATAATATCAACACTATATCGAAACACATTTCGAGTTCTCAGCACAGTTCCAGCCTTTGACACCGTCAACCGTGAGGGATTATGGAGCGTCCTCCTCTGTTTCGGCTGCCCTCAAAAGTTTGTCACCATCTCCACCTGTTCCACGATAACATGCAAGCTGTGATCCTGACCAACGGATCCATTACAGACCCAATCCACGTTCGGACCGGAGTCAAGCAAGGCTGCATCATCACACCAACGCTCTTCCTTGGTGCAATGCTCCATCTCACCCTCAGCAAACTCCCCGCTGGAGTGGAGCTAAATTATAGAACAAATGGGAATCTGTTCAACCTCCGCCGCCTCCAGGCTAGGCCCAAGGTTGTCCCATCCTCTGCCATTCAACTACCGTACGCGCACACTCGGATGCCGAACTCCAAGCCATCGTCAACACCTTCACCGAGGCGTACGAGAGCATGGGTCTTACACTAAACATCCGTAAGACAAGGGTCCTCTACCAACCTAACCCCACCACACAGCACTGCCCTGTTATCAAAATCCATGACGAGGCCTTGGACAACGTGGACTATTTACCGTACCTTGGGAGCCTACTGTCAGCAAGGACAGACATCGATGATGAGGTCCAACACTGCCTTCAGTGTGCCAGTGCAGCCTTCGGACACCTGAAGAAGAGTGTTTGAAAACCAGGACCTCAAATCTGGCACCAAGCTTATGGTCTACAGGGCAGTAATGATACCCACCCTCCTATATGGCTCAGAGATGTGGACCATATACAGCAGACACCTCAAAATGCTGGAGGAGCACCACCAGCGCTGCCTCCGCAAGATCCTGTAAATACATTCATCGAAGCATTGACAACACTTGATCAGCTCCGTTGGGTGGGCCACATCGTTCGCATGCCTGACACGAGACTTCCAAAGCAAGCGCTCTACTCAGAGCTTCGACACGGCAAGCGAGCCCCAGGTGGGCAGAGGAATTGCTTCAAGGACACCCTCAAAGCTTCCTTGAAAAAGTGCAACATCCCCACCGACACCTGGGAATCCCTGGCCCAAGACCGCCCAAAGTGGAGGAAGAGCATCCGGGAGGGCGCTGAGCACCTCGAGTCTCATCGCCGAGAGCATGAAGAAACCAAGCATAGACAGCGGAAGGGGCATGCGGCAGCCCAGGTTCCCCACCCACCTGTTCCTTCAATCACTGTCTGCCCCACCTGTGACAGTGTGGAAGCAAGTCATCCTCGACTCCAAGGGACTGCCTAAGAAGAAGAAGGGTCCCATATTATAAAAAGGATATAGAGGCACTGGAGAAGATGCAAAAAGATTTACAAGGATGATACCAGAACTGAGAGGTTAGAACTATCAGGAAAGACTGAACAGGCTGGGGCTCTTTTGTCTAGAAAAGAAAAGATGATCTAATAGAGGTCTTTTAAATTATGAAGAGATTTGATAGGGTAGACATAGATATTTCCACTCGTGGGAGAAACCAAAACAAGGGGTCATAAATATAAAAAGTCCAGTAAGAAATTCAGGAGAAACTTCTTTACCAAGACTGGTGAGAATGTGAAACTCGCTACCACATGGAGTAGTTGAGGCAAATAGTATAGATGCATTTAAGGGGATGCTAGATGAAGGAGGAAAGAATACAAGGATATGCTGATAGAGTGAGATGAAGTAAGGTGGGAAGAGGTTCTTGTGAAGCATAAATAGCAGCACAGATCTGTTGGGCCGAATGGCCTGTTTGTGCTGTATCTTACTCCTGCACGTCCTTACTCATATCAATGTACCTTGCACCTCCACCCATCCCTCTCTATCTACATTATCACATCCCCATCTCACTAGCCACACCTCACACTCACCCTCATCCAATCATACCAACTAACAACACACAAGGGTAGGCAATTGGGTCTTTTAGCCAATGTTAATGTAGCATTTCTGCTAATGTGTTGTCAAACATTGACATTTTTATTTTGAACACTTTGCGTTCTTAGACAGATTTGTGTGAACCTTTGGAAGTGGCTTAGTGAATTGCAGTGAATAATGACACTTAAGGATACCACCCGCAACGGTAATGTGAAAGGAATGGCTTGGGAGTTGCAGGGATGCTTTATGGTGCTAGTGTGGGGTGGTACCAACCTGGTGCATCATGTGGCAGCCAGTGTGTACAGCATCAAGTGAAGTAAATGTGGCCAAGATGAGGCCATCCCTGGCGTCCCAGGCAGCAACATAGTTGGGTGCTTTTGCCCTGTGTCCTGTGCAGCATCAGGTGATTGCTGAGAAGTTTGGTGGTGTTGGTAATGCTGGTCTGTTTAGCGATGTTGGTGTTGGGGCTGATCGTGGTGGGATTCTGAGGACCACGGTGAGATTTTCTCAAGGGCACCGATGCTAATGGAGTAGATGGCAGCTGAAATTCAGATGACAGAAGCGCTCTGTCAAAAATGAGAGAGGTTGCTCCAAAGCGATGACAGTGGTAAGAGAGTTCACTGCAAACACTGCCAAACTGCATACAGCTCAAAAGTGTCTTCCAAATCCTGAAGGCGTCAACTTCTGAGATTGGAAATTGAACAACTGTGAAATATACCACTTCTGCAGCTGTCAACTAGTCAAAGCAATGGAGAGTCATTGAGAACCTGACACACTTACCTGACGTGAAGCCTGAGCAACAGGAAGTTCCTGAAAAAGTTGGACAAATGGTAAGTACCTAGTAAAAGTTATTTTTAAATACCTTTAAGATACCTCTTAATAATGTTAATTGGCCGGCTCACCGCTTGGTGTCGGGTCTCTGAACCGCAGCCAGACCTGGCACTTTGAAAATTGACAAGGAGGCGGGTTCAAAGTGGACTTCCACCCCGCTGTCAATCACATTGTGACAGCGGGTCCACCTCCAACCCCGCACTCGCAGGGCTGGTATGATTCCAGCCAATACTTCCAACTGTAACTTAACTAATTTTTTGTATGAATTCTTAATTACTTATGTCCTTATTTATAAAACCCATGCTAATTGCCTTTTTTATGGCTTTATCTATCTTCATTTTCACTTTCAGGGAATTATGTATTGAACCCATAGGTTTCTCTGTTAATTAACAATCTTAAGTGTCTTCCCACTAATCGGAGTCAGCAGCAGCGGTGGGCCATAAAGGAGAGAGTGAGGAACAGCGGAAACCTAATCAGAGGCAGCGACGGCGGGAAATAATGGAGAGAGCGGAGGAACAGCACAGACGTAATCGAAGGCAGCGGCGTATTTCCAAAAAAAAGCAAGGAGGGACGTCACAGGAGAGCAGCTAGGTGATTGGTTGATGAGTATCACTGTTATGTATGTAAATTTTATAATAGTGTAAGACTTGCCACCAGGGGGCGCACCTGTTGGAGACCAAGCACAAAAGGTTGTCTGCCATGCTGCTTCGGCACTCTGGAGTTTGATTAAAGAGACTAAGGTCACATCAGTTTGAGCTTACAGCATACAGTCTTGTGGAGTTATCCCGAAAATAACAATCACTGTTGTCTTTTCTTCTCTCTAAGTTAGGGCAGAAGGGTATGCTTTAGATAATCTAATAAATAGAGGGATGGCAGGGCAGCTTAGTCCCATGGAATACATATCCTGTGCCATGTGGGAAGTCCTTCTCATGGCCTGAACGACCATGTTTGCGAGAAATGTCACCAGCTAGAGCAGCTCGAGCTCCGGGATTTCGGAACTTGAGCGACGGCTGGTGTCACTGCAGTGAAACTGCAGGGCTAAGAACTTCATGGATAGCATGTTTCAGGAGACGGTCACTCCGCAGCTTAAGAGTGTGCAGGCAGAGAGAGAATGGGTGATCGCCAGATAGACGAGGAGGACCAGGCAGGTAGGACAGGAGTCCCCTGAGTGCATCTCGCTTGCTAACCAGTTTTCAGTTCCCGATACTGATGAGGACAATGGTTCCTCTGGGTAGTGCAGGCAGAACCAAGTTCACTGTACGATGGATGGCTCAGCTACAGAGGCGGGGGGGAGGAAGAAGAGTGGAAAACAATAGCGGTAGGCGATTCGATAGTTAGGAGAACAGACAGATACTTCTGCGACTGCAGACATGACTCCAGGATGGTTTGTTACCTCCCTGGTGCCAGGGTCAAGGATGTCAGTGAATGGCTGCAGGACATTCTGAGGGGGGAGCATGGTCCATATCGGCACCAATGACATAGGTTAAAAAGAGGCATGAGGTCCTGCAGGCAGATTTTATGGAGCTAGGAAAGAGATTAAAAAGCAGGACCTCAAAGGTAGTAATCTCCAGATTACTCTCAGTGCCACATGCTAGTGAGTACATCAATAGGAAGATAGAGCAGATGCGTGGCTGGAGAGATGATGCAGGTTGGGAGGGCTTTAGATTCCTGAGGCATTGACACCATTTCTGGGGGAGGTGGGACCTGTACAAGCCGGATGGATTGCACGTCAACAGGATCAGGACCAATAACCTAATGGGGGGGGAGGGTTGCTAGTGCTGTTCGGGAGGGTTTAAACTAGCTTGGCAGGGGGATGGGAACCTGAGAATAGATTCAAAAGGGAGAGAAGAAAAGCTGGAAATGGAAGGCAGAAAATTAGTAAGAGAGCTTGGAAGGTATAGGAAACAAAGGCTAGAGAATAGACAATAAGGGAGATTGGCAGTGCTAAATGGTATATACTTCAATGCAAGAAGTCTAGGGAATAAGGCAGATAAGCTGAGGGAACAGATAGACATGTGGGAGTGTGATATTATAGCTATTGCTGAGACATGACTGAAATAAGCATAGAAATGGCAGCTCATTCCTGGTTACAAGGTTTTCAGATGAGATAGAGAGGGGGATAAAAAAAGAAGGGGATCGCAATATTGATTTAAAAAAAACAATTACAGCTGTGAGGAGGGATGATATGTTAGAAGGATCATCAAATGAGGCCATATGGGTTGAACTGAAGAACAAAAAAGGGGCGATCACACTGCTAGGAGTGCACAATAGACCCCCAAACAGTCAGAGGGAGATAGAAGAGAGGATATGTAGGCAAATTTCTGAGAAATGCAAAAACAATAGGGCAGTAATAGTAGGGGATTTCAACTACCCTAATATTGACTGGGATAGAATTGGTGTGAAAGGTATAGAGGGAACAGAATTCTTAACACTGGCTAAAAAAGTTCTCCTGAATGCATTTTATGTATTTAGCCCTTGGCAACCTGTTTCACACCACCACCAGAGGGCCTACCTGTTGGAGTCCCAAGGGATCTCAGCATCCCTTGAGAGCACTGTATATAAGCAGGCCACCCACACGGTACTCTGGAGTCTAATTAAAAGAGCTAAGGTCACACTTACTCATTGCTCACAGTACTCAGTTTCATCGTTTATTATGAGCTTATCAATTGGCGACAAGATAACGAACAACCGTGCAAAAATGCAAAGAACAGTTGGTATCCTGGAGAAGTTCACAGAAGGGGATGTTTGGGAGGCCTTCGTGGAGAGTCTCGACCAATACTTCGTGGCCAATGAGCTGGAAGGGGACGAGAATGCTGCCAAACGAAGGACGATCCTCCTTACCGGGGAACAACCTATGGCCTCATGAAGAATCTTCTAGCTCTGGTAAAACCAACAACCAAATCCTATGAAGAATTGTGTACGCTAGTCCGGGAACACCTAAATCCTAAGGAAAACGTTTTGATGGCGAGGTATCGGTTCTACACGTGTCAACGGTCGGAGGGCCAGGAAGTGGCGAGCTATGTCGCCGAACTAAGGCGCCTCGCAAGATATTGTGAATTTGATGGATTCCTAGAACAAATGCTGAGAGACTTTTCTGTGCTTGACATTGGCCATGAAGTAATCCTTCGCAAACTATTGACTGTTGAAACATCGAATCTGAACAAAGCCATAATGATTGACCAGGCATTTATGTCCACCAGCGTTAACACCAAACAAATTTTACAGCAGTAAGAGGTTTCGGCCAGTACTGTGCACAAAGTAACGTCGTTTTCAAGCAGGAATATAGATGGCAGAACATACACGCCGGCTGCTGCTCCCGACCTCAGATGACCCAGAGTCCGCCATCAATCGTTAATGCGAGGCAGTTAACACTTTGTTGGCGTTGTGGAGGTGATCATCGGGCCCATCAATGCCGCTTCAAGCACTATGCGTGCAACGGCTGCAGAACAATGGAGACCTTCAGTGAATGTGCAGGCGAGCTGCAAACCCTGCAAACCACCCCGTTGCAGAGGAAGATCGATCCACGGTGGATTAGGCTGAACTAGAGACTCGAACTGAGGAGGCAGAAGTGTATGGGGTAAACACCTTCACCACGAAATGTCCACCAATAATGTTAAAAATTGAACTGAACGGAATTCCAGTATCCATGGACATGGGTGCGAGTCAGTCCATAATGAGCAAAAAGGCCTTCGACAGGCTGTGGTGCACGAAGGCACACAAGCCCAAGCTCAGCCCCATTCACACCAAACTAAGAACTTACACCAAAGAGCTGATCCCTGTAATTGGCAGCGCAGCAGTAAAAGTCTCCTATGATGGAGCAGTGCACGAACTCCCACTATGGATCGTGCCAAGGGATGGCCCCACACTGTTCAGAAGCTGGCTGGGAAAAATCCGCTGGAACTGGGACGACATCCGAGCGCTTTTGTCCGTCGACGACGCCTCATGTGCCCAGCTTCTGAGCAGATTTCCATCGTTGTTCGAGCCAGACATTGGAAGTTTCTCAGGGGTGAAAGTGCAGATTCATTTGGTTCCCGGTGCACGATGCATCCACCACAAGGCACGGGTGGTACTGTATATGATGCGAGAGAAAGTGGAAATTGAGCTGGACAGGCTGCAGCGAGAAAGCATCATCGCGCCAGTGGAATTCAATGAGTGGGCGAGTCCGATTGTCCTGGTACTTAAAGGCGATGGCACGGTCAGAATTTGTGCGGACTATAAACTAACGATTAACTGTTTTTCACTACAGGACCAGTACCCGCTACCCAAGGCAGACGACCTATTTGCGACCCTGGCTGGAGGGAAGACGTTCACCAATTTGGACCTCACCTCGGCCTACATGACGCAGGAGCTGGAGGAATCTTCGAAAGGCTCACCTGCATCAACACGCACAAAGGTCTGTTCATCTATAACAGATGCCCGTTTGGGATTCGGTCTGCCGCGGCAATTTTTCAACGGAGCATGGAGAGCCTGCTAAAGTCGGTTCCTCGCACCGTGGTTTTCCAGGACGATATACTGGTTACAGGTCGGGACACCATCGAGCACTTGAAGAATCTGGAAGAGGTTCTGAGTCGGCTAGATCACGTGGGACTCGGGTTGAAACGCTCGAAGTGTGTTTTCCTGGCGCCGGAGGTCAAGTTCTTGGGAAGAAGAATCGCAGCAGATGGCATCAGACCCACTGACGCCAAGACGGAGGCCACCAAGAACGCGTCGAGACTACAGAATGTGATGGAGCTGCGGTCGTTCCTGGGACTCCTCAACTATTTCGGTAATTTCCTACCCTACTGCGCAAGGGAGATGTCTCAGTATGGGGGAATTCACAAGAGGCTGCCTTTGAGAAAGCCAGAAATCTGTTATGTTCAAACAAACTGCTTGTTCTGTATAACCCATGTAAACGATTAGTGTTAGCTTGCAATGCATCGTCATACGGGGTCGGGTGTGTGTTATAACAGGCTAACGAATCGGGGATTTTGCAACCGGTCACCTATGCATCCAGGAGTCTGTCCAAGGCCCAAAGGGCCTACAGCATGATTGAAAAAGAAGCTCTGCCGTGCGTTTATGGGGTGAAAAAAATGCACCAGTACTTATTTGGTCTCAAGTTTGAGCTTGAAACTGACCATAAGCCGCTCATATCGCTATTCTCAGAGAGCAAAGGGATTAACACCGATGCCTCTGCCCGCATCCAAAGATGGACGCTCACGCTGTCAACATACAACTATGTAATCCACCACAGGCCAGGCACAGAGAACCGGGGTGGAAATGGCACAGCTTGCAGACTTGCTCATGGTGATGGATGCATTCAAAAACGAAAAGTCACCCATTACGTCCCGCCAGATCAGGACCTGGACCAGCCAGGATCCTTTACTGTCCCTGGTAACAAAAAAAACTGTGCCCTCCACGGGAGCTGGTCCAGCATCCCAGTGGCGATTAAGCGCAAAGATGAAATGTTTTTGCAGGCGGACTGATTTTGTGGGGTAATCGCGTGGTCTTGCCCAAGAAAGGCAGAGAAATGTTCATTCATGACCTACACAGCACCCACCCAGGCATTGTAATGATAAATGCCATAGCCAGATCCCATGTGTGGTGGCCCGGCATCGACTCAGATTTAGAGTCATGCGTGCGCCAGTGCAACACTTGCTCTCAACTGAGCATTGCACCTAGAGAGGCACCGCTAAGTCTGTGGTCGTGGCCCTCCAAACCGTGGTCGAGGATCCACATTGACTATGCGGAGCCATTTCCAGGCAAAATGTTCTTGGTTGTCGTGGATGCTTATTCAAAATGGACTGAATATGTAATATTGTCTATAAGCACGTCCACCACCAGCATCGAAAGCCTACGAGCCATGTTTGCCACACACGACCTGCCTGATGTCAGTGTCAGTGACAATGGGCCGTGTTTCACGAGTGCTGAATTCAAGGAATTCATGACCCGCAATGGGATCAAGCACGTCACATCCGCCCCGTTCAAACCCGCATCCAACAGCCAGGCAGAATGGGCAGTTCAGACCATCAAGTAAAGCTTGAAACGCGTGTCGGGAGTCTCCCCTGCAGACCCGACTGTCCCGAGATCTGCTCAGCTACCGCACCACACCCCACTCGCTCACCGGGGTTCCCCCAGCCGAGCTGCTCATGAAAAGGGCGCTCAAAATAAGGCTCTCTCTTGTCCACCCTGATCTCCATGATCAAGGAGAGGGCAGACAGCAACAACAAAGTATGTACCATGATCGCGCAAATTTGTCACGCGATATTGAGGTCAATGATCCTGTGTTTGTACTCAATTATGGACATGGTCTCAAATGGCTCGCTGGCATGGTCATAGCCAAAAAAGGGAGTAGGGTGTTTCAGGTCAAATTGGCCAATGGACTAATGTGCAGAAAGCATTTGGACCAAATCAAATTGCAGTTCACTAACAGCTACGAGCAACCCGAAGAGGGCACCACCAACTTCGACTCTCCAACAAACACACAAGTGGCAACCGACATCATGGTTGACGACGAAGCCGAACTCACCATCCCCAGCAGCCCAGTGAAGAATTAACCAACTCACCCACACCTGCATTTGTACTGAGACGATCGACAAGGGAGCGAAAAGCCCCAGATCGTCTCATCCTGTAAATAAGTGTACTGTTGACTTTATGAGGGAGTGATGTTATGTATTTAATGCTTGGCAACCTGTATCACACCATCACCAGAGGGCCTACCTGTTGGAGTCCCAAGGGATCCCAGCATCCCTTGGGAGAACTGTATATAAGCAGGCCACCCACGTGGTACCTGGACTCTGGAGTCTAATTAAAGGAGCTAAGGTCACACTTACTCATTGCTCACAGTACTCAGTTTCATCCTTTATTATGAGCTTATCAGCCAATACGTAGCAAGCCCTACAAGAGGGGTGATGGTGCTGGACTTAGTATTAGGGAATAAAGCTGGGCAGGTGAAAGGGGTATCCATGGGAGAGCATTTTGGTGGTAGTGGGGTATCAGTGGGAGAGCATTTTGGTGGTAGTGATCATAATTCAGTTAGATTTAGGGTAGTTTTGGAAAAGGACAAAGATAGACCAGCAATAAAAATTCTCAATTGGGGAAAAGCTAATTTTACTAAGCTAAGATGTGATTCAGCCAAAGTGGACTGGAAACAGCTGCTTGATGTAAATCAATGTCAGAGTAGTGGGACGTATTCAAGGAGGAGATCCTGAGGGTTCAGAACAAGGATGTTCCCTTAAAGAAAAATGGTGGGAATAACAAATCTAGAGCCCCCCTGGGTGTCAAGGGGCATTCAGGGTAGTATAAAGAATAAAAGGGAAGCTTATGACAGATAGCGAGGGCTCAATACTGCAGAAACCCTGGTGGAGTATAGAAAGTGCAAGGGTGAAATTAAAGTGGATATTAGAAAAGCAAAGAGCGGGAAAATATTGGCAAGTAAAATCAAGGAAAATCCAAAGGTGTTTTATAAATACATTAAGAGCAAGAGGATAACTAAAGAAAAAGTAGAGCCTATCAGAGACCATAAGATTAACCTGTGTATGGAGACAGAAGAGACGTGGGTATGTTTCTTAATGAATACTTTGCGTCTGTTTTCACAAGAGAGGGACGATGCAGACATTACAATCAGGGAGGAGGAATGTGAAATATTAGATGAAATAAACAGTGAGAGAGGAAGTATTAAGGGGTTTAGCATGTTTGAAATGGATACATTCCCAGGCCAGGATGAAATGTATCCCAGGCTGTTAAGAGAAGCAAGAGAGGAAAAGCAGAGGCTCTGACCATCATTTTCCAATCCTCTCTATCTACAGGGGTGGTGCTGGAGGACTGCTAACGTTGTACCATTGATTAAAAAGGGAGAAAGAAACAGACCAATCAGTCGAACCTCGGGGGTGGGAAAATTATTGGAAAAAATTCTGAGAGACAGGATTAATCTTCATTTAAAAAGCCACGAATTAATCATTGACAGTCAGCATGGATTTGTTAAGGGAAGTTTGTGTCTGCCTAATTTGATTGAATTTTTTGAGGAGTTAACAAGGAGGGTTGATGAGGACAGTGCGTTTGTATTCCCTCACACTTATCCACATTAAATTGAATCTGGCACCAGTCTGCCCATTCTGAAAATCTGGCTATAATTATGTGGTGTTTCACTTATCGACATCCCCCAATACATTCCATCACTGAGCTCTTACACCTCAGGGAACCCAGCCACTCTGGAAAAAGACAAGATCCTGCTCCTGCTGATGATCTTCAACCTTCAGAAAATTATGAAATTGCTGGTTACAGTTACCTCATGGATGGAGCAATGCACTGAATACTGGCTGATCTGGCAAAATGTTCTCCTGTAGCCTTCTGAAAGCAGTCTATGACATAAAGGTTCAAGGCAGCAGTTTCAAAACCATGGGACAAAATATGCCAGTCATGGAGGAAGTTTGGAGGCTCTGCTGTAGAAGATGACAAACTTGCATAATTGTCTCCTGAGTGAAACAAACACAGCTTCTTTTGCTATGTCCAGAAAATGTCAAGGTCTATGCATACGCTTACTTGTATAGATCTATGGATCCACTGAGCTCTTCTCCAATGCAGGCATATGTGTCCCTGCTCCTGGCTGAAGAATTTATCTCCATCCTCCATCTCCCCAAGGGCAAGGGGAATTCTTCAGTATGCTTAGGGGGATGTTGCCTATGTTAGGCATGTTAAAGAACTCTATTGAGCATTAATAATTATGTATGTATTATGTTGTACTTGAAAACTTGTTAAAGGTTGATTACTCACAATTAGGTTAGGAGTTTAGGCAACATTACAAGTGCATTTTTTCTGGCAACACTGATTACAGTTTACTGATAATTTAAAGTTATTATTTGGAGTAAAAGGAATGCATTAAGCAACATAAATAGCATAGCAATCTAGTGCTAAAAATTTTCAATTAAGCACTTTTGAATTAGTAGACTGGTCTTCGTCCCTTGAATAACCCTTGAATAAATTCCTCTTATTGCACCAGCCAATTTGAAATAGGTTACTGACAAAGACAATCCAGAAAATCATTGGAAAGTCTTATTTTAATTTAACTTAATTTAAGAGTTTCCATCCTGCCTGATTGGGAGGGAAAGCATGCATATAGTATCATATTTTAGACCTAAAATCAGCCACTGTTGAGCTTTGCTGTCACTAACATTATAGCACGTGTTTTAAATTTATTGGCCTAGAAATCCTGGTCGACTGCTTCTTGCGGGCGATTGACTGAAAAAGTTAAAATAAATGTGCACTTACCTGTTCCTGCTATGCATACCAGAGATCCCGGTCCTGACATCTGCACTCACTGCGCATCGGAGCGTGTGAACATCAGGATGTCCTTAAGTTGGAGCTGGAGTCACATGGCTCTGGGCAACCAATCCAGGTAAGGTATTTTCTTGGGAACTCCATAAGTTGGAGTTCCCATTATTATGATTGAGAAACAGCCCCCAAACACCCAGAACACTAATAAAAAAATAGAAAAAATACACCACATATTTAACATTAATTTAAATTAAAGTTATTTATGTCTTATATAAAAAAAATCCAATTTAAAAAAAAACATTTTTATTACGATTTAAAATAAACTTAGCTCAGTGGGCAGGATTTTTAACAATAAAATGTGTTTTAAAAATTTTATTTTACGATTTTTTGATCACATGGATGAACTTCAGCAATTGTACATCCCTGTCTGGAGTAAAAATAAAACGGAGAAGGTGGCTCAACTATGGCTAACAAGGGAAATTAAGGATAGTGTTAAAGCCAAGGAAGAGACATATAATTTGGCTAGAAAAAGCAACAAACCTGAGGACTGGGAGAAATTTAGAATTCAACAGAGGAAGAGTTTAATGAAGAGGAGGAAAATAGATTATGAGAGGAAGCTTGCAGGGAACATAAAAACTGACTGCAAAAGCTTCTATAAATATGCGAAGAGAAAGAGATTAGTGAAGACAAACATAGGTCCCTTGCAGTCGGATTCAGGTGAATTTATAATGGGGAACAAAGAAATGGCAGACCAATTGAACAAATACATTGGTTCTGTCTTCACGAAGGAAGACACAAATGACCTTCCGATTGTATTACGGGACAGTAGGTCTAGTGAGAAAGAGGAACTGAAGGATACCCTTATTAGGTGGGAAATTGTGTTAGGGAAATTGATGGGATTGAAGGCTGATAAATCCCCGGGGCCTGATAGTCTGCATCCCAGAGTACTTAAGGAAGTGGCCCTAGAAATAGTGGATGCATTGGTGATCATTTTCCAACAGTCTATCAACTCTGGATCAGTTCCTATGGGACTGAAAGGTAGCAAATGTAACACCACTTTTTAAAAAAGGAGGGAGAGAAAACGGGTAATTATAGACCAGTTAGCCTGACATCAGTAGTGGGGAAAATGTTGGAATCAATCACTAAGGATGAAATAGCAGCGCATTTGGAAAGCAGTGACAGGATCGGACTTATGAAAGGGAAATCATGCTTGATGAATCTTCTGGAATTTTTTGAGGATGTAACTAGCAGAGTGGACCAGGGAGAACCAGTGGATGTGGTGTATTTGGACTTTCAAAAGGCTTTTGACAAGGTCCACACAAGAGATTGATGTGCAAAATCAAAGCACATGGTATTGGGGGTAATGTACTGACGTGGATAGAGAACTGGTTGTCAGACAGGAAGCAGAAAGTCGGGATAAATGGGTCCTTTTCAAAATGGCAGACAGTGACTAGTGGAGTGCCGCAGGGCTCAGTGCTGGGACCCCAGCTCTTTACAATATACATTAACGATTTAGATGAAGGAATTGAATGTAATATCTCCCAAGTTGGCGGATGACACTAAACTGAGTGGCGGTGTGAGCTGTGAGGAGGATGCTAAGAGGCTGCAGGGTGACTTGGACAGGTTAGGTGAGTGGGCAAATGCATGGCAGATGCAGGATAATGCGGATAAATGTAAGCTTATCCATTTTGGGGGCAAAAGCACGAAGGCAGAATATTATCTGGATGGCGGCAGATTAGGAAAAGGGGAGGTGCAACGAGACCTGGGTGTCATGGTTCATCAGTCACTGAAAGTGGGCATGCAGGTACAGCAGGTGGTGAAGAAGGCAAATGGTCTTCATAGCTAGGGGATTTGAGTATAGGAGAAGGGAGATCTTACTGCAGTTGTACAGGGCCTTGGTGAGGCCTCATCTGGAATATTGTGTACAGATTTGGTCTCCTAATCTGAGGAAGGATGTTCTTGCTATTGAGGGAGTGCAGCGAAGGTTCACCAGACTGATTCCAGGGATGGCTGGACTGTTATATGAGGAGAGACTGGATCAACTGGGCCTTTATTCACTGGAGTTCAGAAGGATGAGAGGGGATCTCATAGAAACATATAAGATTCTGACGGTACTGGACAGGTTAGATGCGGGAAGAATGTTCCCGATGTTGGGGAAGTCCAGAACCAGGGGACATAGTCTTAGGATAAGGGGTAGGCCATTTAGGACTGAGATGAGTAGAAACTTCTTCACTCAGAGAGTTGTTAACCTGTGGAATTCCCTGCCGCAGAGAGCTGTTGATGCCAATTCATTGGATATATTCAAGAGGAAGTTAGATATGGCCCTTACGGCTAAGGGGATCAAGGGGTATGGAGAGAAAGCAGGAAAGGGATACTGAGGGAATGATCAGCCATGATCTTATTGAATGGCGGTGCAGGCCCTTAGGGCCTATTCCTGCACCTATTTTCTATGTTTCTATGTTTCTATGCTACGCGACGTCTTTGTACTAGGCATAAACCACGAGGTGATCCTGCAGAAGCTGCTGGCTGCAGAGACGCTGGATCTGAGCAGGGCCATCAGGATCGCCCAGGCTTGCCTGACCACGGTTGATAATACAAAGCAGATATCCTCGCAGAGTCAGAACTCTACGGCAAGTACTGTGCACCAGATTGTGTCGTCGGTTGGCAGAGCTGCACCTGGCAGGGCCTACCCGACTGTGTTTGCGAAACTTGTAGCTGCTCGAAGTCCGCCGTTGGGCACGAATCCAATTTCACCCTGTTGGCATTGTGGGGCAATCATTGACCTGATCAGTGCCGTTTCAGACAGTATATTTGGAGAGGCTGTGCGAAAATGGGGTACCTTCAGCGGCTGTGTCCGCAGCTCAGCAAGTGTGTTGTGACACACCACGTGGATGATGATGACCGATCCGGAGCGGATCCGGCAATGCAACCCGAGATACCCGAGGAGGAAGTGTATAGTGTACATTCGTTCCTGACAAAGAGTCAACCGACAATGATTGAAGTAAAATTGAATGGCGTGCCGGTATCAATGGAATTAGGCACGGGTGCGAGTCAGTCAATTATGAGCCAGGGAACTTTCGAAAAACTGTGGGACACCAAGGCCGCAAAACCCAAGCTGAGTCCAGTAAATGTAAAATTGCATACCTACACCAAAGAGCTCATACCAGTGATTGACAGTGCAGCAGTCAAGGTGTCGTACGATGGGGCGATTTATGATCTATCGCTGTGGATCATTCCAGGCAATAGTCCAACGCTGTTCGGCATGAGTTGGCTCAAAAAAATAAAGTGGAACTGGCACAATATTAAAGTTTTGCCATCGGTGGATGACGCTTCGTGTGCTCAAGTGTTGAGCAAATTTCCCTCGCTGTTTGAACCGGGCACGGGAGCCAAGGTGCAGATCCAACTGGACTCGGATAAAAGACACTCACAAAGCCCCGTCGATCCCGTACATGATGAGGGAGAAGGTCAAAATCGAACTGTACAGACTCCAACGTGAAGGGATCATTTCACCGGTCGAATTTAACGAATAGGCCAGTCCCATTGTTCCTATGCTGAAGAGTGATGGCACTGTTAGGATTTGTGGAGACTACAAGGTTACGATCAACCGAGTTTCGAAACAGGATCGGTACCCGTTACCAAAAGCTAATGACCTGTTTGCAACGCTAGCCAATGGAAAGTCGTTCACCAAATTGGATCTGACATCGGCCTATATGACACAGGAGCTTGTCGAATCGTCGAAGAAACTTACGTGCATTAATACGCATAAAGGGCTGTTCATTTACAACAGGTGTCCTTTTGGAATTCGCTCGGCTGCAGCCATATTTCACAGAAACATGGAGAGTCTGCTGAAGTCCGTCCCTAGAACTGTGGTGTTCCAAGACGACATTCTGGTTACAGGTCGTGACACTGCCGAACACCTGCACAACATGGAAGAGGTTCTACACCATCTGGGCAAAGTGGGGCTCAGTCTGAAACGTTCAAAGTGCGTCTTTATAGCACTGGAAGTCGAATTCCTTGGAAAGAAGATTGCTGCAGACGGCATCAGGCCTACGGACTTGAAAACAGAGGCCATCAAAAATGCACCCAGACCCCAGAATGTGACGGAGCTACATTCGTTCCTTGGTCTTCTCATCTACTTCGGTAATTGCTTTCCTAAATTGAGCACATTATTAGAGCCACTGCGCATGCTGCTCAGAAAAGGCGACAACTGGGTTTGGGGTGTATCTCAAGACAGGGCCTTTGAGAAGGCTAGAAATCTGCTTTGTTCCAACAAATTTCTGGTACATTATGACCCGTGCAAGCGTTTAGTATTGGCCTGTGACGCTTCATCATATGGGGTCGGTTGCGTGCTCCAACAATCCAATGAGTTGGGCAAACTACAACCCGTTGTGTACACGTCGAGAAGCATGTCTAAAACGGAAAGAGCCTACAGCATGGTAGAGAAAGAAGCTTTAGCCTGCGTATATGGGGTTAAAAAGATGCACCAGTATCTGTTTGGGCTTCGTTTCGAGCTTGAAACTGATCACAAGCCGCTCATATCTTTGTTTTCAGAGCATACCAACGCGTCATCCCGCATCCAGAGGTGGGCGCTGACATTATTTGCCTATAATTATGTCATTCACTATAGACCTGGCACCAAGAATTGTGCTGATGCATTGAGCCGTTTACTGTTGCCCACACCGGAGATGGAAACGCCACAGCCCGCAGACCTACTGTTGGTCATGGATGCCTTTGAGAGTGAAGGGTCGCCTGTCACTGCTCAACAAGTTAGGACCTGGACCAGCCAGAATCCGATCTTATCGGTTGTAAAACATTGTGTCCTTAGTGGTGATTGATCGGCCATTCCCAGGGAAGTGTGTGATGAGACCAAACCTTACAATCGTCGCAAAGACGAACCATCCATTCAATCTGATTGTTTCTATGGGGTAATTGTGTTGTTATGCCCAAGAAAGGCAGGGAGAAATTTGTATGGGATTTACACAGAACCCATCCCGGTATTGTGATGATGAAGGCCATTGCCAGGTCTCACATTTGATCTGATTTGGAGTCATGTGTGCATCAGTGCAACACTTTGCATGCAGTTAAGCAATGCACCAGTGTAATCTCCGCTAAGTCTGTGGTCATGGCCATCTAAACCATGGTCGAGGATCCACATCGACTATGCGGGTCCTTTCCTGGGCAAAATGTTTTTGGTGGTGGGGGATGCACTCTTTAATCTGTCCTGTCTTCCAACTTATCACAGACCTTCCCTTTTGTTCTTTCTTCCCCTCCCCCTTTCAGTGTTTGTTAAGAATGTGTTGTTTTCGAACACTCTCCAGTTCTGACGAAGGGTCATCAACCCGAAACGTTAACTCTGTTTCCTCTCCACAGATGCTGCCTGACCCGCTGAGATTTCTAGCATTTTCTGTTTTTATTCCAGATTCCAGCATCCGCAGTATTTTGCTTTTGTATTAATTCACTGTCACTTCTCTTCTAGGAATGCCCATCTTGAAGAAGTTCTGCTCTTCCCTCAGATGGGATTTCAGTTTATCTCTTTTACCTTGTTCATAAGAACGTAAGAACATATGAATTAGGAACAGGAGTAGGCCATCTAGCCCCTCGAACCTGTTCCGCCATTGTGTCTTCTATTAGCTGTACTAGAATGCTTATCCTGTTGAGCCTTTTTCAACTTTGTGTTGAGTAAGACGTAACCATTCATGTTTTTAGAAACAATGGGTCTCTTTGTATGTGACTTAAACTGACGATACCTCCCCAGAGCTTCAATAATCAGGCAATGTTTTCCCATCCTGTCCTGTGTTTGAACTTGTTGCCTCTCTATTATAATGGAAACTCTGTATTGGTGGGAATCGGTATTACAGCACTTGGACTATTTATTTACAAGGTTAACCTTTAGTTATCTGAATACTGCATCCACTCATGGAATTAGATCGTTGTGTTTTTACAAGTCCTATATTGGATAGTTTAATGTTTTGTTTTGGGCACACATGCACGAACAGGTAGATGTTTAACTGCCGACATTACCATCTTTTACCTCATTAGCGAGGGAAGGGAATGGATGTGTTTGCTCAGTGTGGGGCAATATGCTCATAATTCCCAATAACTGAGTAAACTGAGTTTAAACTCACACAGGATCTTCAAAATCTCTGGTTTTTATCCTAGTTGTATATTGGAATTGTGAAAATTTTAAACCATGTGTATGGAGAAGCCCAAGAGAAGCAAATGAACAGAAAATTCTTGTTGCAATATTTGTTGAAGTAGCACAGAGGTGAATAAATTAAATCCATTTGGCAGGTGTCTTCTAAATTCATGTTCTTATTGATTATATCTTTGAAGAGGTTGTGGTCCACAGCAAGCTCCCATAAGACGGCTACCTTTCTATACAAGGGACCTGGATTGAGTTTTGGTTTTGGCTGCTATTTATTTTGCCTTCCCTTGGAGATGGAGGGAAGAGGAGAATTGGGGGCTGGTCAAGAATGTCTCCAGGTGGGTTTCTTAGCAACAATGGACACTTCTGAATGTTACTCCATACTGCCCGCCCTGTCTAAAATGTGGGTTTTGGCTATAAAAATCTTAAGTACTATATTTTTAATATATTTTTTCACAGCAGCACCCATAAGCTTGTATGATTCAGAAATTGTACCTTTTCAGGAGTCTCGAAGCTTTGAGTTTTGAGGAAATACTGGAGAAATTTGAGCTTTTTAGCCTCGAAAGGTGGTAGCTGAAGGGTGATCTTATAAGAGCATCACGATAGTTAAGGGAAAGGAAATGATAAATCCAGAATGCAAGTTGAAATTAAATTGAGAGTGGGACAGGGAGACAAAGGTTCAAACTAGTGAAAGGTAAATTTAGGATGTGAGAGAGTTTCTTTTCATACAGACAGTGATCAATATTTTTAATATAGTAGTGGAGGCAAAAACCCTGAAAACATTTAGGAAATAATTAGATCCAGCATTAGGCAGACTATACTCCCTTTCTAGATGGATGAATTAAGATGGGCTGATGTGATCTGTCATTGCAGAGGTTTCAAAATGTGGGATAACAATTACTCCAATTGCAATAATGTACATACTGGAATCTAAATGGGAATTGATGCATCTTGATGGTAGATAATCAAAATATAGAAGGAAAGAGGTTTTACTGGCTAAAATAACATTTATTTACTAATTAAAGAATATAATGAAGCATCAAAATTGGGCACTACAAGAATTGTACATCAACAGAAGTTTTGTGTACAGGATGCATCTGTAGGGTATCACCTAAAAGGGATGGTCATATCTCGGAGTAAATGTAAGGCAAAAGCTTAAGATTGGCCCAAATAAGCTCTTACTGTTCAGCTCTTACTGATGGGCTTAGAACATAAGAACATAAGAATTAGGAACAGGAGTAGGCCATCTAGCCCCTCGAGCCTGCTCCGCCATTCAACAAGATCATGGCTGATCTGGCCGTGGACTCAGCTCCAATTACCCGCCCGCTCCCCGTAACCCTTAATTCCTTTATTGGTTAAAAATCTAGCTATCTGTGGCTTGAATACATTCAATGAGCTAGCCTCAACTGCTTCCTTGGGCAGAGAATTCCACAGATTCACAACCCTCTGGGAGAAGAAATTCCTTCTCAACTCGGGTTTAAATTGGCTCCCCAGTATTTTGAGGCTGTGCCCCCTAGTTCTCGTCTCCCCGACCAGTGGAAACAACCTCTCTGCCTCTATCTTGTCTATCCCTTTCATTATTTTAAATGTTTCTATAAGATCACCCCTCATCCTTCTGAACTCCAACGAGTAAAGACCCAGTCTACTCAATCTATCATAAGGTAACCCCCTCATCTCCGGAATCAGCCTAGTGAATCGTCTCTGTACCCCCTCCAAAGCTAGTATATCCTTCCTTAAGTAAGGTGACCAAAACTGCACGCAGTACTCCAGGTGCGGCCTCACCAATACCCCATTCAGTTGCAGCAGGACCTCCCTGCTTTTGTACTCCATCCCTCTCGCAATGAAGGCCAACATTCCATTAGCCTTCCTGATTACCTGCTGCACCTGCAAACTAACTTTTTGGGATTCATGCACAAGGACCCCCAGGTCCCTCTGCACCGCAGCATGTTCTAATTTCTCCCCTTTCAAATAATATTCCCTTTTACTGTTTTTTTTTTCCAAAGTGGATGACCTCACATTTTCCGACATTGTATTCCATCTGCCAAACCTTGGCACATTCGCTTAACCTATCTAAATCTCTTTGCAGCCTCTCTGTGTCCTCTACACAACTCGCTTTCCCACTAATCTTTGTGTCATCTGCAAATTTTGTTACACTACACTCTGTCCCCTCTTCCAGGTCATCTATGTATATTGTAAACAGTTGTGGTCCCAGCACCGATCCCTGTGGCACACCACTAACCACCGATTTCCAACCCGAAAAGGACCTATTTATCCCGACTCTCTGCTTTCTGTTAGCCAGCCAATTCTCGATCCATGCTAATACATTTTCTCTGACTCCGCGTACCTTTATCTTCTGCAGTAACCTTTTGTGTGACACCTTATCGAATGCCTTTTGAAAATCTAAATACACCACATCTATTGGTACACCTCTATCCACTATGCTCATTATATCCTCAAAGAATTCCAGTAAATTAGTTAAACATGATTTTCCCTTCATGAATCTATGTTGCGTCTGCTTGATTGCACTATTCCTATCTAGATGCCCCGCTATTTCTTCCTTAATGATAGCTTCAAGCATTTTCCCCATTACAGATGTTAAACTAACCGGCCTATAGTTACCTGCCTTTTGTCTGCCCCACTTTTTAAACAGAGGCGTTACATTAGCTGCTTTCCAATCCGATGGTACCTCCCCAGAGTCCAGAGAATTTTGGTAGATTATATCGAATGCATCTGCTATAACTTCCGCCATCTCTTTTAATACCCTGGGATGCATTTCATCAGGACCAGGGGACTTGTCTACCTTGAGTCCCATTAGCCTGTCCAGCACTACCCCCCTAGTGATAATGATTGTCTCAAGGTCCTCCCTTCCCACATTCCCGTGACCAGCAATTTTTGGCATGGTTTTTGTGTCTTCCACTGAAGACCGAAGCAAAATAATTGTTTAAGGTCTCAGCCATTTCCACATTTCCCATTATTAAATCCCCCTTCTCATCTTCTAAGGGACCAACATTTACTTTAGTCACTCTTTTCCGTTTTCATCTTCTTTATACTTTCTGTTTTCCTTCTCGTGTTTGATCAAGTATCTGCCAAGACTCGCTTTCACAGCCACATCTATTTCCTCAGTAACTGTCTCTGCCTCAGACTTAACCACGTGGATTCCAACTGAAATTCCACCCTTCATGTTTACAGATATCTCTGAGATATTCAGCGTTCCTCAAACCACTGCCCTCGCTGCATCCTGGGATCCACACTCAACGCTATGTGCCACCACATGCACGCTCTTGACCTCTCTCTTCAGCAGCACCGACTCACTCTATCTCTAAAGCTGTCCTGGTACTCAGTTCCATTTCATCCTTCGCCTCCTCCGGTGCTTTAGCCAAAAACATTTTTCCTTCCTTTCAGGTGTCAAAGATCGTAAACTTCAACAACTCTTGGACACCAACGCCCCTCTGGAACTTTCTTCACCCACACTTCCCTCCGATCCCATCCCTTCTTTCAATCTCACCCCTTGCTGTGTTTTCACTATCCCATCTGACTTCCCCTCTCTGACCCCGACCGATTAGTCCTCAGCAAAGGCCTGAGCTTTATCCGCTTATGCCCCCACCTCAATGAACTTTGAGCTCGGCACGATGCTGAGCTCTTTTTCTGCCGCTTTCGCCTCCGTACCTATTTCTTCTGCCAGGAGTCTTTCCCCTGCACAGCTGATCCTTTCTCCTGTTTTCAGAATTCTCGCTCTACTGGATGTCTCCCTCTGCCCTCTTACCCACTCCATTGCAAACTGCTGACGAGACATCGACCGTCTCAATTTCTCTGCTCCCTCACTCACTCCAACCTACCTCCCTCTTAACTTGCAACACATCGCTCGTTCAGATCCAACCCCAACCTTGTCATCAAACTTGCTGACAATGATGGTGCTGTTATTGTTTGGCGAACCGACCTCTACCTTGCAGAGGCTGATCGCCAACTCTCTGACACCTCCTCCTACCTACCCCTGGATCATGATCCCACCACTGAACATCAAGCCATAATTTCCCAGACCGTCACTAACCTCATCTCCTCTGGATACCTTCCCTCCACAGCCCACTTCTGCCTCCTTCCCAAGATCCATAAACAGGCCCCAGTAGACCCATCATTTCAGCCTGTTCTTGCCCCACAGAACTTATTTCTTCCTATTTCGACTCTATTTTTTCTCCCCTTGTCCACTCTCTTCCCACCTACATCCGCGACTCCTCCGACGCCCTCTGTCACTTTAACAGTTTCCAGTTTCCCAGCCCCAACAATCTCCTTTTCACCATGAACGTCCAATCCCTCTACACTTCCATCCCCCACCAGATGGCGTGAGGGTGCTCCACTTCTTCCTTGAGCAGAGGCCCAAGAAATCTCAATCCACCACCACCCTCTTCCGCCTGGCTGAACTTGTTCTCACATTGAACAACTTCTCCTTTAACTCCACTTACTTTCTCCAAATTAAAGGTGTTGCTATGGGAGCCCACATGGGTCCTAGCTATGCCTGCCTTTTCATCGGATATATGGAACATTCTTTGTTCCAGTCCTACTCGGGTCCCCTCCCTCACCTCTTTTTCCGGTACATTGATGACTGTATCGGTACCGTTTCCTGCTCTCGCCCTGAACTTGAAAATTTAATTCACTTTGCATCCAATTTCCACCCTTCCCTCACCTTCACATGGTCCATCTCCGACTCTTCCCTTCCCTTCCTCAACTTCTCCATCTCCATCTGTGGGGATAGGCTTTCGACCAGTATCCACTATAAGCCCACTGACTCCCACAGCTACCTGGACTACGCTTCCTCCCACCCCGTATCCTGCAAGGACTCCATTCCATTCTCCCAGTTTCTCCGTCTCCGTCGCATCTGCTCTGACGATGCCACCTTTCACACTAGTGTCTCTGACATGTCTGCCTTTTTCCTCAACAGAGGATTTCCCTCCTCCGTGGTTAACATGGCCCTCGACTGTGTCCGTTCCATTTCCTGCACCTCCGCTCTCACCCCTTTCCCTCCCTCTCAGAACCATGACAGGGTTCCCCTTGTCCTCATCTTTCACCCCACCAGCCTCCATGTTCAACGGATCATCCTCCGCCATTTCCGCCACCTCCAGTGTGATCCCACCACCAATCGCATTTTCCCCTCCCCTCTCAGCGTTCTGAAGGGTCCGCTCCCTCCACGACACCCTGGTCCATTCCGCAGTCATCCCCAGCATCCCTCCCCTTTCCACGGCACCTTCCCGTGCAAGTGCAAGAGATGCAACACCTGCTCTTTTATGTACCCCCTTCTCACTATCCAGGGCCCCAAATACTCCTTCCAGGTGAAACAGCGATTTACTTGTACTTAATTTAGTACATTGTATTCGCTGCTCATGATGTGGTCTCCTCTACTTTGGGGAGACCAAGCGTAGATTGGGTGACCACTTTGCAGACCACCTCTGTTCAGTCTGCAAGTGTGACCCTGAGCTTTCGGTCGCCTGTCACTTTAATTCTCCGCTCCATTCCCACTCTGACCTTTCCGTCCTCAGTCTCCTCCACTGTTCCAATGAAGCTCAACGCAAGCTTGAGGAACAGCACCTCATCTTTTGTTTAGGCATTTTACAGCCTTCTGGACTCAACATCGAGTTCAACAATTTCAGTGCGTAGCCGCTGCCAATCTTTGGCTCCCTTCCCCCCCACCCCCCGCGCCTGTTCTTTCTTTCTCTTTTTCTCCTTGTCTCTAATGGCAGTTGTTCATTATCCCACCAGTCACACCCTATCTTGACTAATATTTTTCTAACTCCTGCATTACCATTTCAATTTGGGCCATCATCCCTTTTGTCTCTCAAATCTCTCCTGTTTTCCACCCTATCATAGACCTTCCCTTTTATTCTTCCCCTTTTCGTGGGATATGTGGAACATTAAAATGGGGAAGGTGACTCAACCGTGGCTAACAAAGGAAATTAAGGAAAGTGTTAAAACCAAGGAAGAGGCATATAAATTGGCCAGAAAAAGCCGTAAACCTGAGGACTGGGGGAAATTTAGAATTCAGCAGAGGAGGACACAGTGTTTCATTAAGAGGGGGAAAACAGAGTACGAGAAGAAGCTTGCCAGGAACATAAAAACTGACTGCAAAAGCTTCTATAGATATGTGAAGATAAAAAGATTAGTGAAGACAAACGTAGATCCCTTGCAGTCAGATTCAGGTGAATTTATAATGGGGAACAAGAAATGGCAGACCAATTGAACAAATACTTTGGTTCTGTCTTCACGAAGGAAGACACAAATAACCTTCCGGAAGTACTAGGGGACCAAGGGTCTAGTGAGAATGAGGAACTGAAGGATATCCTTATTAGGCGGGAAATTGTGTTAGGGAAATTGATGGGATGAAGGCTGATAAATCCCCGGGGCCTGAGAGTCTGCATCTCAGAGTACTTAAGGAAGTGGCCCTAGAAATAGTGCATGCATTGGTGATCATTTTCCAACAGTCTATCAACTCTGGATCAGTTCCTATGGATTGGAGGGTAGCTAATGTAACACCACTTTTTAAAAAGGGAGGGAGAAAGCGGGTAATTATAGACCGGTTAGCCTGACATCCGTAGTGGGGAAAATGTTGGAATCAATTATTAAAGATGAAATAGCAGCGCATTTGGAAAGCAGTGACAGGATCAGTCCAAGTCAGCATGGATTTATGAAGGGAAAATCTTGCTTGACAAATCTTCTGGAATTTTTTGAGGATGTAACTAGTAGAGTGGACAAGGGAGAACCAGTGGATGTGGTGTATTTGGACTTTCAAAAGGCTTTTGACAAGGTCCCACACAAGAGATTGGTGTGCAAAATCAAAGCACATGGTATTGGGGGTAATGTACTGATGTGGATAGAGAACTGGTTGGCAGACAGGAAGCACAGAGGATAAACGGGTCCTTTTCAGAATGGCAGGCAGTGACTAGTGGAGTGCCGCAGGGCTCAGTGCTGGGACTCCAGCTCTTTACAATATACATTAATGATTTAGATGAAGGAATTGAGTGTAATATCTCCAAGTTTGCAGATGACACTAAGCTGGGTGGTGGTGTGAGCTGTGAGGGGGACGCTAAGAGGCTGCAGGGTGACTTGGGCAGGTTAGGTGAGTGGGCAAATGCATGGCAGATGCAGTATAATGTGGATAAATGTGAGGTTATTCACTTTGGGGGCAAAAACGCGAAGACAGAACATTATCTGAATGGCGGCAGATTAGGAAAAGGGGAGGTGCAACGAGACCTGGGTGTCATGGTTCATCAGTCATTGAAAGTTGGCATACAGGTACAACATGCGGTGAAGAAGGCAAATGGCATGTTGGCATTCATAGCTAGGGGATTTGAGTGTAGGAGCAGGGAGATCTTACTGCAGTTGTACAGGGCCTTGGTGAGGCCTTACCTGGAATATTGTGTTGAGTTTTGGTGTCCTAATCTGAGGAAGGACATTCTTGCTATTGAGGGAGTGCAGCGAAGGTTCACCAGACTGATTCCCGGGATGGCTGGACTGACATATGAGGAGAGACTGGATCAACTGGGCCTTTATACATTGGAGTTTAGAAGGATGAGAGGGGATCGCATGGAAACATATAAGATTCTGACGGGACAGGACAGGTTAGATGGGGGTAGAATGTTCCCGATGTTAGGGAAGTCAAGAACCGGGGTGGGGGGGGGGCAGTCTTAGGATAAGGGATAGGCCATTTAGGACTGAGATGAGGAGAAACTTCTTCACTCAGAGAGTTGTTAACCTGTGGAATTCCCTGCCGCAAAGATTTGTTGATGCCAGTTCATTGGATATATGAAAGAGGGAGTTAGATATGGCCCTTACGGCTACGGGGATCAAGGGGTATGGAGAGAAAGCAGGAAAGGGGTACTGAGGGAATGATCAGCCATGATCTTATTGAATGGTGGTGCAGGCTCGAAGGGCCGAATGGCCTACTCCTGCACCTATTTTCTATGTTTCTATGTTTCCCGCTTTCAGGGCTTGTTAAGAATCCATTCTTTCCAAACACGCTCCAGTTTTGATGAAGGGTCATCGACCGGAAACGTTAACTCTGCTTTCTCTCCACAGATGCTGCCTGACCCGTTGCGATTTCCAGCATTTTCTGTTTTTATTCCAGATTCCACCATCTGCAGTATTCCACCATCTGCAGTATTTTGCTTTTGTTCAAGTTGTTCATGTTGAGCACTTATGTGAAGAATGATTTTAATTCCCCTCCTTCCACTGGAAGCAACTTAATCACAGTGCAGTAAAATATCTGCAGTTGCAGGACAATGCAATGACATGCAACAGACATTGGACACATAGTCGATACTGTAATTTGTGCCGATGATCCCCTGTATGCTGGGGTCCTGATTTAAAGACACACCACAGTGAGGTAGGGTTAAGTGAGAGAAATGACAGACATTCCTTCCAGATTGCTCGCATGCTTCTTCTTGTGAATTGTTCCTGACAGACTGAGGGGCTGAAATTGGCCACTGCCCGAAACGAGGCACACCGATCGCTGTTTGCCAATCATTACTGCCGCAATGGATGTGGCGGCCATGAGATGGAAATTCAGAATTTTTGCTTGAAAAAAGGAGCGGAGCGGTATTGGTAGCGGGAACGGGCTGTTTGCAGCAGTATGGGTGCGTAGTGCCCAATTGGGCTACGAAATTCTTCTGGTGCCGATTTACTGCTAATGAGCCAGCTGCTCCCTGGCCTTCTTAAAGGGCAGGGTTTGCAGCTAGGCCCTGAGGAGGGAATCATTTTCTTGTGAAGGCATGGTGAATCCAGGAGGAGCAAGGAGGGCCACCAGATGTGGAACTCGAGACCCTCATCGAAGCTGTGGAGGGAAGGAGGCGCGTTCTTTACCCCTACATAGGCAGACCAACCCGTGCTCTGTTTGTTAATACCTGGAGAGAGATCGCTGTGCAAATCTCGGGGACCTCCATTCATGACCGCACAGCCGCCCAATGCCGCAAAAGGCTCAACGACATAATTCGACTGATGAAAGTGAGTACATGTTCCCCAACTCCTCACCTTCCATCTCCGAGCCTCTCCTTCACCTCTTATTTCCAACCTTCATTATATAGTCACTGAAGCAACATTTGATTGCTGAGGCCCGAATATGTGCGTTCTCGCAAAGGAGGCTCCCTTTCATGTCAGTTACACCTGCATGTAATGGACCCAGACTTGCACTCATTGGCGAGGCCTCATGACATTGCTTCTTAGCAAGCCTTATTTGCTTTGCAGGTGAAGGTTTCTCAGTATCATATAGAGCAACACTGATGGTGGCAAGCCAGATATCCAGCAGCTCATTCATCTGGAAGGGTTCAGAGGCTAGTGGGCCCACATGTTGCCTTCCTTGTGGCTGCTGGTCGTGTGGATCTCGCTTGGGGCAACATCAGTAAGTGGTGACTTTCCTTTATGCCATTTCACTCTGAAAGTGCCAGTTCCTACCACACATTTGCTTATGATTGTGTGTAAGTTGCAGGCTGCATGGTGCAATGCCTTACCTCACCCTCACAGGAGCCCTTGTGCCATTTATGATTGTAGATGAGACACCGAGTGTGAGCCAAAGCCCGGACAACAACCTTGAGACCACTTGAAGCCAAAGCCAGCGAGAGACCCTAGAGGCCATTCCATCTATTGGCAGCATGTCCGATGAGGCTGAGGAAGAGGGCGACACTGCTGGCAGCACTGTGTCTCTGCTTCCTACACTCGCACATGCCAGCTCAGATACTGGCAGTATGCGGTCGGGTCAGTTAGATGTAGCAGAGGGGTTTGCACTGGGTGATGCACCGAGGCCTATGGGGCTGCAGCATGGTCAAGGGCAAAGGCAATCTCGGGTGCCATCTATTTGGGGAGCAAGTTCGCACGTGAGTTCTGCTGCAGAGGACTCAGACGAGTCCATCGATGTTGGGTCTACAGGGCTATAGTAATACCTGCCCTTCTGTATGGATTAGAGGCATGGACGATGTACAGAAGACACATCAAGTCGCTGGAGATATATCACCAATGATATCTCCGCAAGATCCTGCAAATCCCCTGGGAGGACAGGCGCACCAACATAAGTGACCTCGCCCAGGATGACATCCCAGCATTGAAGCATTGACCACACTCGATCAACTTCATTGGGCAGGCCACATAGTTTGCATGCCAGACACGAGACTCCCTAAGCAATTGCTCTATGCGGAGCTCCTTCAGGGCAGCGGAAACATTACAAGGACACTCTCAAAGCCTCTCTGGTGAAGTGCGACATCACCACTGACACCTGGGAGTCCCAGCCTAAGACCGCCCTAGGTGGAGAAAGTGCATTCGGGAGGGCGTTGAGCGCTTCAAATTTCAATGCCGCGAGTGTGAAGAGGTCAGGAGCAGGCAGTGGAAGGAGCGTGTGGTAAATCAGTCCCACCCCCCCATTCCCCCAACAAATGTCTGTCCCACCTGTGACAGGGTCTGTGGCTCTCGTATTGGACTGTTCAGCCACCAAAAAACTCACTTTAGGAATGGAAGCAAGTCTTCCTTGATTCCGAGGGACTGCCTATGATGATGAATGAAAGAAGGGTGGCGACCATGCATTCCCAGATGTTGGGGGTAACGGCAAAGGTGCCCAAGAGCCTGTCGCAAGTGGTCATGAGCGTGGAGGAGTCTGCCTCCCGCATTGTGGACAGCTCTGCGCACACCATGGAGCCCATCATTGCCAGTGTGCAGATGATGGTGGACTCCCAGAGAGACCGTGCGGATCCAGCTATGATGCCACGTCACGTTGGCAATATGGCGGCTATCGTTACAGCACAGGCGTAAGGGAACGAACGTCTGAGTGCTGCTTTGGAGAGGATGGCCGCTACCCTGGAAGCTCAGAATGCTCTCATGCACTCTGGGCAACAGGCCACGGAGCGTCTTACTGCTGTCGTCTCTGATGGCATCAAGACTGTGTCTGCTCTCATGCAATCTCAGCTGGATGCCACGCGAGATCTGACTGTTGCTATCGTGGCAGATTGGTGGAGATGGTGAGGTGCTGCCCCAGGGGAGTGGCGCAGGCTCCTCAGACCAGAATAATGGAGTGCTCTCAGGATTACTGCAGTCCTGACCCCAGACCTGTCACTCTGCCATTGCCGACAAGCATGGAATCGCCCCCAGCCAATCCCAACTGAACACACCGAGGAGGGTGCTGTCCAGTCTGCAGCCGGCCCTTCCAGGGCTAGAGCTGGTCGAAGGTGTCCTAGGACACCTGTAACTTCTGCACCTGAAACACAGCAGCCTTTCCAGACCCATGATACAGCCACAGGGGAGACACTGTTATAAGGAAATGCACAAGGGTGATAAATGATTGTGTATGTTTCTGCACCTTTCTTTCTTACGTAATAAATCTTTATTTTGTGTTCCACTCTCTATGCAGGTCTCTCATTTCACTGTGGCCAATGATGTGTGAAATGGCTCATTGGGTTGGCCATGGAGATGCAAAGATGAAGGGTGAAGTGGGCATGAACTCATCGGAAAATTGCAGCAGAGTTTTGCACTTCCCTTGTAGGGTTTGGATGGCGGTGCTGCCTCCTGCGTGGCTGGCGACCCGTATCCTGGTCCTCCTCCGGTGCCTCCTCCTCCTCCTCCATGTCATGCTCCTGCGCCTCCTCCTCAAGTGGTACTGCTGACTTGTCCTCCGATGGTTGTGCCCTCATGATTGCCAGGTTGTGAAGCATGCAGCAGACGACCATGAATAGGGAGACCTGCTCAGTCGAGTACTGCAACACTCCACCAGAGCGATCCAGGCCACGGAACCTCTGTTTAAGGATCCCGATGCATTGCTGAATTAAGCACCTGGCGACTGAATGAGTCATTGTAGGCTTGCTGCGCAGCAGTCCTGGGGTGGCATACACAATCATTTATCACCCTTGTGCATTTCCTTATAACCCCTCTCCGGAATCGAAGTCCCTGAAGACATTGGTCATCCGTCTGGTCCATGAACGAAAACTGCTTCCTGTAGACGATACAGAGCCTTCTGCCACCACGTCTATACTCACATCTTCCTATGGCAGCTGCCTCATTGCCTTTTCCCTCACGCTCTGTTGCTGCTCCTCACCCTCTGCAGCCTGCTGCTGGCAAACATCTGCCTCCTGTGCACCCTGCTTCCTCTCGATTTTGCTCACCATCTGCTGCAGGGGTGGGGGGGGTTAGCATACTTGACCCTCCTCCTCACGGCAGGTCCTTCCTGGGCCACCTCTCTGGGTTGAGGTCTATTGCCATCTCCATGGCCTTCTGCATGGTGCCTCTGGAGCCGTTGGGAGATGGCACCGCCTTCTCCTGCGTGCCTCTCCGCCGCGCACAATGTGTAGGAGGCGTTCCGCTGCCAGCACTGACCCCATTGCCTCCGCAAGGAGAACCTCCACAATGAGGGTTCTGTGCTGTCGAGATTGAAGACCCGAGCTCACTAGCACTCAATCCCACTCTGAACAAGGCAATTGGCAAACTTGTGAAAAGTCTGAAAAATTATCAAATGAATGCAGCTACATCCAACATGCCTTTAAAGGGTGCTGGCGGTCTTGACCACTGTGTACTGACCCAAAAAACTACCGTTGGCACGATAGGCAGCCGGAAGACTTTTTGAAGTGAATTTACCTTCCGGGGCGGAGCTGTTGTGGTATGCGCTCTGATGATGTCGTTAATGACGCATCTGCAGGAGCTGGGTGGAAGTGCGGGGCAGATCCTCAGACCGCAGCAAAAATCGCTGAGGGTAATGCTTTGTACGCCACCCACCCCTCCCTTCAACCACCATCTGCGCCACCTGTGACAGAGCCTGTAGGTCCTGCATTGGAACTCATTTTTAGTGTGGAAGTAAGTCATCCTCGACTCCAAGGGATTCCCAAAATATTGGCCAGGACACTAGGAATAATTCCCCTGCTCTTCTTCGAAATAGCATCATGGGATCTATTATGTCCACTTGAAAGGGCAGACAGGGCCGAAAGACGGCACCTCTGACAGTGCAATGCTCCCTCAGCACTGCACTGGAGTGTCTGCCTAGATTTTTGTGCTCAAGTTCCTGGAGTGGGATTTGAACCTACAACATGGACATACTGGATGCAGGAAGGATGTTTCCCCTGGCTGGGAAGTCTAGAACAAGGGGTCACAGTCTCAGGATACGGGGTAGGAAATTTAGGACCGAGATGAGGAGAAATTTCTTCACTCAGAGGGTGGTGAACCTGAGGAATTCTCTACCACAGAAGGCTGTGGAGACCCAAGTCACTGAATATATTTAAGGAGGAAATGGATAGATTTCTAGACATAAAAGGCATCAAGAGGTATGGGGAGAAAGCGGGAATATGGTGTTGAGATTGAGGATCAGCTATTATCATACTGAATGGCGGTGCAGGCTCGAAGGGCCTACTGTTCCTATTTTCTATGTAACCTATCCACTGAGCCACAGCTGACACTTAAGGCTTTAATAAAGGCAAGCATCTCGACGTGAAAAAGCATTGGTTTAGTCATAATTGTCTCTTTATTAAGCATAAATAGAATTTTTTTTAATGCAGTCTGTTATTACAATGTTTCCATATGTGAAACAAGTTTCAAAATAAAATCTAAGTCTGGGTTTATAAGTACATAAGTCACTTAGAACATTTTAGCATTTTTCAATTATTACACACCAATTCCCTTGATCATAATAACTCTGCACGATCCTAATACTTGATATACTTCTACACAGGTTTTCTAATTCTCCATCAGAGAAAACATGATAATAACGATGGAAAACTGCAAGTTCTTTGGACCCAGTAGGTGGCAGTGGCGAGACTTTATTGTGTCTTTTAACTCCATCTTTCAAATGCCAAGGAACAAGCAGATCTTGTGAATCAAAGGAGGTTCGATTTGTGTGAACAGGCAGCTTTGCACTGTTTTGTTTATCTATTGTGTCCTTACTAACATCTGCCAACTGATTGAAACAAGCTAAATCCATTTTATTGGTATCTTGATTGATGTTAGAGCATTCATCCGCTGTTGGCATTTCGGTGCATTTTTTTTGTGATTGGATAGGTTTTCCTTTTCTTTCCATGAGATATTTAGATTTTACTTTGTTATGTTCCTGCTCCATTGCCCAAACATAAATAAGTCCTTTGCCTCCTGGTCGTAGAAGTCTCACAATCTCTTTGATGGCTGACAGCCTCCTTCCCTGTGACAAAAGAAATTCTCACTGAACAAGATCTATTGCAAAATGGAGCAAGATATTTTGTACATATGCAGTTACTAGTTTATAGTAGAGCATGATGTAGACAACTGCTTAAGTACAGTAATGTCTATTATCCACACATTCCCATTTAGGGCCCCTCATACCATGTACCACTCCTCAGATAAGGGTTACCTAGGCAGACAACTTGCTGTTAAAAAGGTGTACAAGAGCTACTCCTCATTAACTTTGCACATTGTCCCTAATCCATGCATATGACAAAATGGTACAAAGTGTTAGGACTAAAGTCTCGCTTAGTTTGGAAAAAGTGTCTTCGTTTTAAAAAACATAATAAATGGATATAGGTGTAGAGTGGAATATCCCATTTATACTGAACGGGAAAAGACTAGTAAGTTGAGTAAATTATTAAATTATTCATTACTAGTGAAATAACTAGGTACTCCGTGGTTCATAATTACCAAGTCTGCAACAAACACAACAGTATAGCAAATAAAAAGCAAAATTCAGTTTGGAAGGGCCTGTACCAATACTGTTAACTTATCATTGTTCTCTGCTGTGTGTTTCTAGCAATTTCTGTTATTGTTCAAAATAGCTTGGGCAAGGAAATGGTTTTGAGTAGGCTTTTGAAGGAGGGAGGTAAAACGCAAAGGAGTTTGGGCAAGGAGTTACAGAGAGGAGGACCAATATGGCTGAAAGCTGTGTGACCAAGTGAAACAGAAAAAAAGGGAATGTATCGGATCCTATGAAGGGAATGGGGGAGGGGGCAAAAGAGAGGTCGGGGGTTAGAGAAGGGGTGGCAGCTGGAATTTACAGGCAGGTGAATGTTACCCTTTTGAGGAGGGTGGTGATGGTGATTTTGAAATAGAAAGGAACATTGCAAGAGCAAGTGGGAGCCATTTACAATCTCAGAAAGCATTGGGTCAGAAGTTGAATCTCATAGAAGAGATGAGCTTAGAGTGTTAAGTAGGGGATTATGGGAAGGAAACCAGAATGACAGGGCTTGTTTAAGGAGCATGGTGTTACTACAACAGGGTTGGGAATTAGACATAAAAAGAGTGGTATGTCTATTTAAAAAGATTGTCACAAGCATGCCTATTTCCTTTCTCCACCCCTGTCTGCATTGATCAGCTAAAATGTAATGAATATTCACCAAGATTAGAGGAGCGTTACCATTCATAACTCTTTCCCAACGTGCTTTCTCTTTCAACAGCAATCATCACAAACATAATACACTTTAATACTCTTGAGATCATGCAACTTATCTCAAATCTTTTTCCAGAATAGGCTGGCTTTCACCTCAACAATCTCCTTAGCGACAGTTAAATTAAAAAGATGAAACCATGGGGTCAAGTTTCGGGCTGCGCCGCCTGATTTCCGCGCTCAAAACCGCGTCAAAAACTTACCTCGGTATTCTCCACTCCCTCAGGTCGATCCAGGCCCTCGGCACGGCGCAACACAAGCTGTGGGGGCGGAGCCAGGTCCCTGCAAAGAAAACAATGCCGGGACCTCTGCACATACGCGCTACAGTGAGCGCGCATGTGCAGTAGCTCCAGGCGCCCGAAACAGTGGGAGGGGCCGAAGCACGCAGCCCCTAGCCCTGGCCGAATGGGCTCACTGGGGCGGCGAAGATCGGACTGCACCTCCCTCGTCCAGCTCCTGCTCCGGCTTCCCCCTGTTCAGCTCTCGCTCCCTCTGGCTATCTCACACGCCCCCCCACCCCCAAGCTCCCGCTCCGCTGTCTGCCGCTCCCCCTGCCCAGCTCCCGCTCCACTGCTCCCCCCGCCAGCTCCTGCTCCGCGGCCATCCCCCTCCCCCCTTCAGCTCCGGTCCGCTCCCTCTTCCTTCGGCGGGGCCCGCCTGCCCGGCATCTTGCTGGGGGCGGGCCCCGGCCAAAGTCTTCAGCCCGGCTTCTTCACGTCAGCCGGGCCCGTTCAGCTTCCCCCTCCCGCCTCTCTCCACCCTCTTCCTCCCCTTCCCGCCCCCACCAACCCTCTCCCTCCCCTCCCATCCACCCCCTCCCCCCCCCGCAACCCTCCATCAACCCTCCACCTCCACCCTCCGTCCACCCTCTCCACACCCCCACTCCTCCCCACCTCCTCCTCCACCTTCTCCCTCTCCCCCTCCCCTCCCTCCCTCCACTCCTCTCCACCCTCCCCCCTCTCCTCCCCCCTCCCCTCTCCAACCCTCCCCCTCCCTCTCCAACCCTCCCTCCACCCCCTGCCTCCCTCCTTCCACCCCTCATCCCCTCCCTCCATCCCTCTCACCCCCTCCCTCCACCCCTCCCTCCCTCCACCCCCCTCATCTCCCTCCCTCCACCCCTCTCTCCCTCCACCCCTCCCTCCCTCTTCCCCCCATCCCTCCCTCCCCCCCATCCCTCCCTCCCCCTCCCTCTTCCCTCCCTCCCCCTCCCTCTTCCCCCCCATCCCTCCCTCCCTCTTCCCCCCCTCCTCCCCCCCATCCACCCCTCTCTCTCCCCCCCTCCCTTCCTCTCCCTCTTCCCCCCCTCCCTCCACCCCTCTCCCTCTTCCCCCTATCTCTCTCCACCCCTCTCCCTCTTCTCCCCCCCATCTCTCTCCACCCCTCTCCCTCTTCTCCCCCCCATCTCTCTCCACCCCTCTCCCTCTTCCCCCCCCCATCTCTCTCCACCCTTCTCCCTCTTCCCCCCCCCTCCACCCCTCTCCCTCTTCCCCCCTCCCTCTTCCCCTCCACCCCTCTCCCTCCACCCCCTCCCTCTACCCCTCCCTCCACCCCCTCCCTTCCACCCTCTCTCTCTCCCCCCCCTCTACCCCTCTCTCTCTCCCCCCCTCCCTCCACCCCTCTCTCTCTCCCCCCCCTCCCTCCACCCCTCTCTCCTCCCCCCTCCCTCCCCTCCCCCCTCTCTCTCTCCCCCCCTCTCTCTCTCCCCCCCCCTCCCTCCACCCCTCTCTCTCTCCCCCCCTCCCTCCCTCCACCCCTCTCTCTCTCCCCCCTCCCTCCACCCCTCTCTCTCTCCCCCCTCCCTCCCTCCACCCCTCTCTCTCCCCCCCTCCCTTCCCCCCACTCTCCCCCATCCTCTCTTCCCCCACTCTCCCCTTCTCCTCCCGCCTCCTCTCCCCACCCCTCTCCCTTCCCTCCCTCCACCCCCTTCTCCCTCCACCCCCTTCTCCCTCCTCTCCCCCTCTTTCCTCCCCTCCTCCCCCTCTTTCCCCCCTCCCCTCCCTCCACCCCCCTCTCCCTCCTCTCCCTCCACCCCCTTCTCCCTCCCCCTCTTTCCTCCCCTCCTCCCCCCGCCATCCTCCTCCTCCTCCTCTCCCCTCACTTTATTAAATATCATTGGTTCAATCTAAGAAAGCGCAAAATAAAGTAAGTAACATGTTACAATTCTCAGTACATTCCCATACCGATAGATTAGTCTTAAGTTACCTCTGTTGAAAAGTGATGAACAACAGCTATAGAAATACAGGCATCACAAATACCACTACGCAGGGGCACAAGCAAGCCATCACAGATGAAAACCTCAAACTTTCTCTCTCTGCAAATATCAGCAAGGTTTTTGCTGCGATCACAACCCACCTGTTAAATGAGAATGTAAGAATGGAACTTTAAAATATTGCAAATTATGCAATCACAAAAATTCTCAAATTCCAAATCAACTATTAACAAGCTGCTATTCATTTAATATACAAATAAGTTTCAACTCAGTAAACCAATGATATTGATCAGAGTATTCTCATATTCAGATTAAAAGTTCTGAGAGAATATTAAGCATATAAATAAGATTTTAAGTCACTTCTTGGGAGACAAAGAACACACATTAAATATTATGACAGTTCTGATTTAATACTTGTAGAAGTGAGTGCAAACAGCTGTGATATTATTTTTGATATTAAGTAATCTTTATCACAGACCAGTATCCTTGTAACATTTATGGGGGGGGGGGGGGGGGGGAGTTCTGCCAAAAAGATCAGCAACATCAAAGGAATGGATCACACATTTTGATGTTTCACCATCAAACCAACCTCACACAATCAGATGCAAATCCCCTCCCACTCACTCCCCATTTACTTAATGTGCATCTCAAGCTTCTCATTGTAATATTTATTAAGAGACAATCATTAATCTCCCAAATCCTCCAACCTGCAAAATCCTCCAAACTGTCCAACTTTAGATATTAACCCTGAGCATTGGTGGCAAGACCAAGAATCCAGATAAATATGTAAAATGAAAGATTGGCACAGATCTTAAGTCATTTTTAAGGTTTTACAATGATAAGCACATTAGAATGGTCCTTCACAGTAGAACAAGTAATTCACTGCATGGCTGTTAAGCTGGAGGCTGCAAGTTCAACTGTCAAGCTGTTTTTGATTCCCATCGGTTTCAATTTAGGCAGTCAACCTAAAAAGTGAGATTTTCCATTTCAAAAAGGAGGCAATGGGAGAGAAACGGAGTAAAAATGGGAGATATGGGGACAAAATGAGCCCACAAGCCATGTATTTTTCATACTCAATCATATCCTGACCTAAATAACAACCACTTTTGAAAGTTTGATAAACATAGCTCAAAGCATTATTGAGTCTGATGCACACACATTCAATACTCTATCAGCCCTGTAGCACATCTAGTGGCAGCAGGTAATTGGCTTGACACAGCACAGACAAAATGACCTTCATCTTACATGGTATTAAACTATTAACTCCATGCTGGCAGCAATGTAAATATCCTCTCTGCGCTCAGAATACATTAGCCAACACCACCTTGTTTGAACAGGATAAAAAAAAGGGCCATATTAGCTATATTAATTATAATAATAAGCATTGAACAACAAAAATAATTACAGGTAAAAAAAGTTACTGTAGGCAGTTGTGTGGTGAACCTAGAGAAAGAGGAGACGGAAAAGAAAGACCCTGTTCCGGAAGGGGAGTAGAGAGAGATGCTGTTTGGGCCGGAGTGTGAAATGGTAGATTGCTGTATTGTGCTATTTGATTACCTTGGTGTTTTGCATGAGTCAGCTATAATATACTTTTGGTATCAACAGTGAGTGGCAAATGAGTCGTTTTCTTATTAGTGGCTCATTTTCACTGAGCAGAAGAACATTTTAACTAATTTTGTTGCTGTGATGTGTGCTGATCCCTACCCCCATGTACTCATGTTATTTTCTCCAAATGCAGCATTCTTTTTTATAAATTTGACTCTAATTCTCAGTATTCTAGAGAAATAGGATTTCAAATATCTCACTAGAATTCATAACTACAACCACTTGCATTTATATGGCAGTGTTAACATAGAAAAACATGACATGGCACTTTTCAGAGGGAAAATAAAAAAGAATCAAGACTTGGTAGAAGAGTTAGGAATGGTGACAAAAAGCTTGATTAGAAAAAAGCATTTTAAGAAATTTTTACGAGAGAAGAGGAAAGGCAGAGGGGTTTATGGAGGAAGTCCACAGAGTGAGGTGCAAGGCTCTGCCAGTAATAATGGGTAGAAAGGACAGATGCACAGAGTCAGAGAGCCGAAGGGATGTTATTAGGGTTTCCAACCCTTCTGGTTTCTGCTGGAGTCTCCCGAAATCAGCGGTTCCTCTCCCGAGTGCTGCTGCAGGTAACTCAGGAGAAATGTCTGTTGTATCAGCATTTCGCGCATGGGGGTTTGGCGGAGAGATGGAGAATGGGGGCTCGAGGAAGAAATGAACGGGGGGTGGGGGAACAATATTTTCTGCAGAGCTGGGAGCAGTAGCAACCTGGTGATTGGTGGTAGAGCGGAGACAGGAGCAGCCAGTAAAGGGGTGAGTAAAACCTGGGAATCTTACTGTGGGCAAATAAGAACAGAGACAGGATTCCCACTGGAAGAACCAAGGGGGAAGGAAGAAAGAAGGTTCTTGAACCCATGGCTACTATACCATGGGATACTTCACTACTTGGCTATTGAGGCAAACTAGACTGTTGTTTAAAAAGGAATGAGATAAATGTTTAAAAATGGATCTGGGGGAAATGGGGTTACTTAAGAGAGTGTCAGCAAGGGCATGGGGGCTGAATGGCCTCCACCTCTGATGCATTTTCTATCATTCTATGGAAAATCTCCTTTATTGTGACGGAGACCAGGGAATGTTTGAGAAACGTTGGTGCTGAGCTGAGCTTGGGACGATGTGCCCTGTGTGAACTGTCCCAAACGCCAAGCCCACTGCCCTTTGAGCAATCTCTCGGTTTGGTTCAGGTTAGTCTGTGCAGTCGGTTTTGATTTGTGAAGTCCAAGTATAGAGCGGCTCTGACTAAGGTTCCCAATTCAGAGTTGTCACTTTCACACAGAACCGAAGTCCACGGAGAGAGATGGGGGCTATTAGAAGTGGCATCAACTGGGGTCTGACCAGACCTTGTGCAGTGCGGGGGAATTATGGCTATTGTTTCGGAGTAAATATCAGTGGGTTATAGGATTACTACTAGTTACAGGTAGGATGTTGGGGCGTTACATCTATTACTACCAGTTACTTATAGTGAGATATTGTGTTATTGTGGTTGAGGGAAATCTGAGTGTTACCAGTATTGATGCAATTTCTGTGAGTTACTATTAGTTACTGGTGGAATCGAAGTTCCTCCCACCTCTGGTTTCTCCCTGCGAATTACTCCCTGCCTTCACTTTCCCCTCTTTCCCGCCCTTGATTTCCCTTCTTCCCATGCTCATGGATGGCCTCCTGGTTATCAGAACTTCTCGCACAACAGCTGCTGCCGCAAAACCATGAGCAAAGATACTCAAATACAGAAGACCCAACCTTTATAAAGGTTAATGCAGTAACATTTGTAGATATCACGCGGTCAGGCATCACGCAGTCAGAACACCATGTGATCAAACCTCCAGGAACGTCTGCAACCAGAGTTGGCAACGCAAGATGCAAGTTTGAGAATGTTGTAAAGGTACGGTGGGGTGAAGTTGTGGAAGGATTTGAAGATGATGAGGGTTTTAAATTCAACACATTTGCTGACAGTAGGGAGTTTGGGATGGAGGACAGCGATATTGTGGATGTAGAAATAAACAATCTTGGTTAGGGTAGAAAGTGGGAGTTGAAACTCAACTCTAGATGAAATAAGACAGCACAGTTCTGCAAGGCCCGATTCAGCCTGAGCAATTGTCTGGGTGTGCAGGGGAGGGGGCAAGCAGCTGCAAGCTGTAGATTTTACAGCAGAGCTTAAAACAAAGACAGACCAAAACCAGTGTTCAGTTGGAAGAAATTTTCACTCATTCACATCTTGACAGCAATTTGGATTTGCTGGAAACAAGTTCAGCGAAAGCACAGGCAAGGAAGCAGTTGATCAACTCAAAAGAATGGGTGAAGGCCACAAAGAGAGGGAGCTGGAGTTTGAGTGAATTTGTAAGGGAGCTCGGGGAAAGCTATTTATTTTTAGAAACAGGGGCAGAGGGTAATGGTTGCAGTATTGAAGGAAGACAGAGGGATGCAGGTGGTAAAGGAAATGAGGGAGTGATCAGGGATAGAGACCTTGAAGGTGAAGAGGGCCTATCAGATGGTGAGGTCAAAGAGATGGAGTGGATGTGGTTTGGAGAGTTTATGTAAAGGGTGAAATTGAGTGTGGGCAGAGAAGCCGAGGGAGTTTAAGTGCGTGTGTTGAAGTCTCTGAGGATGAGAAGTTGCTTACTGAAGAGGCTAAGGGAGGTGATGAAGTTGCCATGGGGCTTGCAAGGGTAGTAGATAGAAATGATCATTTTAAGCAAGAGACAGGAGGGATGAAAGAGGCTGAGGGGCTTCAAGAGGAAAAGGTGTCAGATGAGATGCAAGGGTTGTGAAAGAGAGAGAATCCGAGGTGGAATTTGATCAGAGCTTCACTATTGCCCCAGATGTTTGGGCAGGACAAGTATTGGAATGTGTAGCCAAGCAGGGAGACTTTGGTGAGGAGCAAGGAGTCACTGTCCATAAGCCAGTTTTATGTTGGTGCCAAAATGTCAGTCGATTCACCCACGTTGGAGATTGTGCACATTCGGGTCTTGTTTATGATAAGCCAGAAATTCTAGAGTTTGGTAGCATTCCTTAATACAGTTGCTATAATATTGCATAGGGTATAAAAGAGGATACAATTTCTCCTCCTCCCCTTGAAGAATTTAAAAGGCTTAATTTCTCCTGTGAACCTATTCTAAGTAATCAAAGCTGAATACAGTTTCTGCAACCTTAATTTAAAAATGTAAAAGTTTTACACAGTCATTTTGTATTTGAAGATTAAGAAATATATATTTACCATGAACAATTCCTTGTTCACACCCAAGTATTTACCATTCCCACAACCAACATCAGCCACAAAAGCTCCATCTGGCAGTGCTTCGAGGAATTCGATCACCTTTGGCCATGGGGAGTGCCTGGTACTACTGAAGTGGCCAGCAATCTCATCATAGACATTGTGCACATACTTGTGCTCCAGCTTTGAGGCATCATCATCACTGCTTGGAACAGAGGGTGGAGGGTCCCTGCACTTGCAACTAATCTGACTGTCACAGACATCTGGGTAAGCTGCAGACAAGAGCAGAACATCCTTTTTCTAATTAAAATGGATATAATTTAACATCTGGAATTAGAACCAAAATAAAATTGCACATGTAAACTTTTGTACATTTCAGTTATCACAAGAATAGCTGTTCCAAAGGTGACACCACATTGTGACAATAATTTGAAGTTAAACAGAATTTTCCTTCCAACTGACTTTTTCACAAACTTAATGCATTATTAATTGTAAAGCTTTGTGTATTTCCTCCATCTACAGTGTTTGCATGATGAGTAAGCAAACTTCTATCCTATGTTAACACACACTTTCTATCCAGATACTCCATATTCCATCATCCTTACTAATTCATTATGAAGTTGCCCAATTTATTCCAGCGATAGTGCTAACCAAGCTAAGCTGACAAACAAAGCTGACCTGGTAGTGCTGAATGCTGACACTGCATGGCAAACGTGAGGATGTTTCCAGTAGAGTGGACAAGGGAGAACCAGTTGATGTGGTGTATCTGGACTTTCAGAAGGCTTTCGACAAGGTCCCACACAAGAGATTAATGTGCAAAGTTAAAGCACATGGGATTGGGGGTAGTGTGCTGTCATGGATTGAGAACTGGTTGGCAGACATGAAGCAAAGAGTAGGAGTAAATGGGTACTTTTCAGAATGGCAGGCAGTGACTAGTGGGGTACCGCAAGGTTCTGTGCTGGGGCCCCAGGTGTTTACATTGTACATTAATGATTTAGACGAGGGGATTAAATGTAGTATCTCCAAATTTGCAGATGACACTAAGTTGGGTGGCAGTGTGAGCTGCGAGGAGGATGCTATGAGGCTGCAGAGTGACTTGGATAGGTTAGGTAAGTGGGCAAATGCATGGCAGATGAAGTATAGTGTGGATAAATGTGAGGTTATCCACTTTGATGGCAAAGACTATTATCTGAATGGTGACAGATTAGGAAAAGGGGAGGTGCAACGAGACCTGAGTGTCATGGTACATCAGTCATTGAAGGTTGGCATGCAGGTACAGCAGGCGGTTAAGAAGGCCTTCATAGCGAGGGGATTTGAGTACAGGGGCAGGGAGGTGTTACTACAGTTGTACAGGGCCTTGGTGAGGCCACACCTGGAGTATTGTGTACAGTTTTTGTCTCCTAACTTGAGGAAGGACATTCTTGCTATTGAGGGAGTGCAGCGAAGGTTCACCAGACTGATTCCCATGTGGCGGGACTGACATATCAAGAAAGAATGGATCAACTGGGCTTGTATTCACTGGAGTTCAGAAGAATGAGAGGGGATCTCATAGAAACGTTTAAAATTCTGATGGGTTTCGATAGGTGAGATGCAGGAAGCATGTTCCCAATGTTGGGGAAGTCCAGAACAAGGGGTCACAGTCTAAGGATAAGGGGTAAGCCATTTAGGACCGAGATGAGGAGAAACTTCTTCACCCAGAGAGTGGTGAACCTGTGGAATTCTCCACCACAAAAAGTTGTTGAGGCCAATTCAATAAATATATTCAAAAATGAGTTAGATGTAGTCCTTACTACTAGGGAGATCAAGGGGTATGGCGAGAAAGCAGGAATGGGGTACTGAAGTTGCATGTTCAGCCATTAACTCATTGAATGGCGGTGCAGGCTCGAAGGGCCGAATGGCCTACTCCTGCACCTATTTTCTATGTTTCTATGTTTCTAAATGTTTAATTCCTCAACATCCCTCACCGTAAGATTTAAAAAAACATTAAAAATATTCCTCAGACTAGAAATATATTATTATTCGGCAACTTCTATGATGGGCTGTAGCAGTATCAGCAGAGCAGTGATAGGAGAAAATATGGCAGCAACAGTCATAGGATTTCAGAAGTGCGTTCCCATTGCACCACAAAGAGCTGATCATATCCTCTAAGGAAGGAAGCATTAAAACATAAAGCTCAGAATGAGAAAGGCCTTTTGGCTTTCAAGGCCACTCCACCTAGAGTTTGTTTATGATTTTTCTATCATGGACTATTTCCCTGCCCCATCACCAACATCCTTACTTTAAGAAATAGCAAGTTCCTTCCAATACCGTACCTGAAAATGTGTCAAACAGTGTTGTTAATCTGCCTGTAGCCCTCAATCTCAACAGATATCAATCTGGCTTGCTCATAAAGGCTTCAGTTTACACCAAATCAACTATTTTCTCTGGAAGTCTGCTCCACACATCCATTAATGTGTAGGGGGGCAAGGGAGAAATGTTGTTTCTAATCTCTAACTACACTAAAGACTTGTGTCCTTTAGTCCTATGTTCATGGAATAGTGCAATGAAGATATATAAATCAATTGCAGTTCACTTTAGGCTTAATAAAATTCTGTTATGCACAAGTAATTATATCAAGAACATCTAATCAACTGGCAGCATCACATATAATCAGGGGTTGAGGAGCAGAGGTTAAAAAGAAGAAAAAAAATAGAGGGCGAGGTGTCTCAATCTACTTTCACATACATCACAATAACCAGCTCAGGAATTACATCAGCAGAGATATGATCAAATCATCCAGACAACCGCCTGATCAGAGAACAGTGCTTGGCATAAAAAGAACTCAGATTTTTTTTGTTTAAAACACACTTACCACAATCACAGGGCGTCATCCTGACTTTCCGGAAAGTAAAACTTGTCCTCGTCCCCCTCTTGTTTAAGGTCAAGTTACTGATGTCACCACTGATGGTTCCAGTCTTTTGCATCTCTGATGCTGGCACCACATCAAACTTTCTAGGTGTAATTCTGTTGAATGGAAAAAAAGGACAATGGCTACATCAGGAGTGAGCATTTCACTTACAATATAGATAAACATCTCATAGCCAGCACTGAAGTGATAAAGGAAGTAGATTAAGTAGATTCATAGATAAATTTGTTACAAGTATGTTAGGGCTAGACTTGTGAAATAAACGTTTAAACAATAAAAAGGTACAGACACCAGTTTAGCTTCCGGAAACTGGATGGATCGACCAGTTGAACGACTGCAAATAAGCTCCCTATCATCAATTTTCTGCTATGGTACATATGCATTGTTGGCAGGTGCTGTAAATTAATCAATCACATTTGCAATGACTCAGAATACCCATCCACAATTTCTTGAAGCAGTACCAATGCTCATGCCCTATTGTTTAACCATTCCTAACTTACGAATGACTTTCATCCCCTATAAATTAATCTTCCTGGAGATAGCCAAATGTATAAATAGAATTAACCATCCAATTAAAAAATGTCCACAGTCATGTGTACAAAATTGCTGCAGTTTCATCACAAACTAGGAACAGTAAGTATGGTACAGTGCAGTGTCTTTAAGAGAATACCTTCAGTTGAGTGTGTAAAATGAAAGAACACAAACATTAATTGATTCTTTCCAAAAAGCTGGGTTACTGCCAAAACACAGAACACAGAAATGCCAGCAACAAGGGGCAACACAAAACAATGTATTTTCTCTTTTCAAAGGTCTGTTGTATCTTGAGCATTTTCAGATTCAGTGTTTTTCTTTTTATATTTAAAATAAATCACGGAGTATCATTCCATGCAAACACATTCTGAGCAGCAGAGGCAAAACCCTGGAGCTGGCTGCCAGGACACTGCCAGCAGCACAATACAACTAGAGCATAACGAGACAAGGGATAAAACATACATCAACAGTGCCTTCATAATTTCTCTATATAGCTCATTACCAAGGGTACAATTCAGATAATTTAATTGTTCTTAGCCATTTGTTTTTGAAAATTATGCAAAATATGCAGTTTGTCTAATCGTATATTACTCACCCATGACTCCAGAGATATCTGGATTCACCCGTCATCACCAGCAGACTACGACGGGGTAACATCACTGCAACACTGCAGCCAGTTGGGTGTTTAAAATCCATCACTGTCTACAGATAGAAAAATAAATACTTTTTTTTGTTTTAAATCCAAAATAACTTTAAAATATAGATTAAAAGATGTCAAGCTAAAAAAACTTCTGCTGTCACAAAGTGGGAAAGTACTCATTTATTTCAATTGTCAGCAAAACACAGTATCCAATGTATGAACTGACAGCAATGAGAAACTCTCATGCATGTATTATGTAGGTATTTCTTATCTAAATTGTTCTTATGTTCAATGCAATAAAATTAGAAAAATAGCCTTTTTTTAAATTAGCATTTATTAAAATCAATGACAAGCAGTTGATTGTGTCAGGACAACAACAATTAAACTGTGGAAGACTATTACACAAGATACCTTCTACCAGTGAGCAAGAAATAGTTGCTGGAGCAAATGCAAAATACCGCGGATGCTGGAATCTGAAATAAAAACAGAAAATGCCGGAAATCTCAGCGGGTCAGGCAGCACCTGTGGAGAGAAACAGAGTTAACGTTTCAGGTCTGCGGCAATGATGCGATCGCAGTGACATAATTGTTGCCGTGGAGAATCAAACAGAGGACTTTCTGTTTATTATGAGTGTTGCCTTTGCTCACTGGGCCATTGGGTTAGCTATAGCTTGGAAATTAATGTTTCCGTATTAATCAAGGGTTAACTGTAACCCCTGATTTTGCTGTTTTGTGGAGCAGTGATGCAATTGAACAGGGGGAAAAGTGTGTACACCTTGGTGGATTTGTGTCAGAGAGTGGGAGTTGTGAAGAAGACATCAAAAGAAGGATTGGACTTGCCTTTGAAAAATTGCGCAGTATATGGAAGGCTAAAGCGATGTTGGTAAAAAATAATAAGCGTTTATGAAGCAATAGTTATCCCCATATCATTATGTGCATCTAAGTGCTGGCAAATGAGAAAAGTTGAAATGCAAAAGAAACTAACAGTAGAGTTGAGTTGGTTGAGAGGAATATTGAGAGTATCCAGGATGCAAAGAATCAAGAAAGATATAAGAAGAATATGGTTTAGACAAAAAAAAAATTTATACAGAGGATCCAAGGAGGACATGGCTAGGCACACTTCAAGAATCGAAAACGCTAGAATACCTTTCATAGCCCAGTATATAGAGGTACTTGGAACAAGAAATCAAGGAAGACCCAAGAAGTCCAGGATAGACAATGTCAAGAATGACTTGTCACAGAAAGGGATACAGTTGATATAGCGGCCAGGCTAGTTCAGAACCAATAAGAGTGGAGGGAATCACATGGCCCAATCGTCGCTGCTGAGCCGACAGACGGGAATTTAGTAATTGTAGTAGTATCGGACACTGATAAGTCGTGCACTAAAATACCCGCACAGTGGTAAGATCAAGGACATGGGCCAACTTCTGTTAAAAGCATTAAGCAGCCATTTAAACCCTACAGTACCATGAGAGAGAGCTGGGGCAGCTGTTAACAATGTAATATCCGGCGTGGCGGCCCCGACCTGCGAGAGACCATCAGCGGCAGGTAGGGGCCATAAAAGGAGCGGCGACCATGGGCAACGTGGTGGCATACCACTGCAAGGTACAGTGAGAGCTGGTGCAGGAGGGCGACGGCAGCGAAGAGGGACGTCATCCAGGTCCGGTTTGGTGATTGGAGCGTGGGCAGGTACAGCAGGAACGGCGAGGACGGGGCGAAGGCGCGGCGAGAGATTGTAGAGGGACGTGATCAGGGCCCAGAAGAGGCGTGGGCCCAGGAACAGCACAGGCCAGCCCACACTGCGATATGTGTGCGCACTAGGCCCGTGCAGTGGAGCAGGTCTCCAGTCGTCTTGGTTAATCCTTGCCACTGGACCAAGACCTGGCTCTGTCAAGCCCGTGCGGTGGTTGGTGTGCAACGGCCATCACACGTTAAAAAAATCCATGCACAGGCATCTTCCACCCTTCAATATGTAGTTCAGGACCTGGAACATTAGATCCTTCATTGAAACACCTGTGAACTCATCCTTTTTTGGCGTGGAAGCAAGTCATCCTCGTTTCGAGGGACTGCCTATGATGATGAATATCCTTGTGCTATGGAGCTTGTCAGACAAATCAAAGTTTGATGACCAGGTACTTGAAAAAGATTCCTGTGAGGATTGAGATGAGAAAAAAGGGAATCCATTTATGGAATTCTTAGTCAGCCTCTCCAGAGAGCCTGGTTCAGCAGGACGAGAGAACATTGCATAAAGGGTCAATTCTGCCTCCTCAACCCACAAGATATGATACAATACGAGAAAATAATTGCCAAACCAAAGGAATCTACTAAAGCAAGGGGAAGTATTGGGGGGAAAAATGCGGTCGGAGGCTACCTTCGGACAAACGCCTCAGACTCGAAAAAAATCTACGAAAATACCTGGTAGTCCTGGAGGAATGTAGGATTGCGTTCGGAGGCCTTTATTCACTGTGTATCATAGAAACATAGAAAATAGGTGCAGGAGCAGGCCATTCAGCCCTTCGAGCCTGCACCGCCATTCAATATGATCATGGCTGATCATGCAACTTCAGTGCCCCACTCCCGCCTTCTCTCCATATCCCCTTAGCTGTAAGGGCCACATCTAACTCCCTCTTCAATATATCCAACGAACTAGACTCAACAACTTTCTGTAGTAGAGAATTCCACAGGTTCACCACTCTGGGTAAAAAGGTTTCTCCTCATCTCGGTCCTATATGGCTTACCCCTTATCCTTAGACTGTGACCCGTAGTTCTGGACTTCCACAACATCGGGAACATACTTCCTGCATCTAACCTGTCCAGTCCCATCATAATTTTATATGTTTCTATGAGATTCCTTCTCATTCTTCTAAATTCCAGTGAGTATAAGCCTAGCCAATACAGTCTTTCTTCATATGTCGGTCCTGCCATCCCGGGAATTGTCTGGTGAACCTTCGCTGCACTCCCTTCCTCAGATTAGGAGACCAAAACTGCACACAATACTCAAGGTGTGGTCTCACCAAGGCCCTGTACAACTGCAGTAAGACTTCCCTGCTCCTATACTCAAATCCTCTCGCTATGAAGGCCAGCATGCCATTTGCTTTCTTTATTGCCTGCTGTACCTGCATGCCTACCTTCAGTGACTGATGTACCATGACACCCAGGTCTCGTTGCACCTCTCCTTTTACTAATCTGTCACCATTCAAATAATAATCTGCCTTCCTGTTTTTGCCACCAAAGTGGATAACCTCACATTTATTCAAATTATATGGCATCTGCCATGCATTTGCCCACTCACCTAACCTGTTCAAGTCACCCTGCAGCCTCTTGGCATCCTCACAGCTCACACTGCCACCCAGCTTGTTGTCATCTGCAAACCTGGAGATAGTACATTCAATTCCTTCATCCAAATCATCAATGTATATTGTAAATAGCTGGGGTCCCAGTACTGAACCTTGCGGTACCCCACTAGTCACTGCCCGTCATTCTGAAAAGGACCTGTTTATTCCTACTCTCTGCTTCCTGTCTGTCAACCAGTTCTCTATCCACGTCATTACATTACCCCCAATACAATGTGCCTTAATTTTGCACACTAATCTCATGTGTGGGACCTCGTCAAAAGCTCTTTGAAAGTCCAAATACACCACATCCACTGGTTCTTCCTTATCCACTCTACTAGTTACATCCTCAAAAAACTCTAGAAGATTTGTCAAGCATGATTTCCCTTTCATAAATCCATGCTGACTTGCACCAATCCTATCACTGCTTTCCAAATGCGCTGCTGTTACACCTTTAATAATTGATTCCAGCATTTTCCCCACCACCGATGTCAGGCTAGCCGGTCTATAATTCCGTGTTTTCTCTCTCCCTCCTTTTTTAAAAAGTGGGGTTACATTAATTACCCTCCAATCCATAGGTACTGATCCAGAGTCCATGGAATTTTGGAAAATGACTACCAATGCATCTACTATTTCTAGGGCCACTTCCTTAAATACTCTGGGATGCAGACTATCAGGCTCTGGGGATTTATTGGCCTTCAGTCCCATCAGTTTCCCTAACAGCATTTCCTGGCTAATAAGGATTTCCCTCAGTTTCTCCTTCTCGCTAGACCCTCTATCCCCTAGTATTTTCGGGAGGTTATTCATGTCTTCCTTAGTGAAGACAGAACCAAAGTATTTGTTCAACTGGTCTGCCATTTCCTTGTTCCCCATTATGAATTCACCTGATTCTGACCGCAAGGGACCTACATTCGTCTTCACTAATCTTTTTCTCTTCACATATCTATAGAAACTTTTGCAGTCAGTTTTTATGTTCCTTGCAAGCTTACTTTCATACTTTATTTTCCCCCTCCTAATTAAACCCTTAATCCTCCTCTGCTGAATTCTAAATTTCTCCCAGTCCTCAGGTTTGCTGCTTTTTCTGGCCAATTTATATGCCTCTTCCTTGGACTTAACACTATCCCTATTTTCCCTTGTTAGCCACAGTTGAGCCACCTTTCCTGTTTTATTTTTACGCCAGACAGGGATGTACAATAGTTGTAATTCATCCATGTGATCTTTAAATGTCTGCCATTGCTTATCCACCGTCAACCCTTTAAGTATCATTCGCCAATCTATCCTAGCCAAATCACGCCTCATACCATCGAAGTTTCCTTTCTTGAAGTTCAGACTCTAATCTCTGAATTAACTGTGTCGCTCTCCATCTTAATGAAGAATTCTACCATATTATGGTCACTCTTCCCCAAGGGGCCACGCACGACCAGATTGCTAATTAATCCTCTCTCGTTACAGAAGACTCAGTCTAGGATGGCCTGCTCTCGAGTTGGTTCCTCGACGTATTGGTCAAGAAAACCATCCCTTATACACGCCAGGAAATCCTCCTCCACAGTATTGCTACCAGTTTGGTTAGCCCAATCAATATGTAGGTTAAAGTCACCCATGATAACTGCTGTACCCTTATTGCACACGTCCCTAATTTCCTGTTTGATGCCATCCCCAACCTCCCTACTACTGTTTGATGGTCTGTACACAACTCCCACTAACGTTTTCTGCCCTTCGGCATTTCGCAGCTCTACCCATATAGGGCCCAAGTTTCCACAAGAAAAAAAACGGGCGCCCCTCTGAGCTGGGCTCCCGTTTTTCGCGCCTAAAACGCGCCTAAAAAAATCCTCGGTATTCTCCACCTACTTACAGGTCCTCTGGCCCTCGGCGCAGCCAGCACGAGCTGTGGGGGGGGGGGGGGGCGGAGCCAGGTCCCAGCGCTGAAAGCAGTGCCGGGACCTCTGCACACGCGCGCTACAGTCGGCACGCAAGTGCAGTAGCTCCAGGCGCCGAACTGTGTGGGAGGGGCCCGAAGCACGCAGCCCCTAGCCCTGGCTGAATGGCCTCACTGGGGCTGCGTGAATAAGGCTCCTCCGACGGCCAGCTCCTGCTCCCCGCCCGACACTCGCTCCCCCCGCCCACCAGACCCGACCCGACACCTGCTAACCCCCCCCCGCCGGCCAGACCCAACCAGACACCCGCACCCCGACCCGACACCCGCTTCCCCCCCCCCCCCCCTGCCCCGAGACCAGCTCCCCCCGCCCCGACCCGAGACCCGCTCCCCCCCCCGCCCCGACCCGAGGCCCGCTTCCCCCCCCGACCCGACCCGAGACCCGCTCCCCCCGACCC